>NC_133506.1:134944772-135252045 GCF_049354715.1 Callithrix jacchus | reverse complement strand
AAAGAAAAAATAAGTTTTGATCTCTTTTGAATTAAAACGTACTCATAGAATATATACTTAAACAGGGAAGCAACTTTCCTCTACAGAAATCCAAGCTTAGAAAAATAGATGACAGTGATTAGAATTATAATTTACTTCCCAAGAAATTCCAGCAATGTTCCTTCAGACACGGAGCTCCTGGCAAGCCTAACAACTTCAATTTGATTACATGTATGTGATTATAGAAACTTTATAGAAGTGCAGGTAATTCTGGAATGGGGTGAGAGAGAGTGCAGTGTTGCACAAATCCAGCTGATATTGGCAGCTGGCCCCTCTGGAAAGATTGGGGAGCATTTCCAGGGAATTGAAGACAACAGTCTTTCTCACTTTTTGGTAAACTCACCTGTAACTTGGTGACTTCGTGGCATGAGAACAGGAGGCCCTGGCCTCTGGCTCAGTCTTTTTTGGGAAACTGGTGATTCTCGCCCCCTGATGTGCCTGTGGTGCTTTAGTTTATAGCACAGTTGTCCACTAGGGGGTGATTTTGCCCCCGGGGGACATTTGACAATGTCTGGAGACATCTTCCATTTTTCCAGTGGGGGGTGGAGTGCTCCTGGAATCCAGTGGGAGGGGCCCAGGGACGCCGCTCCACACCTTACAATGCGCAGGTTGGCCCCACAACTAGGAATGAATGCTCCCACCCCACATGTCAACAGTGCTAAACTCCGGTTTTCAGGCCATCCTGAAAGATTGGGAGGCGTGGTCAGGCTCTTTCTTTACCAGAGCCCATGATGGTGATACGCTTTGAGGAACATGGCAGGGTGCTTGCTGTCTGATGGTGGAGAATGTACAAGAATCCTTGTTAGCCAACTATGGAATCGTGGAGAACTTAAGCACTCGTAGGACAGAGCAAAACAGGGCCTGAGAAGATTCGGCTTGGACCCACCCAGGATGCTGTGTTTGAGGCACTGTGCAAACTTGGGCTCCCTTCACACCTGCTGTGGGGCAGAGGCATGTACATTTGGCTTGGACCCACTCATGACGCCGTGTTTGAGGAGCTATGTGAACGAGGGCTTCCTTGCTGTGGGGCAAGGGCGTGTGCTGGAAGATGCAGTGCCTATGCCTGCTCCATGCTCCCGGCCCGGCTGGGGCAGCAGGATTTAACCCCTAGTTCTGCACATTGCTAGGGGAGAGGGGAAAGAGCTTTCACGACCTGAAGCTGGCATCCTAGGAGGGGGGTGCTGCCATAGGTTCGAGGTAGTCACCTGGCAGTGAAATCCCAGAGCCGGCCTAAATGCGCACTCTGAGAGTGAAGGCGTGTTGTTTTTCCTCTTTAAAACCATCAGGAGGTTGCCTCCATTAAGCTGGGGGAGGAGAGGTCTCCATTAAACTCCTGTGAAGCTATTTGCCTGCATTAATGCTGTTACAGGGTGTTTGTAAATATAGTTTCCAGGGAAGTGGCTCTGAACCCGCAGTGTGTCTGCTGTGTGTTGGTAAGCTAGCCCAAACGTTGTCTGCAATACTCTTCCACCAAACTCTTTTTTTTAATCCAAATGAGGAACAGGATTATTTTATTTCAGAACTCTCTGTGATCCTGGGTCCTCTCTCAGGAGGAAAACTCAAAGGTCCCCAGTTATAGAATGGGGGACTTCAAAGGGATCTTAGGGACCATTTAACCAACTCCCTGGCTTTAATATGGGTAAACTGAGGGTCAGAAGGGAAGAGAGACAAGGGGGTCATTAGGGCAGTATGGAATCCTGAACCTCCTCCACTCAAGGCTGTGAAGGTCTGGCCACGTTTTCCAGTCCCACCAAGGTGGCCAGGAGGAGTGAGATACAGGGTGTGGAGAGGCCGTGGGGGATAAAGTATCAGGATGCCGAACTCTTGTCTACCTTCTGAAATCGAGGACCACTCAAAACCTGCTGGCTGGTTTAGGAAGTTTGCCTTTTATTAGTTCTGCGTTTTATCACCTTGTGTTTAATTTGTGTGTTTGCCTGTCTCCTGCCCTACGTGGTTGTGAGTACCGAGGGCAGGCAGCTGGCCTTATCCCTCGCTGGAACCCTGGCACCTGAGCCTTCACCTGCAGCTCCACCAGGCTCAGGAACTCTCTGTCCATGACTGATAGGACCCTTGATCACATCCTCTTTTTGATTGTCTCACCAGGGACCCCAGAACTCAAAATAGAAACTTGCCACTGAGAACTTGGGTCTTTTCACTGTGAGGGATGTGAGGACAGTCATGGAAGCTTCTGTGTCCACACATCAGTGACATGTCTAGACACAGAAGGGCCTCTCCTTCCTCCAACCCGTTTCCTGCCCTGTGAACACTTACAACACAGTGGGGTTTGGTGGTAACTGGTGACATTTAGGCAAGTTCAGTTCCATACTGAGACGTTTAAACTTTGCTGTTCAGATTGTGATAAAATATACATCACAGAAAATTTGCCATCGTAGCCATTTACAAGTCAGTGGTATTAACCACATTCTCATTGTCACACAGCTATCCACCATCTCCGGAACCTTCCATCCTCCCAGACTGAACGCCTGTCCCCTGGAAACTGCAGCTCCCCATTCCTCCAACCTCCCAGCCCCTGGCAACCTCCATTCTTCTTTCTGTCCTTATGGATTTGGCTATTCTGGGAACCTCGTAATCAGTAGAATCTATGGGATTGTCCTTTTCTGCCTGGTTGATCTCACTCAGTATAATGTCCTGAAGTCTGTCCCTGCTGCAGCCTGCGTCAGAAATTCCTTGCTTTTTTTTTTTTTCCTGAGATGGTGTCTTGCTCTGTCAGCAGGCTGGAGTGCAGCGGCACAATCTCAGCTCACTGCAACCTCCACTCCCAGGTTCAGGAATCATTCTCCGGCCTCAGCCTCCCAAGTAGCTGGGCTTGCAGGCTCCCGCCACCACACCCGGCTAATTTTTGTACTTTTAGTAGAGACAGGGTTTCACCATGTTGGCCAGGCTGGTCTCAAACTCCTGATCTCAGGTGATCTGCCCACTTTGGCCTCCCAAAGTGCTGGGATTACGGGCATGAGCCACCACGCCCAGCCCTCTTTACTTTGGATGAGATGTGATATTCCTGAGGTTAATCTCATATCCTCTTGGGGGAGAGGCTGTGTGTGTGTGTGTGTGTGTGTGTGCGCGCGCGTGTGTGTGTTGTGTGAGAGGACTCTAAAGATGATACTGTCTTAATGCAACTAAGGATCTCTCAAGCACCCAAATGTACCCTGAAAATAGTTGGAGTTGGGTAAAAGTTAGCTCGGGGGTGGTGTGGAGTGGGGATGGCCCCTTAGGGCTCCAGCCCTGCTGCCAGCAGGAGAGTTTCTGTATCTGGAAGTAAGTTTGGGAAACTCCGGCTCCTGAAGATAGTTTTTGAGGAGGGAGAGAATCTCTAGAGACTGGTGGACTTGAGGCTCGGAGTGCCTTTAGGAAGACAGCACGACACGGGGCCTCTGGGCTAGAGCAGTTTCTAGAAAAATAATGGCAGGGAACATTCTAGAAAAACAGCACCAGAGAACCAGATCCTCAAAGGTGGAGACTTAGAGAGTAGGGAGCTGTTCGGGGGGCAGGGGTCACAGTGCCGTGAAAACAGGTTTTCAGCATTGGAGGCAACCACACAGTTTAGGAACATTTCCAGTTGCCTGAGTTTTTCTGGGGTCTCCCCTCCATGTGGGCTGCACTGATCCCAGATTCTGTGGGGGAGCAGCAGTACGGCCCTCCTTTGCCACTTACTCTGGCCCTGAGTCCCTGAGCCACCGACTTCACTGAAAAATTCCCATGTCTACTTCACTGGCAATGGACCTGAGTTTGGCTGCACAATTATCTAGGACTTTCAATGACCTGAGATAAAATTATTTAGCAAAAAAGTACCTTAAGAATATATATGTGCCGGTATGACCGTGTGTTTCTGTGTGTCCACACTTGTCTGTGTGTGTGTCTGTGTCTGTATATGTGCATGTGCCTGTGTGTGTATGAGTGTGTCTCTGTATGTGAGCATGAACGAGTGTGTGTATACATGTGTCTGTACATGAGTACATCTGTGTGACTGTGTGTGTCTGCATGTGAATATGTCTGCGTGTATATCTGTGCATGAGTGTGTGTGTGAATGTGTGTATCTGTGTGTGAGTGTATATATCTGCATATGTCTTTGTGAATGTGTCTGAATGTGTGTGTCTGTGTGTGTGTATGATAGTATGTGGGTGTGTGTGTGTTGAGTGTGTGTGTCTGAGCATGAGTGTGTGTATGTGTCTGAATGTGTGTGTCTGGAGTGTATGTGTGTGTATCTGAGTGTGTGTGTCTATGTCTGAGTGTGTGTGTCTGAGTATGAGTGTGTATCTGTGTCTGAGTGTGTCTGAATGTGTGTCTGTGTCTGTGAGTCTGTGTATCTGTGTCTGAGTGTGTGAATGTGTCTGAGTGTGTGAGTATGAGTGTGTATCTGTGTCTGTGTGTGTCTGAGCATGAGTGTGTATCTGTGTGTCTGAATGTATGTGTCTGTGTCTGAATGTGTGTGTCTGAGTGTGTATCTGTGTGTCTGTGTCTGAATGTGTGTCTATGTCTGAGTGTGTGTTGGTGTGTGTCTGAGTATGAGTGTGTATCTGTGTGTGTGTTTGTATGTGAGTGTGAGTGTGTGTCTGAGTGTGTGAGCCTGTATGCACTGGTGCTTTGCTGTGGTTGCTAAGCAGCAGGTCCCCAGCTTCTGTTGTAAGGGGGACAAGCTGTGTCCCTCATGTCTGTGGGCCCCTCCCACACAGCCAGGAGAGGCTCTGGCAGCAGGGCCGGGGCTGGCTTCCCCCATGTGCTCCCTGCTCGGGAGGCTTGTGCTTGGCTCAGTGCTCTGCTGTCACCATTGTGAGATTCAAACAAGGGCCTCCCAGTTACATTTTGCTCCGAGGCCTATAATTCGTGTAGCCGGATCTGGTGAGGACCTCTTGCAGCATGGGGCAACTTCAAATAGAAGCCGGTCTGGAAGCCATGTGCAAGTGTGTCTGCTGTGGGAGGATGTGCGTGGCACCTGGCCAGCCGGGAGGGCCTGAAGCACTCTTTCCCTACAGCCCTGGAGGGGAGCCCAGCACAAACGCACCCTCATGCTCTGCCAGCCTGAGGCCCCATGGCAGGTGCTGGCCTCTTGGTGTCGTGGGGGCCGGCTGCCCCCAGGCCGAGGTGCCAGGCTCAGGCGGCTGAGGACATTAATCACTTCTAGACCTTTGGCCCTGTGCGTGAGGCAGGGCAGAGGGAGGTGGCTGGTGGGCCGGTGGCGGGGAGCAAGTGGTGTGGGAACATGTGCGTCTGGGTATGGGAGTATGGGCTGGGGTTTTAATGAGCACCCTGTGTTCCTGGCACCTGCCCCCTGGACCCTGGCACGTGCACGCAGGAGGGCAGCTTGCCCGGCTGTGGCTCCCGGCTGCTCCCTGCCTTGGCCCAACACGTTCTTTCTAAGCCTTGCTGCTGTCCCCAGAGACACGGGTTGGCAGCCACCCTGCACGTCCCCAGTCTCTGGCTGATGGGAGCAGCCTGTGCCCCACCCCTGCCGCCTCCTGCTCAGCTGCCTCGTCACCTGCTTGGCCAGCCTGGGGCGTTGTCACTCCGCCACCCACTGACACGCTGCCTGGCAAGGCCTGCTCCACAGGAGAGGCCGGGAGGGGACAGCCTTGTCCCGGGGAAGGGCACTGGTCCCAGCCCCCTCGCCCATGGAGCTGCGTGACTTGAGTGATTCACTCAAGCCTGGGCCTTGGTGCCTTCAACAACACAGGGAGACCTGGCTTGGTGACTTTCAACATGCATTGTGGGCCACTGAGGTTCAGGGCTGCTAGAAGGAACCAGCACTCATCACAGCCACCATCCTCATGGTGACAGTTTATTCCTGTGAATGGATGCCAATGAAAACAGACCATGGGGAGCAGTGCAGAGGCTGGGCAGGGCCGTGGGGACGAGCCTGGAGCTCCACTGCTCCTCCCGCAGCAGGGATGTGGGGCGGCACACAGCCAGGGACATTCACCTCAGCCCTGGTGTTCAGAGTTTTGCTGGGTCTCAGTCATGGAGACGTGACTGACCACTCAGGGCTGACCTCAATCTCCAGCCACTCCAGGGGTCAAACTGAGATGGCATGGCCCGAGGTAAACAGGGACGCTCTTCCAGGCAGGACACTCAAGGGCTTAGGGGTGACCTCCCAGGAACTAGGGACAAGAGCCAAACCTTCTGGGCAAGACTGATGCTTGGCAGTGTGACGACACTGTCATTCTGACCACATGGACAGGACGGGTAAAAGGGAGGGAACCAGTGGGGAGGCCGTCTCCTCTCAGCTGGGAAGGAGGGCTGTGGCACCCACCCTCTTGAGGGGCTCTGTTCTCTGTGCCCATCCTGGTCCTGGCTGGCTCGGGCCCACCTCTGAGCAGGATGGGCTGCAAAGCCAGGGCCATTCCAGGGCCAGAGGGCTTAGGACCTGCAGGACATGCCTTTGCATGCTGTCACCTGCAGGTCTCTTGCTCTGCTTCCTTGAGAGCAAAGGCAGGAGGACTCTGTGGGGTGTGCAAGCCCTGTCGGGGGTGGGGTGTGTGGGCTCCCAGGGACGGCCCCATCTGCCGAAAGGGCTGCCTGCCCTTCAGGAGAGAAGCAGAATAGAAACTGGCCTTTGTTTCTTCCGAGTTTTATGCTGAGTTCAAAGCTCGGGCTTTCCCAGCTGCCCAGCTGCTTGGTTTTCCTCCGGAGCATGTTTCGGAGGCCTGGTGCCCCCAGGCCTTAGGGGGACGTCCCAGTCCGGGGCTTTTCTTGGTGCTTCCAGGGTACAGCATCATGAAGACGCGTCTCCTGCGATGGCTGGCCCCAGCCGCCTCGGCCCTCCCTTCATTTGGAGGAAATGTTCTATTTATGCAATCTCCACCCTCCCTACGACGGGAAAACCATTTTCCAAATTGTTTCTCTTGAAAGCAGGAAAGCTGGAGTGAGCTCGCTGGGCCCAGAGCTGGACCCCACTCTGTGCTTTTCCTTTCTCAATGCCTCCCATGTGTTTGCTCATTTGCCCCCTACCCGGCACCATGCTGTTGTTTCAGGAGTCAGGGCAGGAGGAAGGGCAGGAGGCAGGGCAGGAGGCCTCATCCCTGGTTTTGGATGGGGAGTCTGAGGCCTGGTTGACTCTACAGGTCCTCCTCCTAGGGCTGTTCTCCCAGGCCTGCCCTTCCAGTGGCTGGAGAAAAATCCGATAGTTATCCCCACAGCCGTCCAGGCCCCAGCTCCCCCAGCCTTCGGGGATGACAGCGTTTTCCCCACAGGGGTATGAGGCAGGCTTCGGAGATGCCTGAACAAGCCCAGAGAAGCTCATGTGCAAGGCTCCCAACAGCACCATCCGACCCGGAGGTCCTGCGCCCCGGCCGGGACATCACCCGGACTTCCACGAGGCGCCTGCCCCCTCCCCGCCCACCCCCTTCCCCCAAACAGTGTCACCTCCACACTTGTAGCTGCTATCACAGACCGTATATAGCTGGTCTGTGCACTTGAACGAATGATAGATCACTTTCATTGCCATGTCTCGTGATTAATTTCCCATAATAGTCCTCTCTAACACCAAGGCGAAAAGAGGAGAGGGAGAAAAAAACCTACATTATCCACTTGTGCTCAGAGTATAAATGAATTAGATTTAATTTCTATTTGATTGTCTCCATAGCTCAGCCTCCGCTGACTTCACAGGATAATTTATTTTGCAGTCCTGGGGAAAAGGAGGAGGAGGGAGGGAGACATGGAGGATGTAGCCGAGTGGTCTGCCCGTGGCGATTGTTTAATTACACCTGATAGTCTTATCTCCTTGTAATGATGGGAGTCTCAGCGGGTTTCTCTGGCTGCCTCCTGTCTGCATTTGCACGATCAATACCGGGTCAGACCTGGGGCCAGCTGCCTTCGAGAAGGCAAGGGGTCTGCCGGGAGCTTTGCTGTTGAGTCGGGAACAGGCGAGGAGGCTCCTGAAGTTGCCAGAGGGAAAGGACGGGGATCACGTGTCTCAGAAGTGGAAATTTCCCGATATTACTGTCGATGTTACCAGAATGATAACTTTTAATGACGGGGTTTTTCCCTGGCTTTCCCTCTTTAAAGCCGTGGGTGAGAGGCCAGTGGGGGCTGGGTGGGGTTTTCACTGCACCTTGGGGTTTTCGGGTGGACAGTCTTGCCCCCTGCCGAGTGACTGAAGCACTGAGCAAGAGCTCAGCCAGCAGGAATGGGGGCCCCTGCACCCCACTCTGGCTCCCAGAGTTCCACACGCTTCCTTTCCTACACCCAGCATTTTCTTCCTTCCTCCCTTTTGTTTTTCGAAACAGGATCATGCTCTGTCGCCCAGGCTGGAGTGCAGTGGTGCGATCTTGGCTCACTACAAACTTCACCCCCTCCAGGTTCGAGCGATTCTCCTGCCTCAGCTCCCAGGTAGCTGAGATTACAGGCACCTGCCACCACACCTGGCTAATTCTTGTATTTTCAGTAGAGATAGGGTTTCTCCATGTTGGCCAGCTGGTCTCGAACTCCTGACCTAAAGTAATCCATCCACCTCAGCCTCCCAAAGTGCTGGGATTACAGATGTGAGCCACTGTGCCCAGCCCTCCTTTTTTTTATTGTGATAAAATATACATGACATAACATGTACCATGTGAAGCATTTTTAGTGCACAGTTCACCCAGTGGCATTCAGCACCTTCACATTGCTGTGCATTTGTCACCATCCACCTCCAGAACGTTCTCATCCCAGCCCTGGTGTCCAGAGTTTTACTGGGTCTCAGTCACAGAGACGTGACTGACCACTCAGGGGCTGACTTCAGTCTCCAGCCACTCCAGGGGTCAAGCTGAGACAGTGTGGCCCGAGGTAACCAGGGACCTCTTGTGACATCTGACAGTACTTAGAGTCTAAGAGGGGCTGGGAGTTGACGCCAATGAAGTTCTCAGCTTCCCCAACTGTAGCTCTGCTCCCAGGAAACGCCAGCTGCCCATTCCTGCCCTGAGCCCAGCAACCCCATTCTACCTTCTGTGTCTACAAGTATGACTCCCTGAGGGCCCTCATCGATGGATTGTACAGCATGTGACCTTTTGTACCTGGCTTGTCTAGGTGCCGTGTTTTTGAAGTTCGTCCGTATCACAGCATGTGCCAAAGCTTCCTCTCTTCTTGGGGTGGATATTGTACCAGCGCATGGATGCGGTGCACTGCGTCCATCCATCTGTCCATCCGTCCGTGCACAGTGTGTTACTCCAGCATGCTTTCAGAGGGCACACCTGGGGAGGCCCGGAGTCTGTGGCCCCATCTCACCCATCCTAGCTTCTCATCTGAGTTACCTGAGACTTTCCATCCCATCTCTGCCAACTGGCCAGGCTCTCAGGAATAATCAGAGGAATGAGGGTCCCCAGGCCCCTTCTGGGGATGAACTCTGATCTTGAGTGTGGACAGAGCTCTGGCTCTTTCTATGGTGGGGAGCACCTCTGGGCTGGGTGTGAATATTTATGAAGCAGCTCTCTGAGTCAGCCTCATTTAATCCTACATGGGGTGAGAGCCTGTGTCTCTCTGCCTAGGAGCTGGGTATCCTGGTTCTCCAGGGCAGGGGGCAGGGCCAGGCATGCTAGTGGAAGGACAGGGGTGCCCAGGGAGGGGAGTGTGCCACACATGGGCATTTCATAGAGCTCATGCCATCTGGCTTCTCCTCAACTCAATGCCTGTCCCTTCTTACTTTTATCTTAAGCCCCATGGGGATGGGAGTATTTTAGGCAATGGAAATAGTTCATTTTTCTTCATTTGTTGTGTTGAACGTTTGTCATGCCCAGAGAATGCAGACTGATAGAGCAGCAGCTGGTGCTCCTGGCCAGGGCTGTGCACACTCTCTCTGCCTCTCTCTCTCTGATTCGCTCCTCTCTCTCTGTTGGCCTGGTGAAATGTTCTTGGCTGTGGGTACACAGAGCCTTGGACTTGAGGCTGGTAGAGTGGAGGAGACCTTGACTTAGGTCCTGGAGGTGAGTGCCTCAATTAAAGCCAGGCTTCTGGAAGGAAGAAGATAAAGTATGTGCCATGCTGGAGAAGGCCTATAGCCAATCCACCCAACAGCAATTTAGTCCCTGTGACATGCTCAACCACGTGTGGGGCTCAGTGCAGGGGCAAAGGGTGGCGAGTGTCCCTGAAGTGGTGTAGCCTCCATCAGGAGCCTCAGATGCCTGCCCCCCGCACTCGCATGGCATGTGGATGCCACGGCAGGGGCCAGAAAAGGGGCAGATACCTCCTTGAGGAGGGTGGGTACTTAGGGGCAGTGTGGGAGGTGGCATTGAGTTGAATTTGAAGGGCAAACAGGTTTTCTGAGGGAGAAGGGAAGAGTAGAGCAGAGACTCTGAGAAGTAACTGTGCTGCCAGACGTCACATTCCTTGTCCCCTCTGTGTGCCGGGGGCTCTTCTCTGGTGGCAGTTCTCCTGTAACCCTGCTGCTGAGCTCCTGTGTGTCTCAGGGAAGGGGCTCAGTGTAACACAGGAGATGGAGAGACCTGGGTCCAAGTGGCTTGGCAGGGAGCTGTGTGGGGGTCAGATGGGGGCATGCCCAGATCACTGGGCCCTGGGTCATGCACTGTACCCAAGCTACAGGCTGGCACTGCACACCCACTGGGGACCCAGCTATGAGGTGGCCTGGCTTGGGGAGCAGTGGGAGGCTTGTCACAAGGCTTTGCCACAGCAGGTCTCTGCTGATCCAGATGGAAGCCCAGCGCTTCCCTTGATCCTTGCTCCTCCGGAAAGTTTCTCCTGCCCTTCTGCCAAGTTCTACCTACCCGCAGATGCGTGGGTGGTGCCCGGTGTTACCAGGTGCCTAGGGCCCTAGGCCGAGGCCAACTTCTGCCTCAGGACACCTGAGAGTGTGCTAGAGAATCAGGAGAACTTCCTCAGCCCAGACATCAAAGAGGTGATGGCTCTAGGGAAGTAGGGACAAGGAATGGTTGGTGTCGGGTCCCAGACTCCTGTCTGCTCTTGCTGGAAAGCTCCCCACCAAGTCCACAGAAGCCACAGCTTCTGCTTGGTTCCATTTCACAGTGCACAGAGGACTCCATGTGCACAGGGCCAGGGCCATCTTTGTCTTTCCCAAGTTGTGGCATTCGCCAAATACAAATGCTTCACAGGCCAGTGGATCCACGTGGCATGGGGGACACAGGTGCCACCCAGAGGCTTGTGCTCAATGCTGTGCGTTAGGGCCAGGGTTACTAGGGGAGGCTGGGGTGTTGCTGAGGGACACTAGGGGTGTGGCATCGGCCAGAGAAATTTGCTTGTGGCCCCAGAGCTTTTCAGGCAGTGGCCACAGAAGGGCAGGATGTCTCTGTGTGGTTACTGAGATCCAGGAGACGGGGGTGGTTTGTCAAGATCACAACCAACGAGGCGTGGCTCAGGCTATCTGTGTGTGTGTCTGTGGCCATG
This sequence comes from Callithrix jacchus, assembly GCF_049354715.1. Lineage (NCBI taxonomy): Eukaryota > Metazoa > Chordata > Mammalia > Primates > Cebidae > Callithrix > Callithrix jacchus. Next base: position 135,240,663 of record NC_133506.1, on the reverse strand, counting down.
CGCCTGTGGCCTCATCTCTGAATGCGACGGTTCCAGAACCTGCCTGGCAGGTGTGAGAGGACTCAGTGAGGCAACAGACCAGTGAGGCTTGGACTATAGACCAGTGAGACTCAGTGAGGCTTGGACCAGTGCCGGGCCTCAGGGATGGAGTGCGTGTCTGTGTGACCGCTGAGTGTGTTCCCGTGTGTGGGATTCCTGGGTGCATGTTCTGAATGTAGCCCACTGCAGAGGGTGTGTGCTGTTTGGAAAGGTGGGGTGAAGGGGTGCCTGGCTGTGTGGATGCCAGGAGGTGAGCAGAATCCAAGGGGTGTCGGCCACATTCTCTGCTGCTTCCAGTGGCTTCCTTTGTCCTGTGCAGGGTGCAGATGGCAGGAGCGTGTCATGGGCAAGTCGGGTACACATGGTCCCCACCCAGCAACCCCAGAGGGGTGGAGGGCCTCTCCCCATCGGCCTTCAGTTAGGAGAAATACCAGGGAAGGACACCGATGGGCCTGGCTGAGGTTGCATGCCCACCCCTGGACCAATCATAGTGCCTCAAGGATTGGCAGGTCACATGCCCATGGTGGGCAGGCCATCTTGACTGGCAGCCCTAGCCAAATTCCAAGTTAGACTAGGGGAAGTGGGGGCAAGCTGGCTATCACATGCGCAGGGGCAGACCCAGGCCACCTGTGCAGGCCACTGGGGCATGTGCACCCACATAGACCCAGGAACCACTGGGGAGAAATGGCTCTGTGTGCTGGCCCCGGGAGGCTGGGTGAAGTGCTCGGCACCTGCGCTGCCTCACTGACATCACCCACGGTTCTTTCCAGTAGGCAAGCTTTGCGGCTCCCACTGTGGAGTGGAGGATGCTGGAGCTCAGAGAGATCATGCAGCCTGCCCGGGGCCACATGGCTGATAAGAGGCTGAGCGGTGATTTTAACTCAAGCAGTTTGGTTCCAAGGTGGCCCTTTCACCACCCTGCTGTGCCATTTCACCAAGAAAGGCCCCTACTGTGGGGATGGGGGTTCACAGGAGGATGGGGGTATGGCCAGGACAGCTATGCCAAATGGTGAATGCATTCAGGCGTGTGCCACCTGGCCATGGCAGCTGTGCCCAATGGTGAATGCATTCAGTTGTGTGCCACCTGGCCATGGCAGCTGTGCCCAATGGTGAATGCATCCAGGTGTGTGCAACCTGGTCAGGGCAGCTGTGCCCAATGGTGAATGCATTCAGGCCATGGGGCCATGTTTGATGATGACATGCATCCTGGTGTGTGCCATCTGGCCATGGGACTGTGCTAGGTGGTAACATGCATCTGGCCCATGTTATCTGACAGAGAAATTCTCACCTGACATCAGGGTTCACGGAAGAGTTACCTCCTCCATGAAGCCCTTTCTACTGCTGCTCCCACCCCACATGGGCAGAACCACTGCATCCCCTTTGCCTTCGCTGTGTAGCTTTTGCTCACAGAGCCCTCCAGCAATAATCCCATTTCCACGACTCTCTTCCTCTGCAAGACCAAGAGCCTTGCGGACAGGATGATCATCCCTAAACTGTCTTTGTGTCCCCAGCCCCTGACACATTACAGGCACTGAAAGGGGGGGTAGTTTAAAACCTAGGCCTAGCGTGGTGGCTCACGCCTATAAACCTAGCATATAGGGAGGCCGAGGCGGGTGGATCACCTGAAGTCAGGAGTTTAAGACCAGCCTGACCAACATGGAGAAACCCCAATTCTACTAAAAATACAAAATTAGCCAGGCATGGTGGCGCAGGCCTGTAATCCCAGCTGCTCAGGAGGCTGAGGCAGGAGAATCGCTTGAACCTGGGAGGCAGAGGTTGCAGTGAGCTGAGATCATGCCATTGCACTCCAGCCTGGGCAACAAGATCAAAACTCTGTCTCAAAGAAAAAAAACCTAGATGCATAGGTAGCATGTCATATTGCATGACACCCCACAACATGCCTGCACACATGGAGTTCCATCTAAGTGCATATCTAAACATCACAACCCTGCAAACACCTCCCAGCCTAGGGTAGTCCCTTCCCGTTTCTTCCCTGACCCTCAGGACACAGCCCAGCTGGAGGCTCCTGCCAGCCCTCTGCCAACTGAGCAGGTGTTCGCCTTGGCCTTGGCACCCCGATGGATGATGACCTCCTGGCAGAGCCTCTGCCCGTTAGCACAGCCTGAGTGTTGCCTGGGGCTGGAGGAGGTTCTAGCAGCAGCCTTGGATCTTCTATTTGGACAAAAGCGAGGTTCTTGGCTTCTGGGGTGCATTCGGCCCTGTGGGCTTTGCTTCCCTCCCGCTCCTTCTCCCTAGGAAGCTGCTTCCCCATGGGTACATTGTGGTCCAGGGGGAGTCAGAGTGAGGCCCGTGGTTGGGGTCCCACCTGGGGCTTCCAGGTGCTTGCCCCAAGTCCTGGCTGCCCTCCCCTACCCTCCGCTGTGCCTGGCCAGCCAGGGAGGTGCCCAGAGGAGAAAGTTTGGTGACTGGTGTCAGGGAAACGTCCTCTGTCCTCATCCCCTCTATTAATCACCGGTTCGTGGGGGCGCCGGGTCCTGTTTAAGATGCACCGGTGGTTCCGAGGTGAGCGCAGGCATTCCCAGGCTCTGCTGTTAATCTGCTCCCTCTGAGACAGCCTACCTCAGGCCTGTTAATCACTTGCTGTAATTACAGCCCCAACTTTACATGGGGAATGTTAATTGATGCCTCGGATGGAGGGTTGCACAGGCATGGTGCCCCTCTCCCTGTGGCCCTGAACATGAAGGTTATGGGATTTGGCACGGCTGACGGTGCACAGAAATGAGTGTGTCATCTGAGGGTAGGGTGGCTGGGTGCCAGCAGCGGGGGCAGCTTGCCTCGGCCCCTCGTCGTGTCCTGCGTGCTTGTCAGACTGGGTGGCAGGTACGTGGTGGGTCAGGTGCAGAGCATTAGTGTGGGGGCTTGGCTGCACGGGGCTTGCCAGGTGCAGGGAGCCGAGAGCCCTGGGGGCTGGCCGGGAGCACAAAACTCGTGGGCCCTGGGAGGAGCCGGCGGCTTTTCCGTGCCACCTCTGTCCACACAGGCAGTTCTACCACCCATCTGCTGCAGGAGACTCGGCTGCTGACCCGCAGGGCCAAATTCTGGTGGGTGGATCCGGCCATTGGCAGAGTTATGCAAGGCCATTCACGCGGCCACTTGAGGACAGACCCGAGGTGATGTGGTGAATGCCCCTTCCACGTTGACTCCTGTTGTAAAGTCGATTTTTCTTGGATTATAAAGGTAACATATGCATATTAGAAAATATTGGTGATGCCTCCTCTCCCAGGCTTCATGTCCAAATACGTAGGATTGGAAGGATCTTTGCTGGTGATGTATCTCGGTGCCTGCTCTTGACACCTGGGGAAGCTGAGGCTCAGGGAGGGGTGGAGTATCCTTGAGTCCACGGAAGCACTAGGAAAGGCCCTGGGCTCCTGGCTCCTCCCTCCATGCCCGTCTGGAGCTCCCAGCCCTCACTCTAACCCTGGGCTCTGCCCCAGCTGTCACCCAGGGCCTGGGGTGTGATGGCTAATGGATGACGGAGGGAAAGGAAAGGGCGGGTCCCTGAGGCCTCATAGCTCTCCCGGGCGATGCTGTTGTGGAACCATTATTATTAGGGAATGAGGGGTTGGGGTGGAAAATCGTATGGCCATTCAGACCAGCCAGAGAACCAGCTAGAATGCTGTTGAAATACTAGTGCCTGCCTGCCCTGGACTCTGACTCCGTCAGCCTGGGACGGGCCCAGGCATCGGTCAGTTTCCAAGCTCCCCAGGTGTTCCTGACCTGCAGTCAAGGTCACAGTGAACAAACACAGTCCCAGAGTGGGAGCTTGGGCCTCTGGCTTTTCTGAGCTGTGCACTCTGGGGCTGGAGTGGGGGAGGACTGGGGCCCTCTCTGCCCGTCAATTTGTCTAGCCTCTGTAGCTCCGCATCTTGGGGAGAGAGAGCTGCCCACGCCAAAATGCTGGTTCTGGCGCTCCTCTCAACCAGGCTGCCCTGGGGACCCTGCTGTCCTCCTGCTGTGTCTGGCTCTGTAGCCCCTTGCCAGGACCCCTCTAAAGCTTCATGGAGGCAGTGGTTGATTTAGACCCCAGGGCCAGGGCCATTCAGAACAGTCAAAGAACCAGCTGGAACGCTGCTACACTAGTGCCTGCCTGCCCTGGACTCTGACTCCGTCAGCAGGGGGTGGGCCTGGGTATGGGTCGGGTTCCAAGCTGCCCAGGTGTTTCTGACCTTCAGGTGAGGCTGAGAGCCTGATGTGGACTGGGGGTGTGGTCTGAGGCTGCTGGGGAGGTTTTAAAATCTGTCATGCAAGAGGAAGCCCTTGGCTTTGCTGTGCCCTGTAGAAACCTCGAATGAATGCCTGCCACCCACCTTGTGCTCTGCCCTGGGGACACATGGCTGTGCTAAGCTACAGGTGTGCGGGGTGTGTGGGGCGTGCAGGGTGGGCATCGTGTGTGTTGTGTGGGGCATGCAGGGTGGGCATCGTGTGTGTTGTGTGGGGCGTGCAGGGTGTATAGGGTGTACAGGGTGGGTGGCATATGTGTGGTGTGGGGTGTGCAGGGTGGGTGGTGCGTGTGTTGTGTGGGGTGTGGGGTGTGCAGGGTGGGTGGCATGTGTGTTGTGTGAGGTGTGCAGGGTGTATAGGGTGTACAGGGTGGGTGGCATATGTGTGGTGTGGGGTGTGCAGGGTGGGTGGCATGTGTGTTGTGTGGGGTGTGCAGGGTGGGTGGTGCGTGTGTTGTGTGGGGTATGGGGTGTGCAGGGTGGATGGCATGTGTGTTGTGTGGGGTGTGCAGGGTATGTGGGTGTTGTGTGGGGTGTGGGGTGTGTGGAGCATGCAGGGTGGGCTCTCCAAATCTCCCAGCAAAGGGGTCATGCACAGCTGGAAGCTCCCATTACTGGGTTGGAGGACGCTGGCTGCTGAGGACCCAGCAGGGGGTCCTGGGGCAGGAGAGGCCACCTCAACCCTAGACAAATCATTAAAACTCCAGTCAGCTTCGGCCGAGCCAGCACGGTGCCGCAGAGGCCTGCAGGGGCTTGGGGAGCAGAGAGGAGGAGGCACTGAGGAGAATAACAAGAAGGGAGGCGGTGGGCGGTGGCCTGGCCTCCGGCAGGCAGGTGGAGGAGGTTGGGAGGGCTGGCAGCTCAGGACAACCCCACTGTTGGCAAACCTCCAGGGAGCAGTGTGGCTGGGGTGGCACCACCGGGAAGTTTCCCTTTGAAAGTCCACTGTGCTGGAGGAACCCCTCTCCAGCGCCGCCCTCCATGGCACCTGCTCTTCCCAGCGCCCCACTGCCTGGGCTTTTCTGGGAGGCCAGCGAGCGCAGGGGCTGCTGTCATCTTCATGCCTGGATTTCCTTCCTGTCCCCGATTTGCTGTGGCCTCTGGAGTCCGCTGGTGTTTTCCATGTTCCCAGGCAGTTTACCAGTCAGTCCCACTGTGGCTTCTAATCCATGGGCCAGATCCGGCCATGTGTCCCCGACAGCACCCATCTGGGGCTTCCTGAGCCCCAGTCAGGTCTTTGTTGGGAGGACTAGAGGAAAGCTCTCTGGCGAAGGATTCTGGAGGCATGTGCTGGCATCTGTGGCCCCCTTGCTGGCCCTGTCACTGTGGCGGGCTGCCCAGGCCCAGGGAGGCTCTGCTTCTCCGGGGTGGTTTTCCTGGCCTGCACTGTGCAGCTGCATTGCTGCCTGTCTTGGTTCTTTTACCCGTAAAGGAAAGAGGAGACTCTTCCTTTGGGGTGGTCATTAGAGAATCCTCTGGAACCTTCTAGAAGGGTCCCATTATCAATGAAGCATCTCCTCCTGAGACTGCAAGGTGTAGCCAATGTCTCTGAGAGCCAGTACCAGGTGCTGCTTGCCCCGCATGGGGGATATCCTCTGGGGGGGCTTCATGTTTGTCCTGAATGTCTTCTGACCTCAGACATGGACTGGACAATAGGGAGTAGGACTGCCCACCTTCCCCGTCCCCACCCTGGGGCTGAGAGTGGAGTCGACGCCAACCCCCTGGCTTCCCATGGGGACCTCATGTGCAGGGCAGGGACTGCCAGGTGGGAGCCCCATCATGGCGGCCCCCTTGGAGGCCAAATTTCAAGGCCCACCAGCCTCAGAAGTCTGGGTCCCAGGGGCTGCTTAGACCCATGCTGCTGAAGAGGGGCTGGGGGTTATCAGAGGGTGACTGCCCCATTTAAAATGCCTGAGTGGCAGGTGGTGTGGGCGTGGCTGGAGCTCTGAGGCCCTGGAGGTGGTGTCTGATGGGATGGGGGAGGTATCCAGGTGATGTCTGATGAGGAGCAGGCAGGAGAGGGCACTGCTGGGTCTGCAGCAGGGTGTGGAGATTGGGGCTGTCTCTCTAGCCTCCCCTGGGGGTCTGTCACCACAGCCAGCCCCTTTGGCTGGGCTCCTCCACTCTCCTGCCCCCAGGGCTCCCAGCCAGCATCAGATTCCACCAAGGGGCTCCGGCTGCCTCCTGGGGGTGGGTCCCGATTTCTCAAGCAGACACCTACCAGCCAGCGACATCCAGAGACCCATCCCAGGCCACATCTGTGCAGGCCTCCCGTTATGACCGTGTTAGAGACTTTGTCTTTAGAACTTCCCATCTCTGGATCCTGGGGGCACTGGAGAAGGGTCCCAGCTCCCCAGCTGGGCAGTGTCAGGAGCCCACATTGCACCAGAAGCAGCCGCTGCTCCTCTCTGACCCACATCCTGACCCATTTGTCCTCGGTGCTTTCAAGTAGTCTCCCATCCAGATTCACGGAACCCGGCCCAGCCCCAGCTTCCAACCTCTGACAAACAGAACAGGTGAATGGGCTGGGCCTGCTCAGTGCTTCAGTCCCCAGGCCTGGCCGTGGCATCCAGCCCCCGTGGCTCTTTTCTCGCATCTGGGGTCCAGCTCCTTGGTCATGGCCTGAGGTGCTCTGTGGACAGTGCCGCAGGAAGGTAGGGGCCACTGGGGCACTCCTAACGTGACATCTGACGATCCTTGGAGTCTAAGAGGGGGCTGGGAGTGTGGAGGTCACCCAGCCCAGCCTCTGGCCCAGCTCTCCACACAGACAGATGGCCACTCAGCATCTCCTTGAATTTCCTGATGCGTGATGCAGTGCTGGTGGGAGCCAAGGACAAGCTGCAAGTTTGTGTACCTTCTTCGCTCCTTCTCAAGCAGAGCCATATGGCCCAGCCAGGCAGGAAACTGACCCCCTCGAGTCCCTCCTGACCCCTTATGGACCCTCCTCCTGGTGCTTCCTCCTCCCTTTTCTGGCTCTGATGGAGGAAAGTCTGGAAGTGGAGACGTCCAGGGGCCGCTCCCTTTGCGAAGCAAGGTCCGCAGGGACGTGATATCTGTTTCCTCATCTCTCTCCTGACTTTACCTGACTCTTCTTCCTCAAACGCTTACTTCTCTCTTACTCTTTATCCATAGTCTGGGGTCTTTAAAACATTTTTCATAAGCATCTTCTGTGTTTGATGTGTATGGGAGTGAGGGATGGGGGAGGCGTCCAGGCTTTAACCCACCTGTAGCTGCTTAGGAGTGCTGTGACCTTGGCCCAATTGTGCTCTTGGGCTTTGCTTCCTCAGCTGTAACACAGGGGCAGTGCCAGACCCCACCTCAGTTGTCTGGATTCCATGACATGTGCAGGCTACGCATTCAGCACGGTGCCTCGTGTTTACAGCATCAACACTTCATAGCAGCAATAGAGATCAATATCACGGTCAAAATGTCTGCCCTTAGAGGCGTGTGGTGTAGGGGCCATCGGATCAGTGCAGGACTGTTCCACCAGCTACCTCATTTCCCCTTTGACCTTCATCCCAAACTCCTCCAGGCTCGTACACCTCTGCCTTTGCTCCCAGTCCTGAGCTGGTGGTGGCACCTCCTTGCTCTGACAGTGCCCGTGTCTCAGTTTGGCTTTCCCCAGAAGCAGACTCTGCAATTAGTATCTAAGGACAAGTGTTTGGATAGCTGAAGGAGACAGAAGAGGGGAGAAGGGGAGGTGGGACAGGGAAGAGAGGCAGCCCAGGGTCCCTGTGGGCAAGTGAAGCTGAATCACAGTGGGGACCCTGAAGGCAAGTGTGGGACACACAACTTAGGGTTCTCCAGCCCAGGGGAGAGGGAGCTGGGGTATTTATGCACCCGCCTCTGTTGCTCAGGAACTGAGGCTGCTCCAGGGGTACTCTGGCCCCCAAGCAGGTGCTGGTGGTCACATGGGGCTGTGTGCACTGAAGTGTTTAAGGTGGGTGTGCGGGGCCTGGGCAGGGTCTTCTGCGGATCCTCTTCTGAAGTGATCATGACGGCGGTGCTGAGAGCTGATAGAGTTCCTTCATGGTGCCAGAGTCTAACCCTCCCACTACCCCATTAGGCAGCTTCTGGGTGGCATCTCCTTGTGAACCTCTCTGCCTGTCCTGGGCCTCGGATGCTGCGCTCTGGGGATGCTCAGAGCAGCTGGCCAGCCAGTGGGTGCTTTACCTTACAAGGTACCAGCCCTCACTAGGCAATGCTGACATCTCACCAAGAACCATCTCCTTGTGGCCAACAGCCTCATCACCAGAGAGTGAACCCGTCTCATCTCACTCCTCACACGCATGCACACACCTGTGTGTTTTTCATGCATGTCTGTGGTTGGCTGAATAAGGACCCCCGAGAGATATTCATGCCCTAATCTGCGGAGCCTAAAGTTGTTACTTTCTATGTCAAAGGCAGATTTGGCAACTATGATTAAGTGAAGGATATTGAGAGGGGAGATTGTGCTGGATTATAAGAACCCAGTGTTCTTATAAAGGAGAGGAAGGAGAGTCGACACAGACAAAAGAGAAGGCCATGTGACCGCAGAAGCAGAGGATGGAGTGAGGCAGCCACAAGCCAGGGAGTCCCTGCAGCCCCAGAAGCTGGAGGATGCAGGCAGCGGTTCTCCCCTGGAGCCTCTGGAGGGAGCCTGGCCATGCTCACACCTCGACTTCACCCCAGTGAAACTGGCTTTGGACCTCTGGCCTCCCTCTGTGAGAGAAGACGTTTCCGTTGTTTGGAGCCACTCTGTATGTGGTCATTTGTTGCGGGAACAGGAGGAAATTAATGTCGTGTCATAAAGAAACACACCGCGTTGCTGGCGAGCGAGCTGCTCTAGGTGGGAGGGAAGTATCCGTGTCCACTCTCAGACTCGGCAAGGGAGAAGCCAGGACTTTTACGTATCTGCTGCTGATCACTCTGTTACGGAGGCTCCCTCTGTGCCAGGTTTTGACTGGGGGCCATGCCAATGTCATAAATGCTTACGTGACTGAGTGGTTGCATGTGGGCAGGCCCTGACTGGGCTTCTATGTGTCCGTGACGGAAGTGGCTGCAGGTGAGGCATGCGGTCATGGGAACTCTCTCAGGGGCTGGTGCTCAGGAGCTTGAGGTGAGGCACTGGAGCACCTTCCCATTTCCATGACTGGAGTCTGGAAGCTGGACGTGCATGAGCTCCTCTGGAGTCTAAGTCAGGAGGAAGGGTTTTGCATCCCTGTCCTTGCCCAGGAGCCCCCGTGAGCTCTGCACCCCTCTGGATTCTATCAGGCAAGCACCCTTCAGATGACAGCCAGTGTGGAGGAGCTGTGGCTTAAGTGCCTGCATGGGGGAGCCGGGAAGAAGACAGCTCCCGGGAACCAGCTTCTCTTCCCCTCCTGGGGGACACCTGCAAGCAGCGTGGGGCCCCATGTCCCTTGGTTGTGGGGCTGCAGGACACAGGGGGATCCTCTCCTGCACCGTGCAATGGGGCAGCCCCGAGCCACATGCAGCTGTGGAGCTGGAGATATAGGAGTCTGGGTGGAGACAGGCTGGCCGCATGTGTAAAACCCACACAAAATACGTAAGACTGCGTGTGAGGCAGAGGATGAGAAATCTCCCATGGATAGTCTCTGTATTGATTACATGTCAAAATGATAATAGTGCAAGTATATTGCATTAAATAAACATATCATGAAATTACTTTTTCTGGTGTTTAATTTTTTTAAATATGTCTCCTTGAACATGTAAAATCCCATGTGTCAACAGACACTTTTGGGTGGCTGTCCCAGCTCCGGGCAGAGGGAGACTGGCTTATTTGCTACAGATCTATTCTGAAGGGTCTGCTGCCTGAATTGGGTGCCCCCATGCATATGATTAACCCCTAAGCCCCTATGTGATGGTATCTGTAGATGAAGCCTTGCAAGGTGATCAGGGTTAAGTGAGGTCAGGAGGGTGGGGCCCTTGTGATGGAATCAGTGCCCTTATAGGAGGAGATGCCAGGGAGCCTGCTGTCTCCCCGTCTCTCCCATGTGAAGATCCAGGGAGCCGGTGTCTGTCTGTAAGCCCGGAAGAGCCCTCCACGGAACCCAACCACACTGGTCCATCATCTCCAACTCCCAGCCTGCAGAACTGTGGGAAATTCTTGTCTTTTTAAGGCCCCCAGTCTGTGATATTGTTAAGAGGTCCTGAGCTGACTGGGATAAGACTTTGAAAGGGTTCTCTGCAAGGCTGGAGGAGGTTGGCCAGGGTGGTGTCAGCAGGGTCCCCCTTCTTGCAAGCCTCCTGGAATCCCATGGGTGGGGAATGGGGAGGTCCGGCCTCCCCTCTCAAACTCTGGGTCTATGCCCAGGAGTGGAATCCATTCTTTTCCACGGCATGGCAGGAGTGAGTTATGGTAAAGGCCGAAGAGGCAACAGCAAGGAATGGAACCCCGTTTTTCTCCAGTTCAAAGGCAAGATTGGAGCTGTTCCCTCTGCCTGAGCAGGGTTCCAGTTCCAAGCTGGGGGCATGAAATAAATGTTCCTGAAAGACACAGGAACTAAGATAACGTCACTGCACAGTTGTATCATAGTTAAACATTCCATTTTTTATTGTGAAATGTACATAACAAAATTTACCATCTTGATTATTTTCAAGTGCAGCATTGGGAGGCGTTACGTGAATTCACATTATGGTGTGACCATCACCACCCTCCATCTGCAGAATGCTCTCATTTTCCCTGACAGAAAACTCTGTCTCCATCAAACTCCAACTCCTCATTCTCCCTTCCCAGCATCCCTGGCACCCACCATCCTACTTTGTGTCTCTATGAATTCGACTATTCTAGGTCCTTCCCATGAGTGAAGTATTAGTCCTTGTGTGTCTGGCTTATTTCACTTCGAATAATGTTTTCGAGGTTCACTCATGTATCAGAATATAGTTTAAAGTTTCAAAGCCCTTTCCTGTAGCTAGTTGTACTCCACTCTCCCCAGACCCTGCATATAGGTTATATTAGCCCCATTTTTCAGATGAGAACATTGAGGCTTATATCAATGCTCACTGGGACCTGCTTCGTGGTCACGTGGCCTGTGAGTGTGGCAATGAATGGGATTCTCAGACATCTCTCCAGGATCTTCTCACTTCACCCCGGCTGGGTGCTGCCAGTGTGTCTCCAGCTTTGCCAACAGGCCCTGTCCACCACCTTCATAAACGATCGCCACATCATTTCGAGAATAAAATGTGTTCTGGAGGGATACCCTCTTGCTTTCACTATCTCCCCTGTTTTCCCTCTTCCCTTTCTCTTGAGACAAGGCAGGGCAGTTTCTAAGAAGGACTCCAAGTTGTGGGACAGGTCACTTGATAAATACTATAACCTGAGATGATGGGTCTAATTTGAAGCCTGTTGACAGTGAGGCTTTGACGGATGGGTTCCAGGCAGGGCCTGGCGTGCATGGAATACAGATCAATAATGTGTACAGAGAAGGGCACATTATGCAAATTCAAGGTATTGGCATGGCATCTGCCACAGTCAGAGGCCCAGATTCCTCGGAGGAAGGGGCCGAGCTGGGGCAAATCCTTAGCCCCTGGGCTGTGCAGGTTCATACCTGCTTCTGTCACGACGGGGGGACTCAGGAACAAAAGCAGCCTCCCTGCACCCCTGGTGACTCAGGTTTTCTGGAGATGTTGCACATTCTGTTCTTTGGTAGCTGTGAGGCTTCCACATGCAGGAAGAAGGGCCCAAGGGCTTCAGACAACCAGTCTCTGTGGCCAGCAAGATGAAGGGCCCGGGACCTTCTGCTGGACATGTGGAGGTGTGGCAGGGCGGCTGAGCCCGCCCACTTAACTGGCCTGTCTGTCTTCCCAGCGGCCCGCGAGCAGGCCGGTGTGTATTGCTGAACCAACCTCATTACTCTTGTGCGTTTAGCAGCTCGGAGGAAGATAATACCTTTCAGGTTTGACCCAATTTTAGGTTTTGTTGTCATAACCATGGAAAATCGACCTCAGAGCCCCTCATCAGCGGGCCTGAATAGGAAGTGATTTACGCCACGTGCGCCGTGCGGAATCCCTAATGGGCTTGCAGGAAAGAGCTAAGCACCCTCCGTGGAAGCCCTAATCTCCCCTCGGCAGTGATTTCCACAGCAAATTCTGATACTTCCCACGTCTGAGAGCCCACTCCCTGGAGATTCTGAAACTGGGTTACCTTGAATTAAAAGTACTTAAGTAGACAAAGGAACATGAGCAAATACGTCCCCAGCATGGGCAGCTGCATCTCCAAGCCTGGCCCACCTGCCCTCCATGTCCTTCCCCTTCCTGGACTTCATTGCTACTTTCTGTTTCCAGGGAGCAGGCAGGAGCTGCAGGCAGGGGAGTTGAGGCTTCACAGGTCCTTCTGCAGAAGTCTTTCCTTTTCTGGCTTTATAAGCGAGACAGAAGTAGATGTTCCTTGATCAATGTCTTTTGATGTGGGAAAAGGAGAAGGGGAATGGGGGAACCGAAGGGGCAGGGTAGACCAGTAAGCTATTACTGTATGGCAAACTACGAACACCAGTTGCTTAAAACAACCATCATTTTAGCACCAGGGGTCGCTAAAAAACAAAACAACAACAAAAAACCCCATCATTTCTGTTTATGGTTCACCAGTCTGGGGCACTGGGAGTTGGCTGACCCCCGCTGGCCTCCCTCGTGGGTCTGTGGGTTGATTCAGTGGCCCTGCTCCTGGCTTGTTTAGCAGGGGAAGCTGTGACCTATGCGTATTTCTTCGCCGTCCTGGAACCAGGGAGCCAAGCATGGCATTGGCAGAACAGGTGGAAATACACAGCTTTCTTCTGGCCGAGGCCTGGAAATGGGCCAACAGCTCTTCCGCCTCCTTCGAAACAAGTCCCATGACAGGCCCAGACTCATACAGCACAGGAAAGGAGACTTCACCTCTTTTGCAGGAAAAGCTGCAAAATCACATGGCAAAGGACATGAAGTAGAAAGAATGAAGAGTCCCATTAACTCATACTCTGGTGCTGGTGTGGAAGGTGGCCGATTCCGAGGATGACGCAGATGACAGCTGCCACTGTATGTGGAATGCTTGCCGTGTACCTGACCCTAAAGCAGGCATTCTGGATAAATGCTCCCCTTTGTTTCTCATAGTGTTCCAATGAGAGAGTTATTATTGCCCCATTTTATGGTGGTTAAACTGAAGTTGAGAAATGTTAAGTAACTTGCCCAAAGATAGTGACAAGGGAGCCAGGATTTGCATCCAGGATTATCTGACACCCAAGCCCAGAATGTAGGCGCTTCACGTGTCAGACTGTGTAGCACTGCCCTCCAAACCCTGCTCTGCTCTGGGCCTTCTTGCCCCCTCTCATTGGGGTTTCTTTGTGGATGAATAAATGGATAATGGATGATAGATGGATGGATGGATGGATGGATGGATATATAGATGGATGGAAAGTTGGATGCATGGATAGATGAGTGAATGAATGAATAATGGATGAATAAATGGATGGTAGATGGGTGGGTAGGTGAGTGGATTGATGAGTGGATGAAGAGGTAGGTGAATGGATGGATGAATGGATATATGAGTAGGTATATGTGTGGTTGGACGAATAGATGAGTGAATGGGTAGATGGATGGGTGGATGGATGGATGGGTGGGTAAGTGGATAGATGAGTGAGTAGATGGATGAGTGAATGGATGGCTGGGTGAGTGGATGTTTGTATGGATGAATGTGTAGATGGATGACAGGATGGATGAGCAGGTGGCTGGGTAGGCATGTGGATGGGTATATGAGTGAATGGGTGGATGGATGGGTGGGTGGAAGGATGGCTGTGTAAGTGGATGGATGGTTGAGGGGATGGGTATGTGAGTGGACGGATGAGTAAGTGTATGGGTAGGTGAGTGAATGAGTAGATGGATGGGTGGGTGGAAGGATGGGTATATGAGTGGATGGATGGGTGGGTGAGTGGATGGATGAGTAGATGGATGGGTAGGCAGATGGATGGATGGGTAGGCATATGGATGGATGGGTGGATGGATAGGTAGATGGATGGATGGGTGTTTGGATGGATGGGTGGGTGGAAGGACGGTGAGTGGAAGGATGGGTGGGTGGAAGGATGGCTGTGTGAGTGGATGGATGGATGGATGAGTGGATGGATGGGTAAGTGGATGGATGGGTGGGTGAGTGGATGAATGAGTAGATAGATGGGTAGGCATATAAATGGATGGGTGGGTGGGTGGGTGGATGGATAGATGGATGGATGGATGGATGGATGGATGGATGGATGGATGGATGGGTAGGTGGGCGGATGGATGGGTGGGTGGATCGAGGAATGGATGGATGGATGGGTGGGTGGGTGGAAGATTGGCTGTGTGAGTGGATGGATGGATGGGTGAGTGGTTGGGTAGGTATGTAAATGGGTGGATGGATGAGTGGGTGGATGGAGCTTTGTTGAGCCATACTGGTTTTGGGGGTCTTTCCCTCTCATGAAACTCCCCAAGAGCCAGAAGTCTTCTGTTGGATTGTAAGAATGCTGCCCAAAGGAGCTCAAAAGGAAAATGAGTTCCAGCGAAGGCAGATATCATGGCAGGATCCCCGAGGGACAGCACATTGAGGGTCAAAATGGGCCCTGCGTCAACCCAGGCTCAGGTAGCAAGGCCTTCTCTTGCCAGGCCTCAGCCTGTGTTTCTTACCCAGAAGACAGGAAAGGGGTAGTCAGAAGAGCCTTTTGCCAAAGAGGCAGATCTCCATTCTGCTCCTCTCCTGTCTGCTCTTGTCTGCTCCTCAGCATCCACAGCTGTTCCCACCATAACCTTCTGTAGCCTCCTGCACATCTGCCTAACATCTGCTGTTCTGGTGGCTGGTCCAAGACCAGGGCCTCGTCGATGCCAGGGGGAGCATGGAAGCTTCAGGAGTCCTGCAGCAGCCTCTCTTGACCTGGGGAGGTCTTGGGCAGACTCTAAGTGCTGGCTCAGTACCTGCTGGGGTGACCACTGGCTCCAGAGGGGAGGGGAGCAGCTGTGAACATGCCCACCTGTGTTGCTATAAGGTGCCCCCTCAGTGCAACCAGCCTTGTGCATGGAATGTTCATCCCTACCTGGCACTCCACCCAGGCAGCCAGCATCGGGGGCTGGGAGGAGGACATTGTTCTAGAGCTCCCTGTTTACTCCTGCTCTCTCCTCACTGCAAGAGAACTGTTGAGGAAAGAGCCAGGCTTGGGGTGGACACGGATGGTTTCTGGCCCTCCTGCTACTGCTAGAAACTCACCAAGGCAGCTCTCCCGATGCTGCCTGCGGGACAGTTTCCTTGTTATTACATTGATTGTTACTTTTTTCCCAGACATATTGATTGGGTTCCATTGGCTGACTTTGGCCGATCAAAAGACTCTGCAGCCCATCGGAAGCCTTAGGAGTCTGAGGTCGTGGCTTTCACTCAAGTTTCCAGTCCAGGAGGTAAATTTTAAATTAAAAAACTGGCCTGGGCGTGGTGGCTCATGCTTGTAATCCCAGCGCTTTGGGAGGCTGAGTTGGGCAGACCACAAGATCAGGAGATCGAGACCATCCTGGCTAACACAGTAAAACCCCATCTCTACTAAAAATATAAAAAATTAGCTGGGTGTGGTGGCACACACCTGTAGTCCCAGCTACTCAGGAGTCTAAGGCAGGAGAATCGCTCGAACCTGGGAGGTGGAGGATGCAGTGAGCCGAGAGAGCTGAGATTGTGCCACTGCACTCCAGCCTAGCAACAGAGTGAGACTTGGTCTCAAAAAATAAAAACAAAACAAAAAACTGACGGTAATTTACATGCTATGAAATGCATGGGTCTTAGTACGGTCCAGTGAGTTTTGACAAATGTCTGCACCATTATAGCCACAGCCTAAATTGAGATTAGACCTTTCCCATCTTTCCCAGCTCCCAAGAAAGTTCCTTGAGTCATGGGGGAGGCAGAGGAGTGCCGGTGCACCTGAGTGGGTGCTGCCATGCGGAGGTGGAGCCAGGGCTTCCACCTTCACAGGGCTCTCATGACGGCCTCAGCTGGTGCAGGCTCATCACAGCCCTGCTTGTTTGAGCTGATGGGCTGGCTGGGAGGGACAGCGCAGGGACAGCCTGCCAGGACAGGGGTCCTGAGGCAGGCAAGGACCGTGAAAAGTCATTGGCTCCACACAGATAACACCCAAATCACTCAGGAAGATTTCCACGCCCTTCTACATAACAGGCACTGTCCTCAAGAGCTCCCAGCTCCGTAGGAGGCAGGCAGGCTTTTGGCATTCACATGACAATCTCGTGAATACCTGAGAAAATGCATGTGAGGCTCAGAGGTGGGCATTGCTGTGCCCTAGGCTGTCAGGAAAGTGGTGAGGTAAGACCCATCTCTAGGAGGATCTAGTGACACATCCTGCCAGGAAATTCTGCTCACTGTTCTGGCCTCAAGTCTCTCTGCTGCTGTCTGTCCCTGTTTGCAACCCATCCCCAAGGTTGCTGGGGACTGCTGAGAGGCCGTGCGTCACCATCCCCGGGGCCTGGGCAGCTTTCTCCTGGCAACTAGAATTCTCCCACAGTTTTTTCCTAGTGGCTGGAATTCTCCAGCAGCAGCGCTATCCGGGGAATTCTCTTGAAATGTTTGTGCCAAGCAAATGTGGGGGTTGCTGGCGAGTGTGTTTTTTAAAGAGTGTTATGGTTTTGAGTTATTTCCCTGATGCGCAGGCTGGAAGTGTGTGCTGGGCCCAGAGAGAAGGGTGCAGCCCCAGGATGGGAGCAATAAAAAGTCTTCCCGGAGACGCAGCCAGACCATGGGCAGATGGAGGTCTCAGGGCCAGCTGGGGGGTTTTGAGGGGCGGTGGTCATTCCTGCTGCTGTAACGGGATGCCAAGGAATGAGTCCCATCCAGCCTCACTGGTTTTTAGGACCCAGAAGCTAAAATGCCTACTCTGAACTCCGGGAAGCCCTGGTCACCAGTAGCCCTGGTCTCCAGAGGGGGACTCTCGGTCCTCTACTCTGGCTCTCTCCATTTCTCTCCACTTCCCAAAAGTTAGCATCCTATTAAGGCCGTGGTCCCCTCCATGTGTGGTGTAAAGCCAGTCTCGGAAAACATGTCAGCTGTTCCGAATCCAAATCCCATTTACTAGGGGCCATACCGCTGCAGGTTCCCACCTGCCATGCTGCCGCTGCTCAGGCTGTGCGGAGGCTGGGGGAGTGCAGGGTTCCAGCCCGCAGGGGCCTCTGCCTTCACCTCCACCCCATCCACCCCCTGCAACTCCAGCCACCTCTGCACCCCACCCCTGCACCCAGACAGTGGGTGTCCACACCCCTCCCCTGCCCCTGCACACCACCCTGTCATACCCTCCCTCACCTCTCTCCACTTGCACCCCTGTGTCTCTCAACCACCTTTCTGTACCTGTCCCTGTCCCATGCATTCCATTCCCACCTTCCTGCACCCCCAGCCCTGCCCCAGTACCCTTTCCCCCACCTCCCTACTCTTTGTATCCCTCCCCCACCTTCCTGAACCCCATCCCTGCCCCTGTACCTCTTCCCCCACCTTCCTATCCTCTGCACCTCTCCCCCACCTTCCTGCACCCCATCCCTGCCCCCGTACCTCTTCCCCCACCTCCCTACCCTCTGTACCCCTCCCCCACCTTCCTGCCTTCCTGCACCCCATCCCTGCCCCTCTCCCTCACCCCACGTCTCCATACCCTGTTCCCCCTTCCTGCCTCCTTGTGCCCCTGTACCCCACCCCAACCTGGATTGTACACTAGTACCCCTCCTTGTCTCTCTGAAGTCCCCCACACCCCCCAACTCCCTGTATTTCTCTACTTCCCCCCTGGTGTTCCCATCCTCTGCCAGCTGTCCCTCCCATCTACCCTTCAGGAAGCCTACTTCAAGGACTCATTTCCAAGCTGGAGAAAAGCAACAAGTCCCTCTCTTCACCTCTTACCCGACCTGAGCCAGGTAACTCACCTGTGGAGATTCCCCAGAGGGCTGGGAAACTGGATGGGAGGTGAGGAGGGGCTTCGACCCTTAACTGGGCACAGCACTTGGGGAGGCCAGCGTGGGGATGAACCTGAACTGTGGAGAACATGCCACCCTCCACATCCCAGATGGCCACTGTACAGACAGACAGCCACCCTCAGAGACGGAGCAGACTGGGGCAGTTCCAAGCCCTCCTCAGGGCCTGCCCAGCTCCCTGTTCAGAGGAACATTATTAACCTCCAGCTCTGCATGGCCTGTGTGAATCCTCTTGTGCCTCTGCTGGGTGTGGCTGTCTCAGGCTGTGGCCCTGGCCCAGATACTGGTGTTGGTGACCGTGCCAGTAGCCACAGATGCTGCCCCGCCGGCAGGGTTGGGTTCAGTCCTCGGTGGGCCTCACTTCCAGCCTGGGTCCTGCCGCCTAAGCCCTCAGTTGGGCAGGCCCTCTGGCCTCCTTGCCTGGGCATGGGAGGGTTTATGTCTCCAAGCTGTTTCTCTGCTCCACGCCTCCCTCTCCTTCAAGCCTCTGTTGTTACCTCCTTCGAAAGCCGCTCATTCCCCGGTCCATGCCACCCCTCCCTGTGTCCACGGAGCTCTGTGTGGCTTCTCTGCAGTGTATTGTAATTACCGGTTGAAATCATGGCAACGTGGACTTAGGCTCCGGCCCAGGCCCAGGTGCTTTGCTGGTGAGGAACCAAAGAGGATGCTCTACCAGCCTGTGCGGTGGGAGCAGTCCTGCTTACAGGCAGGCTGTGGAAGTGTAGAGAGGTTTTTCAACTTGCCCAGGGCCTCACGGCTTGGGCAGGCAGCGGGGAGGGGACAGTCAGCCTTCAGGCTGCACCCCTTCCACTGCATCTTCTCCCACCCTGTGTGGCTGCCAGCTTCCCCATCAAGACCCTGAACTGCTGAGGAAATGGGCCCCAGCGCCTAGGCTGCCAGTGTTTGTTGGATATGTTAAGTAAATACGGTGGCCTCTTGGACATCCTACAGACTGTCTCATTTTAATTAATATTTATTTATGTATGAGATATGAGATGGGGTCTTGCCATGTGGCCCAGGCTGGCCACAGACTCCTCCGCTTAAGTGATCCTCCTGCCTCAGCTTCCTAAGTAGCTGGGATTGCAGGCATGCACCACCGTGTCCAGCTTCCCCACTTTTAGAATGATGGGAGAGCTAGTCTGGGTCACCTTCAGAGTCTCCTGTCCTTCCCCATTTCCTCCCGCAGCCCAGCTGTGTTTTCCTCTAGAGCCAAGGAGCCCTACTGCTGAGGCGGGTGTGTGGGGGAGAGAAAGGGTTTTTCCACCAACTGAACTGGGCCTCCAGGTGAACCTCAGGGTTTTCATCTTTCTTTCTTTCCATCCATTTATCTAACAAATACTGAGAACCTAGGATTCATCAGGCATTTGGTTTATGGTATCGAACAGGATGGATATTTCCTGGCCTTCATAGACCATGACTGAGTAAGGAAGCAAATGAAGACATAATTACAACTCGCAGCAAATGCCAGGCAGTCATGACAGAAAGTGGCCGGGAACTGGGGCTGGGGGCTCCTTTAGCTTGGGTGGTCAGGGAAGGCCTCTCATTGAAGGTTGAAGACCCCAGGGGTGGGGTCTGGGAGATGCAATGGGGCCAGCAGCCAGGCAGGGAGGTGGCAGGTGAGGATTTCTGGATGAGACAGGGTAGGGGGAGAACTTGGTCCCTGGGAAGCCGGGATCCAGCAGGACCTCTGTAGCATCTGACGCTCTCCTGGAAATGCTCTTGAGACGGTTTGGATGTGTGTCCTTTCCAACTCTCAGGTTGAAATCATTTGCCAGTGTCGGAGGTGGGGCCTGGTGGAAGGTGACTGGATCCTGGGGGTGGATCCTCACGGGTGGTTTGGCACCATCCCCTTGGTGATGAGTGAGCTGTCGCTCAGTTCATGTGAGAGCTGATTGTTTAAAAGAGGGTTGTGTCTCCCCCATCTCCCCTCTCTCTTGTTCCCCACTGTTGCCCTGTAATGCACCTGCACCCCCACCCCCCCCTTCTGCCATGAGTGGAAGCTTACTGAGACCTCACCAGGAACAGATGCCAACGCTGTGCTTCCTGTATAGCCTGCACAACGGGAGCCAATTAAACCTCTTTTGTTTATAAATGACCCAGCCTCAGGCATTTCTGTATAGCAACGTAAAAGCAGCCATATAGAACTCTCATCCTTGGGATTTTGTGGTATTTCTCAGCCTTGTCTTCCTTCTTTTGGGGGGCTCCTCCTTATCCCTCCTCATAGGCCTTTGTCTCCCACCACTGCCTCCTGGCGTGTCCCAGTGTGACCCTCACCACCTCTGTGATCTGCTCTCATCCCATCTTCTCATTTGGCGTCTCATCCATGCCTCTGCTCCAGCCATCATTCATATTTTTTTGTAATCCCCATGTTATCTATTGCTGTGTAATAGATCATCCCCAAATTTAATGGCTTTAGACAACAGTCATTTATTAGCTCATGGTTTCTGAGGTTCAGGAATCTGGGAGGGGCTCAGCCAGGTGCCTGGCTCAGCATCCCTTCAAGGTTGCAGGGATGCAGGCATGGGAAGGCTCGACTGGGGCTGGAGGCTCTGCTTCCAAGCTGGTCTCTCTTGTGGCTGCTGGCTATGGTCTCAGTTCCTCTCCAGGTGGGCCTCTTTGTAGGGCTGCCTGAGTGCCTCCATGACAGGGCAGCTGACTTCCTCCAGAGTGAGAGAAAGATGGAGGTATTTTAAGACCTAATTTTGAAATTGGTGAACCTTCACTTCTGCTGAATTCTACTGGCCACACAGACCAGTAATGGTATGACCGGAGGTGGAAGGGGGGAATGACAATTCCAGGCACCAGGAGGTGAAGACACAGGGGCTGTCTTGAAGCCCGTCTGCCACAGTCCCCAGTGCGGACAGGATTCTCTCCAGCTTGGATGCTGGTACCACCCCCGACCAGCCACCTTCCCAGCCATCCCAGGGGCTCTTCAAACTCAGCATGTCCAGTGTGAGCTCAGCCCTATCAGCCTTGAAACATCATATTATGCCATTTTCTGTTTGTTTGTTTTTGAGGCAGAGTCTTGCTCTGTCATCTGTGTTGGAGTGCAGTGGCGTGATCTTGGCTCACTACAACCTCTGCCTCTTGGGTTCATGCAATTCTCCTGCCTCAGCCTCCCGAGTAGCTAGGATTACAGGTGTGTGGCACTACACTCGGCTAATTTTTTGTAGTGTTTTAGTAGAGACGGTGTTTCACCATGTTGGCCAGGCTGGTCTCGAACTCTGGTCCTCAAGTGATCTACCTGCCTTGGCCTCCCAAAGTGCTGAGATTACAGGCGTGAGCCACCACACGCAGCCTTGTGCCATTTTTAACATAGGAAAAGGTGTAAGGAATAGCAGAGTGGGCTGCAGGTAGTGGTGCAATGAAGGACACCCTCGCCAAGCTGAAGGCTCCTGTACTGTAACTTCTCTGATACCACAGTCTCCCAAGGCCACCTTCTTCTTCCTCACCTTATCACAAACTGACCCCCTATTTATGCTGTTGGACGAACCCGAAACCTGGGAGGTGGCTTTCTCATCTCCCGTGTGGGTGGGACTGGTCACCGAGGCCTGGTGTTCACAGTCACACGATGGGATCACCTGTGCTGCCTCCCCAATAAGGTTCCTGCCTTGGTTTTTCCCCTCTACTCGGCCCACACCGGCACCAGAGCATGCTTCTTAACACCCAAATCTGCATCGTCCGCTGCTTAAAATTCCTCAAACGGCTTTTTAAAGTCCTTGGCATGGTGTTCAAGGTACTTCCCGATCTGGTTCCTTACATGTCTGGCCTCATCTCCTGGTACCCCCAGTCCCAAACTTCCTCTATTATTTGTATTCCCTAGATGACATGTCCCCTACCTCTTCCGTCCAAGGCTCTGCACCTGCCCTCCTCTCTCCTCCCTTCCCCTCCCCTCTCCTCTGTGATTCACTCCAGGGTCAGTCACCCACCCTAGGAAGCCAGAACCCCCTCCCCTGGGTGCAGTACCTCTGCTTAGGTTCCCAGACCCCCACCACCCATGTCTCTCTATCGGCGCCTCACTCGTTCGTGCACTCACTCAGGGATGTTTACTTAGCACCTGGGCTGTTCCAGGCACCGTTCTCAAGGCCTCTGCTGCGGCGCTGAGAAAAATCAGGCCCCGACCTTCTAGAGCTTGCCATCTCGTAGGAGGCCGTACCCCCCCTCTCCTGAGGAACAGGTTTACCTGCTCAGGTAACAGGGGCACCTGGTGTTCCCATGCAGGAGGGACTCATGGATGTTCAGCACATGAATGGTGCTCTCTGAAAGGGCCAGAACCTGGAAACTAGATGAGTTGCTTGAAACCCAAGTGGCCTAGCAAGCCAGCCATAGCTGGGCTGAGGATGTGCTTCTATTGTATTTTGGGGAATGTGCCTGGTTTGGTGCCTGGAGTACTCTCTACCACTGGGCTCAGACTCATGGTTCGGGTTCCAGGCCCCTATCCCAAGGAACCCGGGTCAGGCAGTCTCCAGCCTCTCCTCCAGAAACTGTTCTCCCGACCTTGGGGAAAATTGCTTCCCAAATTACAGCCCTCCACTATGCAAGCTTTAAACACAGCACCGAGGACACATAAATTACAGAAGGCCCTTCCCTTTCCCGTTGGATACGTTGAATAATGTAACATTTCAACAATACCAAAAGGTACACTGTATTATTAAAACACACTGGTATTAAAAAAGAAGTGCTGCTACAGTAAAATTGTCACCGACTCCCACCAGATGCCAGAAGAATGAAACCCAAATTATGTTCGCCGGAGACAGGATTCAGAAGGCATGAGGGGAGCCAGGAACGGCTGGTTTCACAAGAGTGGTTTAAAAACGGGTGGAGGAGGTTCATTTATTCCGAGCACTGAATATTCCCTATAACCGTTTCTGCTAAAATGAGGTGCTCCATCCATGTTGGTTTCGTCTTGGTTAAAAAAAGAGCAAGTTTTGCTGTCTTAGTTCAAGGCCCATTTTAAACTCTGATTGAGGTTTGGAGCTTGTGTTTGCAGGGTGCAGAGGCTGAGGAGGAATTGGGGTGATGAGAAACGGAAGAGAAGAGCCAGCAGCCCTGAAAGGTATCACGAGAGGGATTAACCAAAAAAGATGGTAGAAGTGGGGCCACTGGCACCCAGGGAGAAGCTAGCTTAAGAAAAGGTGGAACAAGAGCAGTGCCTTACGGACCTGCACCCTGGGCAGGCTCCAGAGGGCTGCATGCCCGAGGAAGTGCTGCAGGTGGCAGGGTGTGCAGCTCCAGTGCATTTGGAGAATTCCATTCCTTTGAAAAATGAATGTTGGACCAGGTACAGTGCCTCACACCTGTAATCCCAGCACTCTGGGGGCTACAGTGGGCTGATGGCTTGAGCTCAGGAGCTCGAGACCAGCTTGGGCAACGTGATGAAACCCCATCTCACAAAAAATACAAAAATTAGGCATGGTGGTGCACACCTCTAGTCCCAGCTACTTGGGGGACTGAGGCAGGAGGATTGCTTGAGCCTGGGTGGTGGAGGCTGCAGTGAGCCGTGTTTGCATCACTGCACTCCAGCCTGGGTGGCAGAGTGAGACCCTGACTCAAAAAATAAAGAATGTTGAATCCTTAGCACTACTCTGATTCTTTTTCCTAACTTTCTTCCAGGCAGGACTAGAAGGCTAAAACATTCCCCTTTCTGCAATAAAATGAACCAGCATAGGTGCAGTTTGGGGAGAAAAGCCCAATTCTAAAATGTGCAAGTTCAGTCCTCTGAGATTTTGCAGATGCCATTTTCTGAGTCCCTCCAGGAAGCCAAATAAGAATGTCGGCACCTTTCTGGTGATATCGATATCCTCATTAACAAAAAAAGATGAGCAAAATGCAATAAAAACCCAGACTTGATTTTGGATGAGATGATGTTAGGGCCCTTCCTTTGGAGCTCCTGGTTTCAGAGTCCCCTATGCTATGTCCCTAAATGGCTCCTTCACAAGCCCATGTCTGATCACCACAAGGGGGCCTGTGGTTCTGGTGGCCTTCAGAGGTCACTGGACTCCTTGGAGTATTCCGAGAAAGTGCAGCTGTGATTTAGTGCAAAGCCCTTTGTGTCTTCTTTCTGTGTGTCTTGTGCAGGGGGCAAGGAAGGTGACATCCCAGGCACTTTGGGCAGGGATGGGTTTGCTGCCGCACCTTGTTGAATGCCTAGCACCTGGGCCTGCATCTGGCGCACAGTGGGCGCTTCCTGTGAGTTGATGGGAAAGGCTCAGGGATAGTCAGCATGTCCAGGTCACACAGTGATGGGCTGGGGGAGAACCCAGGGCTATGGGTCCTGCTCCAAGCTTTTCCCTTGCCATCACCTGAAATGTTCTAAGGCACGCCAGGCTGTTGCAGAGAATGGAGTGTAGGATGCCCTGAGCAGAGAAACAGCCTCAGAATTCAAGTCTTGCACGGGCGGGGCCGCATTTGCCCAGAGAGGGGCCATCATCTCATTCCCCCATGTGCTTTTTGTCGGCTGACCCGGGGAGAGGGGAGTGAGACTGGGAAGCTCCACCTCAACTCACGGGCCACTTCTGCCTCTCTGTGGTGCCTCATCTTGAATACCATAAATGAAGCCACGTCCTCAGATGACCCTTAATTTATAAAGGACTAGAGATGTCCCCAGCCTGTCCTTGCATCCTGAAGTCTAAGTGTGCCCTTCTATTTGGAGATCTGGGAAAAAGCAATCCAGGATGTATGCTTGGCTGTGGGTGTCCTCTCTTCATGGAGGCTGAGTGTTAGGGTCTCAGGATGCCTGGGCTCTTAGGTGGGCTCCGTCTGTTTGCTTTGCCATGCAGAATGAGAAGGTCATTCCACCTCACCCCCACCTCTGGGAGCCTGGGACCATCCCATGGTCAGATGCAAAGCAGTGACAACTTCCTCTTGATCTCACTTGGCGTTCAGGTCACCTAGGAATTTGCATCAGAAGCATTCCCCAGCCCACACCACTCACCCAGATTGCCTGCCTTCTTTGCAGCATTCATTTCACCAGAACTGCTGAGCACCTGGAGTGTGCTGGCACTGTCCGGGCACTGGGGCATGATGGCGAGCAAACACTGACAGGGCTGAGGACGACGATGAGGATGGTGATTCGGCCAGGCTCTCCCCTCCCCCATCTCAGCACATTCTTTTCTAGCTGTGCTTGTCCCTTGCTTCTGGCCCCCACGGCCTCAGCAGCATCTTGGTCAACACAAGCCCACACTTCTGACCAAAGGCAACTCGTGAGTCCAAGGTCATCATGGCTAGCCGGGGCAGGTCATCTGACTCCTGCCTTCTCTGCCCTTCCAGGGCCTGCCGTCCTAGCCTCCTCTCGCCTGGCCAGCACGTCTCTTTTGAGCTATCTGCCTGTGGCTTCTGCTCTAGCTACCTCATGTGCCTCATCCACACCTCTGCCACAGCCCTCCCCAACCCTCCCCTGTCCAGGCCGGGTGAACGCACCTGGTCCCCAGGGGCCTTCCTCCCTTCTCTTCCCTCCCTCGGTCTCTCTCACACCTTCCCCTACCTCCGTCTCCCTTTGTGTGTCTGTAGTTTGGGAGGCCGAGGCGGGTGGATCACCTGAGGTCAGGAATTCGAGACCAGCCTAGCCAACATGGGAAACCCCATCTCTACCAAAAAATAAAAAAATTAGCCAGGCGTGGTGGTGGATGCCTATAATCCCAGCTACTTGGGAGGCTGAGACGGGGAATTGCTTGAACCCAGAAGGCGGAGGTTGCAATGAGCCCAGATCACGCCATTGCACTCTAGCCTGGGCAGCAGAGTGAGACTGTCTCAAAAAAAAAAATGACACTTTATAGAAGTCTAGATGTTTATTTTTCCGTCTTCTCTTTCCAGTGACGAGAATCTGAGAGGAGTCCTTTGGGAGGCAGAGCACCAGGGGCTGCCTGAGCCTTGTTCAGACTTGGGAGCAGTGCCGGCTGGCTCCACAGCAGGCTGGAGCTGCCAGTCTGAGAACAGGGAACAGGAAACTGGCCAGCTGCAGATGGGGGTGCGGGGGTCTTAAAATCCTTCTCTGGGACTGAGGCCTTCCTCCAAGCCCCAGAGACAGCCCACACCCCAGGTAGTACCCTCCTCACACTTCCCAGTTCTTCCGGGGGTCCTGCTACCCATGGCCAGCCTTCTGGGGGTGCTTAAGCCTCTCCCTGGACTCCTATATTATTTGGTGTCCCTGTCATTATAGCAAGAGGATCAGGTCCTGAAGAAGCAAAGCAGGTGGTGGGTAGGGTTGGGGATGGCCTGTCTGTGCTCATGTGCATATGTGAGAATGTGTGCACATGTGAGAGTGTGTGTAGGGGACAGGATGGGGTCTCGGAATTCCCCACCTGACCTTCCAGGAGAGGGAGAGGTAAGAGGGAGTTGAGGAGGCCGCAGAGACCTTTCCCTGTGCAGGTCAACAGTGGAGCGTCCCTGTGGCTCTGCTGCGCTCTGAGTGCTGCGCTCAGCGTGCTGCGCTCAGCTCCTGGTGAGGGGCAACAAACACGGCTTAGAGAGTGAGGAGGAATGAGCTGCTCAATCCTGAGACAGGCTGGACCCTTTTGTCCCAGCAAGTGGGGGAATGGCAGGTTGTGGCCTGGACCAGGCCTCCCCCTCCCTGGTCCCTGCCCCGCCCCTGCCCCTGGGCTGCGTGCCCTGAGAAGCCACCTGCAGCTCCCCACTGCAGCACCGGACTCTGCTCCCACCCCTGCCGGGCTGGGGGCCTCAAGAGACTTCTAGGGGACTTGGTCACTGGACCTTTTGCCTCCCACCACGATTCTGCTCCTTCTGGCAGCTGCGAGCCTAAGGGCGAGCCCTGAGGTCCCCTAAACCCCGAGGCACCAATGGGTGGGGGCTGGGGCACAGGGGTGCATGTGGAGGGAGCCATAGGCCAGTGTTCTGTGGGTGATGGATGGTGTTTCCCACTGCGGAGTGGGAAAAACATGCCATTACAACTGGGGACAAGCTGTTAAGTTATCTCCCACTCAGCTCAGGTCGAGGAAAACCAAACCAGTCTGGGCCTGTCGGTGGGGCTGGGACACAGCGCCTTTGTGGAGCCAGTGGTGCGGGAGGGGTGCAGGGCGTACAGGCCTCCTCTCTGGCCCCAGGACTGGGCCTGTGGGGGGTTGGGGAGGGTTGCAGCAGAGCTCCTGGGGACGCGCCAACCACAACGCCAAAGAGGCTTCAGCCCAGGCAGAGGCAGCTACACTGGGGTGGTGCCCGCCCCCCTGACTCCAGGCCTGTGGATCGCTCCCGTCTCCGTCCTCTAAGCAAGAGGCTGCAGGTGGGGCTGGGCATGGCCAGTTAAAATGAAATAACTTCTCCCACAATCTTGGCTTGCAAGGTGCAGTGGAGAGGTGTGTGGGTGCCGGGACACCCCCCTTTAGCTCAGCCTCTGGAGGGAAGTGAAGGCATTTGCCCCTGGAGAAGGTGGCCTGCGTTTCAGGCATGACACTTAAAGATCTCTGTGCTGGGGAGGGGAGTGGTGGGGTTGGGGCTTCTCTTGTGTTCCTTCCTGATGTCTTCCCCCCATCTTTGCTCCCTCTAATTCCTCCCCATCTCCTTCAAGGATTTAGGCTCCCTGGCCCTGGACCAGCTGCCAGGCTGGGTGGCATCGGTGTCCATGTGGCCCTGGGGAATGACTCAGGATCCCCAGGGATGGTATCTGTTTCCATTCCTTCTTGTGGGGTCACCCCTGCCAGGGCTGATCTGGGGGGGGCAGCTCCGTCTACCTAGAAGTCTACCTAGAAGGCAAGAGCACTGACAAGCCAGGAAAGGTGATGCCTGGCAAACAGCCCTCCCTCCCCAGGCACTCCTCCCACCCAGGTCCTGGGCCGCCTCTGCTTTGGGAGTGTGGGATAGAGGAGGGGCAGGAGTCTCCCTGGACCACCTGCCTCTATGCTGGCTCTGGGAGCCCTGTCTGGGGAGGAGGCCACATTGAGAGTTAAAGCAGATGCTTCGGCATCACCTCCAGGGCCAGAAGGGCATCCTGTTTTCTCCCTGGAGCCCCATGGGGACCAGGGGAGACTGGAAGGCTTTCGGAAGCTTCTGCTCCTCCAGTCGTTGGAGCAGCTGGAAGCCGGGGCTATGTGAGGGTGTGGACGCCAGGCTCGGAGGGGGCTAGGCTGCAGAGCTTTCGTCCGCTCCAGACTTCCTTGCCCAGGGCCTGGCACAGTGTGAGTCCCAGCCCTTGCCTTGTGCTCCTGCTGAGAGTCAAGCACTGAGGTCACAGAGAAGCCTGCTGCCTGCTTTCCCTCCCCACCAGTCAGCACCCCTTCGTGCGACCCCTTCCCACCCAACCTGGGCTGCCTGCTACCTCCACCTGAGTCTACTGCCCAGGTCCCCTGCACCCAGGCCTTCTTCCAACCACCTCCATGGCTGCATTTCATCCATGGAGTCGTTCATATTACTTACACTTTTGCCACTGCACAGTGGCTCCCACGTCCAGCAGTGGGCAGCGGGCTTGGCACCGATGGTTGCTGAAAAGGCAGTTGTCCCCAGGTATTTCTCTGTGGTGGGGGCAATTCAGGGACACACAGCCCAGCCACTCCCTGGCCACCCCATCTCATGACTCTACCTCAGCAACTGTCTCTTGGGCTGATCAGAGTGGATCTCCTCCACCGTTTCTGTGTCCTGTCTGGCCGATGGCACACACACAATTTGGGCTGGAGTAAATTAAGCAAGCAGAAGACTTCCCAGACTCGAGTGCCTCCTGCCCCCTGCCAGCCCCCACCAACTACACAAACGGAATCCTCTGGCCCCCTCTGTTTCCTGGGAATTCCTGCTCTCCATTGTGATGGTGGGATGCAATTCTAAATAAACTCAGAAGTATTAATGGGGGAGTAACTTTTGTGGGCTCATTCGTTCATTCATTTATTTATTCACAAAAATATGGAGTGAACCCCAGCTATGTGCCAGGCACATCTTGGGCATGGGAGATTCGGCACTAAATCTAGCAGATGTGAGTGCCTGCCCTCATGGAGACTGCATTCCACTGGAGGCGAGGCGGGACGGGATCCCAGCACATCCACCCAAAATCAAATGTGCTGAGTCCCCAGGAGGAGATTCATGGGGAAAAGGAGAAGGGAATGCCACAGGGATGGTGGTTATTTTGATGGGGTGTTCTATTCCTGGATGGCCTTGGAAAGGTGCTTTATGTACACAGCACTGAGGCAGGGAGGGAGGGAAGGCGTGAAACCTGCAATTGTGCAGGAAAGAGCATTCCGTGCAGTGGACGTGCAAAGTCGTGGTTCAGGGGTGGGGTGGGGTGGGGTAGGCATGTGCCTACATGGAGGGATGGCCAGGAAGCCAGTGGGGCTGCAGGGAAGAGAGGGAGTTAGCCAGGAGAGAGGGCCAGACTGTCAAGAGCCCTGCAGGCAAAGGAAGGTTGACCAGGAAGCTATCTATAAACACATGGGCCCCATGTCAGAACTTGCATCTTATTTTCTTTCTTTCTTTTCTTCCCCCTGCTCCCCCTGAGATGGAGTCTTGCTCTGTGTCCCAGGCTGGAGTGCAGTGGCACAATCTCAGTTCACTGTAACCTCTGCCTCCTGGGTTCAAGAGATTCTCCTGCCTCAGCTTCCCAAGTAGCTGGGATTACAGGTGCCTGCCACCATACCCAGGTAACTTTCGTATTTTTAGTAGAGACGAGGTTTCACCATGTTGGCCAGGCTGGTCTTGAACTCCTGACCTTGTGATCCATCTGCCTCGGCCTCCCAAAGTGCTGGGATTACAGGCGTGAGCCACCGCGCCCAGTCACATCTTATTTTCTTAGGAAGTCCACCAAATCATATAAGCCAGATTCACCTGGCTTGCAGGCCACTGAAGCAACTTTAAGCATTTCTTCCAAATGACACAGGACACCAGGGGAAGGTTGTGTCGCCAGATCAGGATAGTGACATTATCTGATGAATATTTTTAAGAGAGAGGGACATAGTAGCTGGGGGAGGGGAGACAGTGGTGGGTCCTGGAATCTCGGCTGGATGGGGAGGAAGCAAGAGCAGGCAGTGGTGGGAGAGGCAATGGGGTGGGGCCAGCATGGTGGAGAGGAAGAGTGGCTGGGGTTAGGGGACCAGTGGCAGTGGGCTAGGAGAGGGGCAGACCGGGGATGACTGTGCCGTGGCTGGTTGGCAATAGGGTCCTAATGATGTGTTTTCTACAAGGTTCCTTTTACTCCCCTGGGACATACAAAGCAAGGTGCCCTTTGGAGGGCACCGATCCCTGGTGGTAAACAGTTGGCTTTGAAGCTGCACCCTCCCTTGTTTATTAACACCAAATGTTTGTTTTAGATCAAAAGGAAGATGTTTCCTTCAAAGGCAACTTTTTTTACTTGCTTCTTTTCCTTCTGCAGGTTGAAATTCTGTCTGTGAGAACCTAACCTTCTTCCTGTGATACCTGTTCTTCCCTGGCAACCCTCCTTGCCAAGGACCATCCAGAAATAGCCCCTCTGGGGCCTCCCTGTACAGCAAAGCAGACGTCTCCTCCCACTACCAGGTAGGGCGGCCCCACGTGTCCACCGTGCCCATCCCCAGAGTTTGCATCTGTGGAGGAAACACGGTCTGATGCCGAGATTTTATTTTACAGAAAGGGTTGTGGGCTGGGGGCATTCTGTGCTGGTCTCCAGTTTTCAGGTCATGGTGTCTGTGGGGTAGGACGGGGAGTGTTGATGGTTGTCCAGGAAGGTATGGGGTAGAGTTTTGAAGGAGTGACCATTCTTACCCTGAAGCCCGTCAGCCTGGCTGCGGGGCAGTCAGTCCTGAAGGAGGGTGGGCGGGGCGTGGGGGTCCGCTGTCTGCTGTTAGCAAAGCTGTCATAGAGGCCAAGGTCGGACCTGACCCTCCCACACAGGGTTCTTACCCTGCTGTCCAGATTGCCCCACAGCCCAGGGCGGGCCCTGAAGCCTTTGCATGGCTCTAGAAGGGATGGCATAATGGCTCCGTTCCCACCCCCAGAGGGTGACTGCAGTTCAGCTCTGACACTCACCGCCGGAGTCAGCATCAGGCTCCACAGGGTTTGAGCAAAGCGCTCTGTAAGACGGCTCTCACTTTGAATGCAAGCTGCCGGGGCCACCTGCACTTGTGACCAATGGCAAATTTGGAGGTTCCCAGGATCCCTCAGTTTCGATAATTTGCTGCAGTGATTCACAGAATTTTACATAAAGCAGTACAGTAAAAACGACAGTTTTGTGATAAAGGATACACACAGGGTGAGGCCGGGCAGCGTGCTGGGCAGGAAGCACCTACCCTTGTTCCTGTGGAGTTAGGATGCGCCACCCTGCGCTTTGCCCCCAACGTCACCAACCAAAACTCCCTGGGTCACGTGACTGAGCTGTCTCCAGCCCCTCTCTGCTCCCTGAGGTGGGGAGTGAAATTTCCAACGCTCTAATCACCTGCACGGCAGGCCTCACACCTGAAGCTTCCTAAGGTTCACTGTGAGCTGCCAGGTCAGCACAATGTCAGGTGTGGTCAGAGGTGGCTTGTTCTGAGTAACAAAAGATGCTCCTATCCCCTGGAAACTCCAGAGGTTTGAGAGATCACCTCCCAGGAACCAGGGACAGACATCAGGTGAATTCCTTCCTAAACTGCCGTGGGGTTCTGTGGGGTTCCGTGGGGTTCTGTGGGGTTTCATGCAGCCCATTCCCTGCTGATAGCCAGCACAGAGCTGGGGGTCAGCCACCCTGAACAGGGAGGACTGGAGCCTGTTGCAGGCAGGCAGGCTTGTGGGATGACCCTTTCTGTGCTGAGCAGATGATGCTGATGAGAACCCTGGGCAAAGAGACCAGAGGCTGGGACACAGGCTGGTCCCTTCAATACCCATTGAAGATGCCCTTTCCAGAGCCCTCAGGATTGGAAATCTCCACCCATGGGCTGTTGCATCTCCAGACATGCACTGCTTCTTTCTCTCTGGTGAGGACCATGGGTGCTCTTCTCTGCCCAGGGCTTCTGGGCATAGCTCATTGATCCAGACTGTCCTGCATTATTCATTCCAGTCTCGAGCCCTGATCTGCTGAGCCCTTTGTTGGGTGCTGGAGACACAGCAGAGACAAGGTCAAGTCTCGGCGCTCATGGTGCTTATATTTTAGCAGGGACACAGAGAATAAATGTATGCCAGGTACTGATGAGGCTGTGAAGATAAGTGCAATGCACTAAGACCACAGGGAATGGTGGGGGCTGTGGCTTGCTCAGGGCAGAAGGGCAGGCCTCAGGTGCTGATGCTGTGCTCTGAGACGGAAGGAAGGGAGGTAGGACCCGGGAGTTCTGAGGGGAGTGCATTCCAGGCAGAGGGAGTGGTCAGTGCCAACGTGCGGAGACAGCGAGGGGAGGGTGTGCTGGAGAAGTAGCCAGAGGGCTGGCATCCCAGGGCCCGGGGGCTGTGCAGGTGGAGGAGGGAGATGATGTGGAGGATCCTCAGCTGGGTGCAAAGACCTTTAGGTTGGAGATGAGGATTTTGGATTTTGTCTTAAGGGTTGTGGGAGCCACTGCAGGGCTCTGAGTGAGGGATTGAATGGCCTGATTTGAGTCCTATGAAGATGTTCCGCCTTCTGTGAGGGGATGAGCGGAAGCTGGGGACGACCGAAAGACCCACTGTCCCACTCTGTCCCCGGGAGCACTGGCTCTGCCATGGACCCAGGAGGAGAGGAGCAGTGGATCTGTGCCCACGTCTGAGATAAGCCCGTCAACAACTCCCTTCCACTGCTGAAACAGCTGTCACCCCATTCCCTAAACCATCAGGGACCCCTCAGGGAACCCAGAAGAGAAGGCCACGTACCCCAGCCTGTACCAGGACAGAGACACAGCAGTGTGACTGTTTAGAGGGCAGGAATCCCACCAAGCTTTCTGGCTCCTTCCACCCTCGGGTCATCAGCCATGAAAGCACAAGACCGGCCCACCCTGAGGGAGTGTCTGGGAAGTCCAGGGCTTGCTGGGGTCACCCCACAAGCTCTTCTGGGCCTGAGCTGCTTCTCCTGGTGCATTCACTGTCTAGCCCCTTGTTGATTCAGGAGGTGCGCTCTGAATTGCAAAGTGAGGAATCTGCATTTGAGAGTCTTCCCTTTCTAGAAGGGTGAGGTCAAGGGGAGAGGGGGAAGCCCCTCTGAGCAAAGAGCAATGCAGTCTGAGGCCTGCGTGTGGCTTTGAGGCTCTGTCTGCCTTTTAGTCACCTTCAGGAGGGTAGGTGGTAGCTGTCCGAAGGAAGAGGGCCAGGTACATGAATCTGAGGTCTGGTGTGCCTGGCTCTGCACCTCTGCAGACACCCTCCTGCCCCACGTGGTGCTGGGTTCTTTTCCCTGTGGCTTGGACATGGGCTTCAGAGAAGGGGCTGCCAAAACCACTCCCCGGCCACCAGAGCTCTGGCACATGGATGCCTTCCGTGGCTCAGAGGAATATCACTAGAGGAAGGGGCTTCCTGAGAGAGGCTTGGACATCCATGATGGAGAAACCTGGGCAGGGAAGAGCCTGCAGCTTCTGTCCAGTGAGCAGGGGTGGGATTTCTGATTCAGTAATGGCCTTGCCAAGGAGGCCTTCGAGCATGGCTCCCCATCACTGCAGGCAAGTGTCCGCTTCAGAGGAGGGTGTAGGGAGGAAGCCACTTCTTCCTGGGACATGGCCTCAGCCTTGCTTCATTTCCTCTGCCTTGGAAAGGGTCCCATCTATTAGATCCCATTTTAAAGCTCATCCCTTTAAATATGGATTCAATTTGGGTTTTACTGTATAGTAAATTCTAAGTCCTTATTAAAAACATGGATGGAATTCATCTGCAAAACGAGATTTGTCTGTCACATGTAGTGTAGTGGCTGGGGCCTGGGGCAGACGGGTCTTTGGGTCCACAGGGAAGAGACGGGCCTGAGCAGAAACTCCAGCGGAGCGTCATCTGCTCCTCGAACCCACACCCTTCCCTTCCTTTCCCCTCCCCCTTGCCTCTCAAAATGGGAGAATCAGCATTTTTCTAAACCACATTGCTGTGCATTGTTGGGGTCACTCAGAGGAGCCAGGGAGTGTGGCCGGTTGTCTCTTCTCCAGATGTTTTTGGGGGCTGGGAGCACCTTCGTTCTGGAGCTGAGAGATTAACAGTCTTCTGCCCTGAAGCAGACAGCGTGGGACGGGAGCGGGGCTGCCGTGCGCCATGGGGCTGAGCGTGAGCCTGTTGTGGTAGCGCAGCTTGCGCTATCAGAACTCATCCATCTACCCCAGCCCCCACCCTGGGGATGGCATCATGTGACTTCCCATAAATCATCTTCAAATGAGTGTTCTTCCTGCACTCATCCATCATGCCTCTCTCTTGTCTGCTTGTTTTTAAAAGCTGTTAAACTGGAATCCATCACAGGGGAGCATGGCACCCTTGAGGGCCAAGCGCAGGCTGCCCGTATCAGCAGTGGGAATGCTCGAGGGACTTTCTGGAGCACAGGCATGGGTGTTGCTTGGCATCGGGGAGAGGGAGATCATGGCTTCATGGAGTTACACCGGAAGCGGATGGGACGTGGCTCCCAGGCCTGCGTGAACGCATCCTGCTGCAGTGAGCCGGTCCTGGGTGCTCCTGGGTGGAACAGGTGGTGCGCAGCTGGGGAATGTGGCTGGGGTCTCTCCCTCCTGCAGGGGCGTCTTATTTCCTTCTTGGATTCAATATTTTAATGTGAAGACTTTAGCTGCAGCCAGTCTTTGGAGGCATGGGTCCTAAACACATCCGTGATTCCTTTTCTGTTGGTAAATGTATTTGGAAAATGTTTAGGAAGGGTGCCAAGCTCAGCCACTGCAGCCCTCATTCTGAGCCTCCTTGATTCTGCTGCCCTCCTTGTTTACCGCCAGAACACACTCTCAGGATGTGCCTGTGAGAAACAGAACACAAGATGAGGCCCAATGCCCCACGCCATTGCTTCTGTTCCTTTCCTCCTCCCCCCGGTTTTTAAAAAATTTTTATCTTTATTGATTGATTGATTGATTGATTGATTGAAATGGAGTCTTGCTGTGTTGTCCAGGCCAGAGTACAGTGGTGTGATCTCTGCTCACTGCAACCTCTATCTCTCGGATTCAAGTGATTCTCCTGCCTCAGCCTCCCAAGTAGCTGGGATTACAGGCATGCACCACCAGCTAATTTTTGTGTTTTTAGTAGAGACGGGGTTTCCCCATGTTGGCCAGGCTGGTCTCAAACTTGTGACCTCAAGTGATCCTCCCGCCTCAGCCTCCCAGGGGTTATAGGGTGAGCCCCTGCGCCCAGCCTTCCTCCTCCTCTTCTTCTTCCTCATCCTTTTGCTATTTCTCCTCTTCCTCCTTTTTCCTCTCCCCTTACTCCTTTCCTTTCTCATTCCTCCTCCTCTTCCTCCTTCTCTGTCTCTGTCTCTCCCTGTCCCTCCCACCCTGTGGAGGAATTGTGTGCATTTCAGGGTTTTCTGCACTCTCTCCCAGGGCCCCAATCCCCCTGCCCCTCACCTCTGCCTGTGCTCTCTATCATCTGGCTCCTTCTCTGTCTCTGTCTCTCCCTGTCCCTCCCATCCTGTGGAGGAATTGTGTGCATTTCAGGGTTTTCTTCACTCTCTCCCAGGGCCCCAATCCCCCTGCCCCTCACCTCTGCCTGTGCTCTCTATCATCTGGCTCCTTCTCTGTCTCTGTCTCTCCCTGTCCCTCCCACCCTGTGGAGGAATTGTGTGCATTTCAGGGTTTTCTGCACTCTCTCCCAGGGCCCCAATCCCCCTGCCCCTCACCTCTGCCTGTGCTCTCTATCATCTGGCTGCCTGTGCTCTCTATCATCTGGCTGCCTGTGCTCTCTATCATCTGGCTCCTTCTCTGCAGTCCTGGTGTCCTGGCAGTCACCACATACTCCTCACAGGGGTCAGGGAAGAGATGAGAAGACACCAGAGAGGGCTTATCCCCCTTCAGGGAGAAATGTGTGGCTGGAATCCTCCACGCCTCCTTAATTAAGGAGCGAGCGTGGGGTTTGCCTCCAAGGACTCTGTCTCCAGGCAGATGTCACAGACCTCAGTGGCATTTGTGATATTTTGTCCCATCTGCTTTTGGCTTCCCTCTATCCTTTTCTTTGCCCTATACTTGTTGGCTGAAGGATAAAACTGCTTTTTGGCATTGGTGTGACATTTTTTAAAACATAGAAGAATGGGCCAATATTTTTGCTTGATGACTTTTGAGCTTAGAGAGTGAGCAGCGGAGGAGGCTGAGCGGGTCGCTGAGGGCGCTGTCAGCGGGTTCCCCAGGACACCACTCCCAATTAGAGCCCATTAGTCACTCCTCGTGTTAAAGCGTTAAGAACAATTAAGGGTGAGAAGAGCTTCCAGATGTAGTGCCAGCACTGGAGTGCAAGGGAGGGTCCTGCCGCGGCTCCCCAGAGAGAAAGAATCCAAGGAGAGGAGCCAGCAGGGCCTGGCCCACAGGGTGTCAGTGGCCCCTGGAGCCCAGGGTGCCAGGTGCAGCCCCTGGGACAGTGAGCCTGGCCAGTGGGGCTCAAAATTCAGATCACCTGTGTCAGTGTCCTGTGACCGCCATCACACCACACCACGGACAGGAGGCTTCACAAAATGGATCTTTGTGCTTGCAAAGTCCTGGAGGCCAGGATCCAAAGTCAGCAAGGCAGTGGGGCTGGTTCTCAGGGAGAAGCCATCCCGGCACACCGAGGCCTGTCTCCCGGCTCTGGGGACCACTGGCCATCCTCTGGGGGCCTTGGCTTATAGACGCACTGTGAGTCCAGTCTCTGCCTCCATCATGGCGAGGCATGCCCCCAACCCTGTGCCTGTCTGCTGTGTGTCATGCGTGACCTTCCTGTGTGTGCATTTTTGTGTGGTGTATACGTGTGCATGCATGTGTGTATGTGGGTGCATGCATGCATGTGTGCATACATGAGTGT
Source organism: Callithrix jacchus (assembly GCF_049354715.1). Taxonomy (NCBI): domain Eukaryota; kingdom Metazoa; phylum Chordata; class Mammalia; order Primates; family Cebidae; genus Callithrix; species Callithrix jacchus. The sequence goes on along the minus strand of NC_133506.1, from coordinate 135,203,656 downwards.
GTATATGTGTGCATATATGCATGTATGTGGATGCATGCATGTATGTGCGTACATGTGTGTGCATGTATGTGCACATGTGGGTGAATGCATGACTCCATGGATGGCACATGTGTGCATGCATGTGGGGTGTGTGTGCATACATTGGTGTGTATGTGTACATGCATGTGTGTGCATACATGGGTGTGTATGTGTACATGCATGTGTGTGCATACATGGGTGTGTACATGCAGGTGTGTATGTGGGTGCATGCATGCATGCATTTGCGTGGGCGTGTGTATTCTCGTTTTCCTCACCTTCTAAGGACACCCATCACTGGATTAGGGCCACCTCCTAACTTGATCACAGCAGCAAATACCTTATTTCCAACTAAAGCCACAGTCCCAGGTCCTGGGGGTTAGGGCTGGAACATGTCTTGGGTGGTCATGATTCTACCTACTGTATCTTTCAAGGCTGCCAAGGAGGAAGGAGAACCCAGGTGCTATCACCCTACAGCCCACAACTCAGCCCACAACTCATCCTACGGTGTCCCCGGCCCTCACAGCCCTGATCTCACCCAGATACTGAGAGACTCTGGAAAAGAACAATCCCTTGGCCAATTTTAAGACAATGATAAGAAGGTGTACAGGCCAAGCAGTAAAACCAATGCCAGAATGACTGGAGCTGTAAGAGGAGACATCAGAAGAGCCCCAGGCCCCTAGGTCAGAAGGCCATTCACAGACCCAGAGGAGAGGGAGGTGCCTGGTGCAATGGGCTGAGATCCTTCTCAGTCCCCACCCACTTCCCACCTCCCACTGCCGAGATCGGACTTGAGAACTAACTAAGAATTAAACAGCCAGACCCCAAATCTCAACCTAAAAATAAACAGTTCGTGCTGCAAGTTTTGGGCACACACTTTTGTCACAGGAGAGAAACGGGAGTCTCGCTGTGCCCGTTGGAGAGGGAGGCATTGGAGAGCCGGGCCAGGGAAGGGGAGCCATGGGGTCTCTCCGGGGGGCTCTCGAGGTGCAGAAGGAATATATTGGAAGGAAGGGTCGGAGTCAGGCCAGCGAAGCAGAGGGAAAAAGAGACCTCTGGGGAGAGAGATGTGGACACATTTTGGGGGGGCAGGGGTGCTGAAGTTAGTGACACAGGGCTCTGGCGGCGAGGCAGGCCAGTGGGCGTGCAGCAGGGACCGAGCCAGGAGGTGATGGTGGAGGTGAGAGTCCAGGGCTAGGGGAGACCCGTGAGGATTCTAGGAAAAGGAACTAATGGCACAGGGGGACAAGGGGAAATCTAGGCAGAAATAGATCCTGAGCTTGCGCTGCACTGAAGTTCGCAGGTGCAAAAGTCAAATGTGAGTGAGGTGACCTGCATGGATTTCGCCCCTGGTCTTCCCTCCGCGTGCATGGCCTACCCTCCTTTGCGATGCTGAGTTCCTGTTGATAAGGGCCGTGTCTTCAGTGAGAGCAAATAAATGACTGTCACCATCCATGGAGAGTAAGGAGGGTTACTCCAGGATGGCATGTTGACACGTGTGCACGCGTGATCCAAACAGGCCCCATCACGCAGCAGTAACTGCAGTCATGGAGACGTTCTGGGCGGAGAAACATGGGAACATTCCACGCGGATCTCTACAAATCCATTCATTTTAGGTTCAAAATGGGTTATTATCAAGGAGCCGAGTCAACGGCACCTAAGCGCCTGAGTGGGTCTTGCTGGCTCACTCTTAGATGGAACCTGGGCTGAGTCCTCTCAAAGTGATTCCAGAGTTTCTTCATTTTCTTTTTCTGCCCCGACATGTACATTCCTCGGAGGGGGTTGCCAGTGAATTCCATGGCAAAGTGAAGGGGCGAACGAGGACTTGTGTAAACTGGGAGAAAATTATTCTTTTTTTTTTTTTTTTTGAGATGGAGTTTCGCTCTTGTAACCCAGGCTGGAGTGCAATGGCGCGATCTCGGCTCACTGCAACCTCTGCCTCCTGGGTTCAGGCAATTCTCCTGCCTCAGCCTCCTGAGTAGCTGGGACTATTGGCATGAGCCACCATGCCCGGCCAGAGAAAATTATTCTTTTACCCGATTTGCAAGGATACACCAAGTGTTCTCAGACTTGGTGCTCTCAAAGACATCTGCGTTCTGTGGGGGAAAGAACAGAACAGGAGCGCCTGCAGATGCCTGAGGAAGGAAAATTAATTTAGAAGTAGAGGTCAAGGCAAGCCTAAATTTAGCTCTATGCGTGTGTTTGAGAGTGTGCATGAGTGCATGTGTGTGCATGCGAGTGTGAGTACGAGTGTGTTTGGGTGTGTGAGTGCGTGTGTGAATGTGTATATGTGTGCTTGGGTGTGTTCAAGGGTGTGTGCGAGTGTGTATGCGAGAGTGCGTGTATGTGTGTGTGTGTGTGTGTGTGAGAAAGTGTGTGTGTTTTTAGGAGGAGGAGGAGGAGGAGAAACGTGAAGGTGGAACAGAATAATTTTCCCTTTAGGGTAGGAAGGGAGACGGAGCTTGGACAGATGGTGTTTCTGAGTGACCTTGCATCGAGGAGCGTTGCTGAGTAATGGCTAGAATTGCAGGGAGCTTGCTGGGTGTGGCCCCTGCAGCTGCCAGCACAGTTCATCAGGATGTCAGCACCATGGGAGGCCTGAAAGCAAAGATAATCCCAAGTTCAACGTAGAGCAAATAACACACTCGGAGCACAACTTCATGGGGAGGCATCCGTGTGCCCAGAATGTCCAGAACAGGGTGCAAGGCCTGGAAAGCCATCAGGCTTACATCCCTGAATGACACAGGTTATCTTACCCAAGGTTCTCATCCCCAAATTTATATGAATCATCGTGAATCCTCATGGCAGTTCCACGTCAGCCTCTATGAGGAAGCTGAGCTGCCAATAAACCATCAGCCCAGGGCCATGCAGAACTCGAACCCACAGCAGCTCCCTAGCAACAGGCTCAGGACATGTCTCACCTGACCCCTATCCCGGCTTCTCAAAGTGAGGGCTATGGACGGGTGCCTGCCGGTGAGCTGCCACTCCTGATCCCTACCATCGAGTGCGGAAGCTGAGAGTGAGCATTTAGAATCCTCCGCAGTCATTTGAAGGAGTCATTTTAGGTCTGACGGGTCTAACTGTAAGAACCTGAGCTTTGTGTTTACTGTGCCTTCTTTTTTCCATTTTTCCAGTGATTCCTCTTTTTATAGGTTTTCTAAACACCAAAAGCACAGGGCTCGTCATCGTAGTTATTCAGGAGGCTGAGGTGGGAGGATTGCTTGAGTCCTGGAGTTTGAGATCAGTTCGGCAACGTGGTGAGACCCTGTCTTGAAAACAAAACAAAACAAAACAAAAATGTATGTCCAGAATGACCTGGAAATAAACTAGTGAGTCCTTCACCGTAGAGAGCTTGGGAAGTGCCGGTGTAGAGGCCGCACACAGCAGATCACAGACCTTTCACGTCTCAGTGAGCTCTGTAGCTGACCAGTGGACCCAGGACAGTGTCCTCGCTCGAGAATGGAGGATGGCCGGCTGGCTGGGCCCAGTGGCTCACGCCTGTAATCCCAGCACTTTGGGAGGCCAAGGCGGGGCGAATCATGAGGTCAAGATATCGAAACCATCCTGACTTGACATGGCGAAACCCCATCTTTACTAAAGAAGTACACAAAATTAGCAGGGCATGGTGACAGGCGCCTGAGTAGTCCCAGCTACTCAGGAGGCTGAGGCAGGAGAATCACTTGAACTCAGGAGACAGAGGTTGCAGTGAGCTGAGACTGTGCCACTGTGCTCCAGCCTGACAGCAGAGCAAGACTCTATCTCAAAAAAAAAAGAGAGAGGATGGAGGGTGTTCGTGAGACGTGGGGAGGTGTGTGGCCTGCTTGGGCTGCCATGACAAAGCCCCTCAGCCTGGATGCTCACACAACAGAAGCTGGTTTTCTCAAAATCCAGGAGGCCAGAGGTCTAAGATCGAGCTGCTGGCAGGGCCGGTTTCTCGGAAGGCTTCTCTTTGGCTTGTAGATGGCCGTCTTCTCCCCATGTCTTCTCATGGCCATCCCTTATCTGTGCATGTCTGTGTCCTGATCTTCTCTCCTTAGAAGGACGCTGGCCAGAGCAGATGGGGCCCACCCGTATGGCCTGGTAAGGGTCCCATCTTCAAATGCAGTCACAGCTAACGTACAGGGGGTTAGGGCTTCAACGAACAAATTTTGAAAGGGCACAATTCAGTCCATAATAGAGGCGTGCACGGGAATTTTCTGTCCTATTTTTGCAACTTCTTGTGATTCTTAAGCTATTTCCAAATAATTTAAGGGCTATCTCAAATTGTAATTATTAATTATTATATGTAATTCTAATTAAGGGCTACCACTCCCAGCCCTTTGCCACCAGCTAGCACGGCCACTGTCTGTGGTTTATCTCAGATTGGTTCCATCAGGCACACTCATCATTCTAGGTTTTGGGGAGCTGTTCTCTGGGGTGGAGACCAAGTGGACATGACCCAGAGCCCGCCCCCACCTCAGCTTCCTGCCCTCTGGTCCTGCGCATCCTTGTCACTTGCGCATGGAGCTGCCTTTGCTCCGGTCCCCTTTCCTTTCTGGGGTTCCTTAAGGGCACAGGCTCCAGCTTCCTCTGTTTCTCCCACAGTATTGCACATAGTAGGTTTCCATAAAGGGTTTTCCTGAGGCGTCTTTGATAGAATGTGCCTGGCAGAGCTTTAGTCGCCTCTCAAAATGTTCTCCCTTGACCCTAGAGAACAGTGGGATCCCGGGTCTTACACGGGGCGCTAGGTGTGATGCAGGAGTGTCGCGTGGGGCTGGGCGCACCCCCCTGCCTGCGTCCACCCAGGCTCTGCCCACATCCTGGCCACAGGGAGGCAGGCGGTGCTACTCACCTGACAGCACTCACAGAGCCCTTTTCTTGTTTCACGAAGCACTTTGGGTGATGACTGTCCTTTAAATACTGCAGTTCACGGGGAGGAGACAGGCGTGCACGCGCCTTCCTCTTTTACATTGTGCTGTTTGTAGCTGAGAAAGCTCGTGCCTGCACCCACAGTGCTGGCTAATCGGCAGCTGCCTCAGCCACCAAAACAAATGTCCCTCAGGCCAGGGGTGAGCAGAAGTGGCATTGGAATACTGTCTCTTATCTGTGAACCAGAACGTCGTCGGATCGGTCACTATTTGAAACCACTCTGTTGCTCCAAAAGTTGCCAGGGCAGGGTCGTCTTGACTTTTGAATTAGGTAGTATTTTGCCCGGCCTTGTACGCTCTTTGCAAAATGTGTTGCCCTCATTTCTCAGTGGATACCCCAAGCATTGAACCCTGACCAGTGCTCGTCGTGTACCCCACTTTCCACGACTGAGAGCCAGCCACAATGGGTGGGTCCCACGAGAGACCCTTCATGTGTCCTGGTCTCCTCCAGCACCAGCAGGGGGGCCAGGGACCCAGGACTCACCTCTGTTTTGCAGTATGGCCGTCTGGTATTGTCACTGAGGCTGGCAGAAAGCTCATTTTGACTGTCCACGAAGCAGTTAATTCTGTTAAGTTTTTCTCCTTCACTGAGTAGGAAGGAAGGGCTGGTTCTGTTGTGCTTTCTTTTCCTGTGGTGGTTCATCACAGAGCTGGACCACGCGTGCAGCGGACTCTGCTGAGGCAAAGGGAGATTTAAGTAGCTTGTCTCGGATGACAGAGAGGCACACAGCATTTCCCTGTAGGCATGCGTTTTCCCTAGAAGACTCCAGAAGAGAGGAAATATTAAACCTGTACCCCCGAGGGACTGGGCAACTGTTGCCAGAAGGGGTCCAGAGAAAGCGTGACATTTCTTTGAAGTCTTATTTGCTCTCTTAAAACTTCACACACATCTTACGTTGAATCCGCTGTATGCTCGTGCTGGCTGTGACCTCACAGTACTACTCCCCCAGACACTGGCTGGAACGGATGTTGTAGGACGAGGCACACGTGTGGACTGTGTGGCGAGCCACCCTAATCTCACCTCTGCACACCCTCCGGGGCTGAGGGGGGGTTCCCTAGTTTGAGAAGTACTGGGAAGGATGTCGGGGAAGGGATTCTAACCTTAGATGCCTGTGTGCTGAGGTGGGGTTTGGAGTCCAAGGATTTTAATGCCACCTCCCTGTGAAATTTTACAAGGCTCTACTGCTAATGTGGCAACGTTTCACATGGGGAGCCAGTAGCCTGGGGGCGGGGAGCTGTTGAGTGAAGACAGCCCTGCCCCCAGCCTTAGCCCACCCACCAGTCTGTCTGATTTGCTGTTGACAGCCTTCACTCTTTCCCCGCTGTCCAACAGGGTGGGCAGAGGATGATGTCCCAGGTACACACATGTGGGCCAGTGGGGCTGGGGTTGTGTCTCAAGTAGTGAGCTCCTGAGTTCAGGTGAAATGGAAGGACACATCTACTCACTCTCCAACATTTGCAGGACACTTTTGGGTCTGCATCGGGGCCAGGGCTCTGTGTGTGGAGCTCAACATAATGGCATCAGGAAGATGACCCCTGGCAGCCTCTCCTCCGAGACACCTGTGCTCTGCAGGAGGCCCCGCATGTGCTTACAGCCCTTGCCCTGGCTCTGAGTCACTCCTTGGAGCACCTGCCGGGATGTGTTTTAGGGTGAGGAGCCAGGGCCTGCAGATGAGATGGCCTTCCGTCTCCACGCAGGTTCTCCCTCATGCACGCTCTTCCCCATGCTCACTCCTTCATGCTCCAGTCTGTCTGCCTGCTATCTGCTATCTGTCTACCTGTCCATCCATCCGTCCATCCATCCATCCATCCATCCAGTCTATCTGACTTCCTACCTGCCTGCCTATCTGCTATCTATTTACCTATGTCTGTATGTGTATCTGTCTATCGCCCATGTGTTTATCCATCTATCCATCCATTTGTTGATATAGTATCTATCTGTTCGATCATCCATCTATGTATCTGTCTACCTACCTATCCATCCATCCATCCATCCATCCATCCATCCATCCATCCATCCATCACCCTTCATGTGTGTTCTCCTGACTCCATGTGAACAAGCTGCCCTCCCCATTCCATTTGACTGGAGGTCCTGCCCTGTCTTGGCTTAGGTTGCCCAATCCTGGTGGGATGAGGGAGGCCTCCCCGGAGGAGCTGGGACCTAGAAGTGAACCTGTTTTTTGGGGTTCCAGATCCAGTTGTGTGCAGCTGTGGGTAGAGGGAGGGAGTCTGGTCTGGCAGGTTCAACGTGACACCTAAAGGGTGGTGGGGCAGGGCATGTGCCACAGGGAGATGGGAGGTGTGAGCACCTGCAGGGCATGGGCACAGGGCGGTTGTCCAGGCTGGAAGCATTAGGCAGGAGCAGGCGCCCTGATGTAGAGTGGTATCACCTCCATGCACATCCTTGTTCCAGGTCAGGTCTGGTCCCTGGTGCCTGGAGGGGGTTCCCAGGACCATGTGGGCGGTCAAGAGGCCCCAGTGCTGCTGAAAGATGGGCACAGACCTGGACTTGAGCCCACCCAGCGTACATTTCAGACCCTTCGTGACCAGTGAGACTTCATCTGGATTGAGTCCTTGGCTCCTCTGCCACCAACTCGGTGTCAGGGCCTGGACCAACCTTTCTGAATGACCCATAAAGGAGAAGGTGTAGGGGAAAATACAGGGTTTTTTTTTTCTATATTTTCTCCTCTATAGAAGAGCTACATCCATACCTATCTGTATCCACCTGTCTGTCAATCAGTCAGTCAATCCATCCATCCTGTCTGCCTGCCTGCTGGCAAGCTTACCTGTCCATCCATCCATCCTGCCATTCATCCTTCCACCCTCCTGTCTGTCTGCCTGCCTATCTGCTGTCTATCTACCTACTTACCTATCGATGTCTGTATAGGTATCTGTCTATCACCCACATGTGTATCCATCTATCCATCCATTTGTTGATATATTATGTATCTATTCAGTCCTCCGCCTGTGTATCTGTCTACTTACCTGTCCATCCATCCATCATCTATCTATGCATCCGTTAATCATCTATCACCTGTCTGCCTGCCTGTCTATCTGTATGTCTGTCTATTATTCATCTGCCTATCCATCCACTCATCTATCTATTATCCATCTATGCAGGTATCCATCTATTCACGCATCATCCCCTGTCTATCTGCCTATCTATGTGGAACTCATTAATTTCTATTGTTATTGTGAAGTTGACTTTGGAAACTTCATCCTCCTTCAGTCTTAGCATGTGGGGGTCAGGGTGGGAAGGGCAAATGACTGAGGCTGTGTTTCCTGGCTCTGCGGTCCTTCGTGCTTCACCAGAGCCTCTCTTGGCTCCGAGGGCTCAGGAAACCAAACAATTCGGGCAGTAAAGCTGCAAAGTGGGGAGTGAGAGGCAGGGAGGGGGCACCACGTCCTCCCCAGGTGTTGGAGAAGAACCATCTCCTGGGTCCTCATACCTGTGGCGCCTCACAGAGAAACAGGTCATGCTCAGGAGCTGCAGAGAAATCAAAGGCTCAGAGGGTGTGGTGGGAGGGGCAAGCAGAGGAGGAGGCCAACTTCCTGGAGACCTTGCTCAAGACCCCTTCCTGGCAGGACTCAAAGGCCCATAGCAGAGAGAAGCACTGTGATTCTGAACAAAGACCATGGTGAGTCCAGGGAAAGCACAGCATGGGGAGATGTGCTGACTCCTGATCCTGGTGGGAGGCAGATAGGCCACATGTTACAGGGACCCTAGCACTCGTGGATGGGAGCTGGAGGGCCTGAGCCCCACGGAGTAAGTGCCGCACCCCACCCTCTGCAGTCAAGAAGCTCAGGAGCGCAGCTGCTCGTGGGGGATGAGCCTCTGTCACACAGGCAGAGCAGGATGCTGGTCCTAGGGGCACAGCTGGGACATGCCCCTGGGACATCAGGTAGCCTCATGTCCTCAACATCCACGTGGGTTTACCTGGTGCCAAGAGAGGGATCTTCTTAAAAGAAGGCCAAATTTTTAAAAAATTTGGAAGCAAGGTTCTATGTGTTTTTCCAACCTCTCTCCCTACTCCCACCTCTGCCCCCACCCCACCCACTTCCTTATTTGTCATTTATCACCTGACATCTCTGAGAATGGCACGCTGCTCTGCGGACCGAGACCACATACCAGCCCCTGTTAAGAATTAGAGGAGAGGTTTCCATGGGAAGCAACACGGGCAGCTGGGGAGAGGCCCCAGATCTTCCACCTGCCTCAGCCCACACCACCGTGGGGGAGGATGGCCTCCCAGACCCAAACCTGGCAGGTGATGCCACCACAGGCCTGAGCCATCTCCATGAGATCATAACACATGCCCATGGTGGTGCCAGCTCTGCACCGTACCTAGATGTGTGCAGTACATGCATATGGCATGTGTCATACATGTGCACCTGAGTAGCCTGTACCTGGTTCTAATACAGGGATGTCCCCATTAAAAGACCCTGTTATGAAGTCATGGAGGTGGCTCATGCCTTTTGTGGGGTCACCTGCCAGGTCTGGGTCCAGGGGGCTCTCCTCACACCCAGTCGTATGGGCTGTCCTGGGTGGGGGCACCTGTGGCCTCTCATCGCCTGCACTGTGTGGCTTCCCATGGAAACCTCTCCTCCAATCCCCTGAGTTTACCACTCAAACCAGTCACTGGGCCCCATAGCAACCAAGGCTGGCAACGGCGCCTGCCGCCCAGGAGAAAAATTAGCAAAATCGCTTTCTCTTGGGGAGGATGTGTGTGTGGGACTTTCATTATATAATAGGCCAATGTTTCCAGCTCACTTTCTGGAAACGCAGAGGGTCCTTCGATGGCACGCATGGCCTGAGGTCACTGTGGCATGCTGTTGGTCACTGTGGTCTCCAGAAGGGCTGCCGGTGACCCTCCCGAGGTCCCAGGGAGCAGCCTGGGTCAGAGGCTCTGCAGAAAGCCAGGCGAGGAAGGAGGGAGGCTGTGCCCTCAGCTCCCGCAGGGGCAAACACTCATGGCGGCTGCCCTTCTCCCTCCTGAGTCACCCACCTGTCTGGGGCACCCTCGCTTCCTTTCCACCCCACCCGCCCCCCATTACTATTCCTGATCACCAAGGCCCGTGGCTGATGCTACACAGAGAGCAATCCAGGGGAGGGTGCCAGGGTCTCCCAAGGCCTGGGCTTCTAGGCCAGAGGAGGGAGGAGGCCACTGGGGCCCAGTGCCCTCTGACATGCTGGAGAGGTCTTGTCCCCAGCCCCACAGGGTAGAAAACACAACCCAGAGGAGGCCAGCCCTGGGGCCTTGGCTTGGAGCAGTCAGGCATATCCACACGTGCACTTCCGACAGAGGAAGCCTCATGGACGAGCCCTTGGTTGTGGACATGGAGATGACCTCTGGGCTGAAAGATCCAGCTGGGTCGTTCCTGGGGGCTGTGGGGATGACCTTTGCCCAGGGAGAGGGGCATGGGTGCAGACGTCGGGGACAGATGGAGCAGGAGGGGTGACTTCATGGAGACACAGAGAGAAACATCTAGCCTAGGGAAGCATTCTGTCCAGGTGGCCTGCACTGCCCCGGCCACGATCCCACGCTCACTCCCTGCTGAGCAGATGAGAGGTCATGGGGGGCTGTGCAGGGCTGCCTGCTGAGTGGCCCCCTAACCTTGCTCCTTGCTGGGGGCCCAGGGCAGGCCCCGGCGGGAGCCCTCTTGACCAGACGCTGGCCTCGGGGCTGCTCCTCCGAGGCTGAGGCACAGCTCAGGCTAGTTAGCATGCAGGGAGCATTGTGCTTGGAGAAATTTAGATGTATTTTCTTTTTTGCATGTGTGCTCGCATGTAAATGTGGGTAGGTGCTGTCCTGATTGATGGCAATTAGCATTTTCTAACGGGAACAGATGTTCGGATTGCCAGGAGGCTGGTACCTAACGCCCACGCTGCCATCTGCTTGCTGGGCAGGGCCAGGGGAAGCAGCCCCAGCCCGCTGCCCTCCAGTCCTCTGCGGTGTGTACTTAGCAGGATTGTGTGAGATTGTTTCTGGAGGGAAGAAAAATACTAATAAAGTTGTTTTCAGGGTTATAAATAGTTCATGCTGTTTATTATGGGATGGAGCTTTTCTCTGACGAGCAGCTCCGGTTTCTGTGTGGCCTGAACAAAGGGAGCTCTGAATGGAATGCACAATGTCAGCTCCCGTGTCGGGGTGAGGGGAGGCCGCTTTGGGAAGCCAAGGGTGTGTGTTTCATCGGCACACGGGTCTGAAGACCAGAGGAGGAAGACACGAGGGAGGTGGAGACCAGAGTGTGGGTTTGGCTTGGGGCTTACAGTCCTTCCCTTCCACCTCACCTTCAGAAGGCTGAGCTCATGAATGGGGTTGCTTGGGTCCCCATGATGGTGTGGTGGGGTTGGGGGGGGCTGGGAGATGGGGCCATGTCCTGGTTTGTCACTTGCTAACTGGCTGAGCCTCACCCTCTTCACCTGGAAAATCGGGTTAGCCACCATCCGACTTCCCTGAGCTTCTGCAGGGAGTGAGGACTAATTCACAACAGGGCCAGCCCTGTGCCAGCACATTGCTGGCATCTGAGCAGCTTGGGCTGGCCTGCTCTCAGCTGTGCTTGGGGCCCTGGAGGGAAGGCCTCGGCCTCAGTGTGCCTGGAACCCTGTATTTCTTCCCTAGGCCAACCAAGATGGCTCTTACTATGCTCCTGGCAGTGGCAGAGATGTATCCTCTTTCTTTTTTTTTCCTTTTTGGCTTCTTAAGGCAAAACAGTTTGTTTGTTTGCTCACTTGCTATAAAAAGAGTTGCCTCCCTTCCTCCCCTCTCCTCGCTTCCCCCCGGCGTCTGTATCACTGCACGTTCCTCCGGCAGGCAGATGTCTGCGGGGGAATCTGTCGCCTGTCCTCCGGCCGCCCCAACAGATGTACCGGGCGTCCTTCCTCTGTGGGCCGAGGTACACGTGACACCTCTGTGCCCCAGCTCCGCCTTGATGGGCATTTTCCCCCGGTTGGCTGTGTTGATGGACGGTACCCAGGGCAGGCACAAAGGCCCGTCCACGCAAACATTCCCCGCTTCTCCGGGCTGTCGCTGACATTTCCAGAAAACACCTTTCTGGCCATTTTCCCTTTCCATCAGAACAACTTTGGAGGAGAGGAAATTGGCCAGTCTCCTTGGTGGTGAAGGGACAGTGAACGTTTCCTGATATGTGCTTGTTTCTCCAAGCCCTCGCCACAGAGCAAGTGGAGCTAGTGTGCTCCCGCGTCTTCCCATCTGGATTTCCTGGTCTGGGTCCAGCAAAGCAGCAGTCAAGTTCCCCATAACTGATGGTTGCCAAGGGCTTAGGGTGAAGCCCAGGAGGGGTTTGCTTTTGCAGAGCAGGCCTGAGAAAATTGTCATGGCTGCTACCAGTGGTGGTGGAGGTGGCAGTGGTGGTGGTGATGGTGGCAGAGGTGATGGTGGTAGTGGTGGTGGAGGCGGTGGTGGTGGCAGTGGTGATGGTGGCAGTGGTGGTGGAGGTGGCAGTGGTGGTGGTTGTAAGGGTTATTGTCTTGTGAGGTTTATTGCTGAGTTTAAAATGAGGAAACTGAGGCCTGCATGAGAACAATTAGACACCAATTTATTTGGCTCCTGGGCGAGGTTCTGTGGTTCCGGGGAAAGAGGCCAGAGAAGTCACACCCAACTTCTCTCAGGCGTGGCGTTTTAGAGGGAGTGAAGGCGTTTGATTGGCTGTGGAGAAACAGGACATGAACGTGGCAAGCTGCTATAGGTAGATAGGCGGGATTTCCAGACAGGGCGATGTGCTATTGGGCAGATTTTGACGGGGCTTTCCAAGGGCAGGCCAAGTGCAGAGGGGATTTCCAAGGACGGGGTTGAGTGCCGAGTGCAGAGGGGATTTCCAAGGTGGAGCTAGATGATGGGTATATTCTGGTGACATAATTTTCAGGCGGGAGGGATGGGCGTGTCTGAGCTCCTGGCGAGGCAACCAGCCTTACAATGATGGCAGTGGTGGTGGTGGTGACAGTGGTGCTGGTGGCTGTGGTGGTGGAGGTGGCAGTGGTGGTGGTGGTGGCAGTGGTGGTGGTGGTGGCAGTGGTGGAGGTGGCAGTGGTGGTGAAGGTGGCAGTGGTGGTGGAGGTGGCAGAGGTGGAGGTGGCAGTGGTGGAGGTGGCAGTGGTGGTGAAGGTGGCAATGGTGGTGGAGGTGGCAGTGGTGGTGAAGGTGGCAGTGGTGGTGGAGGTGGCAGTGGTGGAGGTGGCAGTGGTGGTGGCGGTGGCAGCGGTGGTGGAGGTGGCAGTGGTGGTGGCGGTGGCAGCGGTGGTGGAGGTGGCAGTGGTGGTGAAGGTGGCAATGGTGGTGGTGGTGGCAGTGGTGGTGGTGGTGGCAATGGTGGTGGTGGTGGCAGTGGTGGTGGAGGCAGTGGCGGCGGCGGTGGCAGTGGCAGTGGCAAGAGAGCAATTGAAAAATGCTAAAAGAGGGTTTTTTTTTGCCTTGTCTTCACCTGACAGCGGGCCTGGGCTGAGAGTCCCAGAAGAAGCAGATGTCAGAAAGCCCCTGTGTCCGGGCAGGAGACCTCCTTTGGGAGCTCTCAATGTGGCATCCAATGGGTTGGAAAGATAGACGTGCATGTATGCATTTCCCCACTTCTGTAATTCTGTATCTGGGACTGAATTTCATCTCTGTCTTGCTGCTTTCTCTCCAGAAACGTTTGTCTCTTTATATCAGGACTTCTCCACCTCAGCACTGTTGATGTTTTGGGCTCTAGGCCACTGAGCAGCACCCTGACTTCTGTCCACTGGACACAGTAGCAATCCCCCCACCAAGCTGTGCCAACAAATAATGTCTCCAAGCGTTTGTCTCAGGTCCTCTGGGGAGTGACACTTGCCCCCAGTTGAGAATCATTGTTAATTTATTCTTAAGCAACTCCATTTCTGACATCTAACACTGAGGGCTAACTGTGTGTAAGACACCGTATATGCCTCTCTTTCATTTATTTTTTTTTTTGAGGCAGAGCCTTGCTCTGTCACCCAGGCTGAAGTGCAGTGGCACGATCTCAGCTCACTGTTACCTGTCTCCTGGGCTCAAGCAATTCTCCTGCCTCAGCCTCCAGAGTAGCTGGGATTATAGGTGTGTGCCACCACGCCTGGCTAATTTTTATATTTTTAATAGAGACGAGGTTTCACCATGTTGGCCAGGCTGGTCTCAAACTCCTGACCTCAGGTAATCCGCCTGCCTCAGCCTCCCAAAGTGCTGGTGTGGCTCACAGGTGTGAGCCACTTCACCCGGCCCCATATATGCCTTTCTAAGCATTTAATCTGTGTAACACTCCATGATGTTTTCTTTTTTTTTTTTTTTTTTTCATTATTTCCACCCTTCAGAAGAGAAATCTGCCATCTAGCGGGTCACAGAACTCACCCAAGGTCACAGCGTTAGTGCATCAGTGGTCAGACTCAGGCAGCCTGTGTGCCTCCTCATCACATCATTCATCCACCTAATGAGTGTGTGTCCATCATTTACTATGTGGGGGGCACTGTCCTAGGAGCTTGGTACTCGCTGGTGGATAAAGATAGAAATACTTGCCCTCGTAGAACTTGTGTGTGAGAGAGAGGCAGGCAGTGAACACATCAGTAAATTATACAGTGTGTGAGCAAGTGGATGAATATTTTAGGGCTACCAGAACCAATTACCAAAATCTAGGTGGCTCAGAGCAGCAGAAATGTATTCTCTCCCAACTCTGGAGGCCACAGGTGAGAACTCCAGATGCCTGTTGGCAGGGCTGGTTGCTTCTGGAGGCTTTGAGGGAGAACTTCCCTTGCCCCTCCTGCTTCTGGAGTTGCTGGCAACCCCTGGCACCCCTCACCGGCGGCTGCATCCCTCCCACCTCTGCGTCTGTCTCGTGTGGCCTTCCCCTCTGTGTGTCCATCTGTCCAAACCTCCTTCTCCTTTTTCTTACAAAGATGCCAGTTATTGGACTGGGTCCATCCTAAGTCCAGGGTGATTTCGTCCCAAAATCCTTAACAAATGACATCTGTGAAGATCTTATTTCCAAATAAGGTCGTTTTCTGAGGCTCAGGGTGAATCTGAGTTTCGGAGGTCCACTGTTAACACACTGCAGTAAGTGATGCTCGCCATGGGGAAATGGGCAGCGTGCTGAGACCCTGCGCTCAGCAGGGCTGGGACACTTCACAAGGCATGGAAAGGATGAGACGTGATCTATACTTGTTCAAATGGTATCGCTCCACCTACAAATGCTGTTGGAGTTCAAAGAAGGAGAATATGGTTGGAGACGCCATCTCTCCATCTTCCTCCTCCTTCCCAGCTGTTCAGCTCACCATCCTGGGGAGAACAGAAGACTTGGGTGGTGGTATTTGGAAGCAGAACAGAAAGAATGTGAATGAGAAGAGCATATTTCCCTGTGGCAGGCAGAGGTCCTCATGGGCTGAGTTCTCGTGACTCACTCTCTTTTATTCATTCCTCGTCAAATCCTGGGCCATCAATGGTATTTGTGAAATGGAAGGATGTGTTAGTCAGCATGCTGGGTCCTGGGGATCCCAGATGAGTGTAATGTGTCCCCCTCCCACCTGCAGTCCCCTTGGGGAGCTTGCTGTTTCATGGAGGAGATGGATAGGCTACAGCTTCTCCATCCTTTGCAGTGAGGCAGAACAAACACTTTGGGGGCCCAATGGAAAGGCTTTTGAGTGGATTTCGAAGGATGTGTAAAAGTTTTCTAGGAAGAATTGGTTAGCATGGAACTGCACACAGAGCAAAGGCATGGAGGTTTAAAAAAAAGGTACTGTTTTGTCCATTCTGCGTTGCTGTAATAGACTACAGACTAGGTAATTTATAAATGGTAGCCGTTTATTCGGCCCTTGGTTCCAGAGGCTGGGAAGTCCAAGAGCATGGCCCTGGCATCTGGTGCGGGCCTGCATGCTGCCATGGTGGAAAGTGGGAGGGCAAAAGAGCGTGAGCAAGAGGGGGCTGAACCCACTTTTGTAACAAACCCACTCTTGTGATAATGAACCCACTCACACAATAACTGTGTTAATCTGTTCATGAAGGCAGAACCCTCACGACCTAACCGCCTTCATTAGCCCCCACGTCCCGACACTGTTGCACTGGGGATTAATTTCCAACTCGTGAACTTTTGGGGAGACATTTAAACCATCATAGAGTGGCTTATGTTTAAGTGGAACAAGAGAGGTTAGAGTGGCTGGGGCGTGGGCCTTGAGGCTGGGGGCATGGCCCTAGCTGCCGTGGTCCTGTGGGCTCTGCCCGCAGGGAGGGAGAGCTAGACCTGGTGGGCTTGATTCTGGGTTGCTGACTGTGGTGGTAGTGTGGTGGGTGGTAGCCTGGAAGCCTTTGAGGAAGCTGCTGCTGGAGTTGAGGTGCAGAGGCCAAAACTGAACTCTCGTGGCAGCAGAAGAAGCAGAGAGGGGCCCAGTTTTTTAAAAAATGAGGTAAAAATTTCCTTGAACTATTAGTTGCTTCAAAGTGTGCGATTCAGTAGCATTCAGTACATTGAGGATGTTGTGCGGCCATCACCTCTGTCAAGTTCCAGAACGTCGCCGTCCCTCCAGAAGGAAATCCTGCACCTGTTATCATCACTCCCCACCCCGTCCCACAGCCCCTGGCAGCCGCTCCTCTGCGTTCCGTCTCTGTGGATTTGCCTGTCCTGAGTATTTCGTCGAAACAGTCACATCTGTCCTTTTGCAGCACATTTCAGCACCAGTTAATGCTTCACTCCTTTTTGCAGCTGAGTAATCTTCTGACACTTGGACCTGCCACGTTGGGTTTATCTATTCATCCATCCAGGGATGTTTGATGATTGACTATTTGAGCCACTCAATAGGCATTGTGTGGCTGTTTTCTGAGGGAGCTTTCTGGTGCTCAAAATGTGTTCGTGGAATGAGGAAATGCAACGGTAAACCTGAATCCCATAACCCTCACTCTTAAATCCCCTCTCTGCCCTGTCATCATCATCCTCTCACCATCATCATCTCTGTGTCCCGCCTGCAAGGAACAGGTGTCTTCCAATACCTGCCATTGTGTCAAAGGACATTATTCTCAGGCTTTAAGAAGGCAGCCAGTGTTGAGGATGGCCTGGAAGTCTCTGGGACTGGGGTGGGGGTGGTGGACTTGACCTCCAGGGGAACACAGTGCCGCCCCGTGATTGCCTGGTCCCTTGCCTGGTGTCCTGTGGCCTTGAGTACCATCTGCTTCTTGGCATCCCCTCCTCTGCCAGGCAGGACGTTGCCCAGTGCCATCCACCCCGTTGTGCTCTGTGCCATCTGGCCACACTAGGTTCCCCAGGACTCCCCATTTCTTGGAGAAAAATGAAGTCCACCCTCAGAGGGCGGCTGGAGGGCAGAGAGTCCTAAATGCTCTGCACACCTCCCCAGTGCCTCCCATGTGGCCAGCACCCGCTGGTGGAAGAGCACCAGCCCTCCCTGCTTCCAGAGCTGGCCTCAGAACCTCCAGGGCCCCACAGAGGTGATACTGTGGCATCGCTGCTGTCCCTATGCGCTCTGAGAGCCACCTGAGCCCACCTAAGCCTGCAGATTATGCCAGAAGAGGGACCTGAGGACCCTGCTCCTGGGAGAAGCAGGCATTGGGGTGCCTAGGGGAGGGGTCCTGTGTGCCTGGGCTGCAGGTCTGGGTACTGCAGAGATGATGCAGGTGAGAAGACTCTGAGAAGGACAAAGTGGGCACAGGAGGAGCCCTGGGAGGCCTGGCAGCCTACGCCCAGGCTTCACATTCTGCACTGGTGGGTGCCCCAGCCTCCTGTGTTTGTCAAATCCAGTCATGCTGTTTTGAGGGACAGAGAGAAGGGACAGTGCCCAGGAGCCAGAGGTGGAGGGGAGTGTGAAGGCAGGAACAGGAGGGAAAACTGCTGGCTGTTTCTCAGCGGGGCCGCCTGCTGCAGGGCAAGGCTTCAACATCTCTGTCCTTATTCTCTCCCTGCTTTGCCACCCAGAGTCCCCGGACACCAGGAAATGGCTCCTCCGCTCAGGAAGCAGCCAGCCAAGCTGCCGCCCCTGCCCAGCTCAGCCGAGCTGCGCTAGCACTGCAGAGGGGCTCACTTACTTGATGTGACAATTCTTAGTTCTCAACCTTTTTAAAAAATGAAGTAAATAAAGCCCCAGGCCCAGGCTTTTGTGGTGATGGTTGCCTGGCACTGCACATGTGATAAAATGGCAAAGGACTACAAGTTACACACACACACACATGCATGCACGAACACACACACGCGTGCACGCGCACACACACAGGCATGCATGCACAGAGGCACGCACGTGTATACATCACTGGGGAATCTGAATAAGCCCCGTGTATTGCACTGTCTCTGTTTCCTGGCGCCATGATGGTTATGTGAGACATCAACATTGTGGGAAGCCGGGTGACAGGTGCCAGGCACCTGTATGTTTCTCTGCCCCTTCTAGTGAAACCATAATTATTTCCAAATAAAAAACAAAAACAAGGCTCTGACAGATTCAGAGCATATGAGTCAGGCAGGGGAGTCCCATTGAGGGTAACTGTGTGCCCCGACTGCTTAGAGACCCTGAGTACCTGCCATGTGGGCCTGGCAGACAGACCTCTCCCTGCTCCTTCCCTGCCCAACTGCCTGTCTCTTACCCACCTGGGGAGGCATACATAGGTCCCCCGCTCAAAGAGCCCGGGCCTGGTTGCATGACTGCGAAGCGGGGGACATAGGAGCTTCTGCTGCTCTGGCCCAGGTGAGGTGGTGCTGTGGCCCAGGTGAGGTGACTGCTGGATGCCAGGGACCTCCGGCTCCCCACCCACTGTGTTTTCCGGAGGAATCCATTGGCAACCACACCTTTTCCTCAACACCAGAGCTGCTTCTACTTTTTTTTTTTTTTTTTGCTTTTTAAAAAAATTATTTTATTATACTTTAAGTTCTGGGGTACCTGTGCAGACCATGCAGGATTGTTACATAGGTATACACATGCCATGGTGGTGTGCTGCATCCAACCCCACCCCTGCCATTTACATTAAGTATTTTTCCTAATGTTATCCCTCCCCAATCCCCCCACCCCCTGCTTTCCCTCCCCTAGCTCCGTCAACCCCGCAACAGGCCCTGGTGTATGATGCTCCCCTCCCTGTGTCCATGTGTTCCCATTGTTCACCCACTTATGAGTGAGAACATGCAGTGTTTGGTTTTCTGTTCTTGTGTCAGTTTGCTGAGAATGATGGTTTCCAGCTTCATCCATGTCCCTGCGAAGGACAGGAACTCATCTTTTTTACAGCTGCATAGTATTCCATGGTGTCTATGCGCCACATTTTCCTTGTCCAGTCTATCATTGATGGGCATTCGGGTTGGTTCCGGGTCTTTTCTGTTGTAAACTGTGCTGCAGTGAACATCCGCGTGCACCAGAGCTGCTTTATGCTGTTGGGCTGGGCTCTGTTCAAGTCGCCTCTGCTGTGAGAAGTCACGTTCCGTTTCCTTACGCACTGAAGGGTCTCGAGGGTTTGCCTCACCTCCCCACTCAGGACTTGCTGCCTGAGGGCAGGGATCTCATGGTTCTTGTGTGCAGGGACATTGCGGGGACAGCCCCCCGGGCCTGGCTGGCCTAGGACATGTTCACTCCCTGCATCTCTTTGGGAGCTGTGACCAGCTGTGGCTCTGTGCTGCCCCACTGCCGCTTACCTGGGGAGAAAGGAGCCCAACTGCCCTGGACACGGATGCTGCAGGGTATCTGCACAGGGCTGCTGGCCACAGGCCTCAGGAAGAGCTGCTGGAATGTTGAGAAAGACATGAGGTGCGTTAGAAGGAGTTAGCGCGTTAGCGGCCACGTGTCTTGGTCAGGTGTTTCACAGATCTCTGGAAGTCAGTGACATTTGCAGAGATTAGAAAGGCCGTCCCCCCATTCATGAGCCATATTAAAACAATCCCTCCCCCGACACCCCAGCAAGGAGTGATTGCACACACCACACGATGAGAGCTGTCAATTCCAGCCTATGTCTCCACGGCAGTCCCTTTTCCACAGCCACCCAAGGCCACGCCATAAGGCCCTCATCCGTCTGACCACCAACCCAGAAATATTCTGACGAGTCCCTACTACATGCTGGACATGGGATGGGGGCTTCTGCTCAGGGGATCAGGAAGTAGGGCAGCCATGCCCCCAGGGGCCCATGCTCTGGGGAAGAGGGTACCCACAGATCTCACCCTACTCATCTGCACCTGTGCCACATGTGTGTCACCTGTGTCAACCTACCTATCTTCTCTATCAATACACCTATGCCTATACCTCTGCCTAGAGTATGCGCATACAATTCATGACTAACTGTTGGAAGGGCTCCCACGGAAATGGGCAGGTGCTGTGAGACAGAACAACTTGAGGGGATTTAGGATGGGAGGGGACAGCCCTGTGCTCAGTGGGTGGCTGGGGACAGAGAGGAGAGGGCTGTTCCAGGAAGTGGGACCAACATGTGCCCAGACCTCTTGAGCTTGTGTTTGAAAGACTGAGAGAGCTGTGGCTTAGACATGGAGGGGGCCGGGTCAGGGCGGGCAGAGGCAGGCTCTGGAGGGCCACAGGGGTTCGAATCATTTCAAGTGTGGTGGGAACTCCCAGGAGGTGTTCAGCATGGAAGGTCTGACTCAGGAGGGGCTCCGGCCTTGTATAAATATGTATTTAACAGTGTCTTTAAAAATGATGGCATCTCTGAAATTCACCGATTAATATTTTAAAAGAATCCTTTGGTAAGCGGTTAGAAGGAACTAGGTCAGAGGCAGAGAGACCCCCTGGGACCCAGCAAGGTGTTCAGGTGAGAGGGGCTGGGGCTTGGTCCAGGCCGGTTCTCCCCAGCAGAGGATGTGTGGCAGTGTCCGGGGCTGTCACAGCTGGGGAAGGGGCTGCCCCAACATCCAGTGGGTGGAGGCCAGGGATGCCGCTGAATATCCCACAGCACGCAGGATGCCCCCACCAAGAACCCAGCCCCAGATGCCCGTGGTGCCTGGAGGGAGACCCCAGAGAGGACAGACAGGGTCAGAGTGGGAGACAGAATGAGCAGAGCTGGCGGGATGAGGGTTGGGAGAGGAGGACAGAGCAAGGATGGACGCTCGGACTTCCAGCTTGAGCAGCAGAAATAAAGACTGCATGGGAGAGGAACAGGCTCGGGAGCACATTAAGGCTTGGGGTGGGGCCAGTCGGCCTGAGTCCTTCAGGCCTGGGGTGGGGCCTGGTCAGCGTGAGTCCTTCAGGCCTGGGGTGTGGCCAGTCGGCGTGAGTCCTTCAGGCCTGGGATGAGCCTGGTCAGCGTGATGTCTGAGAGGCAGATGCTCTGCAGCACTGCACACCTGCCAACCCCTGGGGGAGGCCGGGCTGGAGATGCCGCTGCAGGTGACAGGGGTGGGTGCAGAGCATGGGCTGTTAGTGTGTTCGATCGTGCAGTGCTGTGTGTGATTGTGCATGAGAGAAGCTCTGTGGATGAGTGTGAGTGTGGAATGTGTGAGTGTCTGTGTCACATGCTGTGAGCGAGTGTGTGGCAGTGTGTGTGTCTGCCAATGTGGCTGTGGAAGTCTGTGTGGCTGCATGAATGAAGGGTGTGTGTGGATGGGTTCCTTGGAACTTGAGCGTCCTGTGCTTGTGTGTAATTGTGTGTGTGTGTGTGCGCACACTCGTGTGCCTGGCCTCCCCCTTTCACCCTCCCTGGCCTCTGCTCAAAGGTGTCACGGGCCCTGTGGCCTCTCCATGGGGCTCTGTGGCGGCATGACCCAAGGAGCCCTGCTTGGCTGTTTCTGGGCCCAGATGGCCACTCTCCTAGACTCAGTCCCACTTTCAGTTAACACTGACCCTCCTGGATGACCCTCAGGTGGTCTCTCCTGGGCAGAAGCGTGGTGCGGTTTCTCCTTGGCCCACAGTTTCCAAATTCCTCCTCTGCAGACGCCACTGCTCAGGGCCCACCTTGCCCCATCTCCTCTCCTACGGCACAGTTGCCTGCCCGTCTTTGGATCCTTTTGTGGCTGCTGACCTGGGAGTAGCACGTCCAGCCTCCTCTGGGGCTCATTACTAAGATACAAGGAAAGTGAGGCCCATGCACACCCCAAGGAGGGGACGCTGTCCGGCCTACACTCACCCCACGGAGGGGACGCTGTCCAGTCTGCACTCACCCCACGGAGGGAATGCTGCTGGGCCTGCACTCACCCCACAGAGGGGATGCTATCGGTCCTGCTCACACCCCACGGAGGGGACGCTGCTGGGCCTGTGCACACCCCATGGAGGGGATGCTGTCGGGCCTGCTCACACCCCACAGAAGGGATGCTGTCGGGCCTCCATGCATGTGGCTGACTCTCCAGCAGTCTGGTCTGAGTGAGTGCAGGGAAGCAGCGTCTTCTGCCTCTGTGTGCAAAGCCCCTGAACCCCAGGCCTCGAACACTGAGGAGCTGCAATGGGGGTGGTCCCATCACCACATGGGGTTCTCTGATGAGACGTGGCTTGGCTTATGTCATCTTCCAAGTCTCTCCAGTCAGTGTGAATAGGGCTGCTTCTGGAGTGGGCCACCAGAGCCCTAGGATGGGTCAGATGTCTTCGCCCAATGAGCTGTGTGACTCTGAACAGGTCACTTAACCTCTCCGGGCCTTTGAGTCCTTGCCCAACTCCCATTTCTCCCTGTGTGGTAATGCACAGGGCCAGACAGTCTGAAATTCTTCCTTGGACTTTCTTGATTGGGTTCAAGAGTGAGTGGACCTATTTGCTTGGGGGCAGGCCAGGAGGACCTACAGATAACTAGGGATCGGGGGTGCCAGGGGGCTCGGTGGGCAAGGTGGGGGAGTGGCAGTGCTCCTGATCCCAGGAGAGGTGAGGTTGGTGGATGGGAGAGGTGGCAGGGCAGGCCAGGAGGGGCAGGAGGGGCTGAGTAGGGAGGCAGTGGACAGAGTTGCCTGGCCCTGGGGCGGGACAGATGTGGGTGGCCTCCAACTCCCTGGAAGCTGGGTTTGGGGATGTGCTAAGAAGAGGCCTGGGGAGAGGGCCCTGGGAGCCAGGAGAATGATGTGCCAGACCCAGGGAGTATGGCTGGGTGGGGAATAGGTTCCGGCCACCCAGGGAGAGCTGGCCCTTCTGTGATGGGGAATAGAGGAGAGGTGCACAAGGGACTGAGGAGGTGCCAGGCCGGCGTGGGGGCCAGAGCAGAGGTGGTGGGGCAGAGCTCCAGGGGCCCTTGCCATGCCTGGCACATCTGAGAGGTGCCCTCCTGGGAAGCCCCTCCCTCATCAGAGGGCATTTCCTACATAGGACATCACCGAAAATGCTTCCCAACTCACCATGGGGGGTTCATAACGCCCAGCACAGCCCCGAGGACAGCAGTGTCCACCCTGGGCTGAGAGGTGTCCATGGGATCTCAGAACTTGGCACCTGGGCATAGAGTCAGCCCCCTTTTCTCTCCTCTGCCAGCCACATGATTTTGAGAGCCTCTCTTATGCCTGTCAGGCTGTGGCTTTGTGTGGGGGCCTGAGGAAGCTGGCAGAACATGGGAGAAGATCTCTCCCCCTGGGTGCCCCAGGGTGAGGCTTGCCAACCCTAGGCCTGTCCTAGAGACCCAGAGGGAGAGAATGTGCAGCTTGGGGGAACCTGAGGAGCCTGGCCCTTGTGGGGACATGCACACACCACACACAACAAACTCCTGCACCACCCCACAGGGCAGCATGCCTGTGAACACGCCAGCACAAACCGTGCACACATCACACACCCCTGCACCACCCCACAGTCCAGCATGCCTGTGCACACGCCAGCACACACTGTGCACACATCACACACACCTGCACCACCCCACAGGCCAGCATGCCTGTGCACACGCCAGCACACACTGTGCACACATCACACACAGCTGCACCACCCCACAGTCCAGCATGCCTGTGCACACGCCAGCACACACTGTGCACACATCACACACAGCTGCACCACCCCACAGGCCAGCATGCCTGTGCACACGCCAGCACACACTGTGCACACATCACACACAGCTGCACCACGCCACAGGCCAGCATGCCTGTGCACACGCCAGCACACACTGTGCACACATCACACACAGCTGCACCACGCCACAGGCCAGCATGCCTGTGCACACGCCAGCACACACTGTGCACACATCACACACAGCTGCACCACGCCACAGGCCAGCATGCCTGTGCACACGCCAGCACACACTGTGCACACATCACACACAGCTGCACCACCCCACAGGCCAGCATGCCTGTGCACACGCCAGCACACACTGTGCATACATCACACACAGCTGCACCACCCCACAGGCCAGCATGCCTGTGCACACACCAGCACACACTACACACATCACACACAGCTGCACCACCCCACAGGCCAGCATGCCTGTGCACATGCCAGCACACACTACACACATCACACACAGCTGCACCACCCCACAGGCCAACATGCCTGTGCACACGCCAGCACACACTACACACACATCACACACAGCTGCACCACCCCACAGGCCAACATGCCTGTGCACATGCCAGCACACACTGCACACACATCACACACACCCCACGTGCCTGCACATACTTGCACATACCCACACGTCTCTGCACCCACTGTTGTGCACACTCTTACATGGCACTACTTCTCTCCATAACCTCAGTGCAGCTGTGGGACTGAAGCGGGCAGCCTGCCTGCTCCCCTCTCTTATCCCAGGGCTCTAGACGACAACCCTGCTTCCCACCAGCTTCCCTTCCACCACCCCAAAGGGTGCCAAGGAGATGAGGTCTGTCCCTCTGTGATCACTGAGCCGGCTACTCAGGGCCAGCAGCCCCGTCTGCCACCAGGAGGAGAGGAGGGGTCCCACTGAGATGCCCTAGCTTCTGTGGCCATCTCTGCTGGCCACACAGCTCCCTCTTTGACAAATGAGATGAAGCCGCACCCCCAGAGGGCCCAGAGTGGTTTGTTCTCTGGGCATCACTCTGGACTTGCAGTGTGGCCAGTACAGCCGCTGGGCCTTGGTAGAGCTGGTGGCTTCAGCTCCAGCATAGCATGTGTAGAACAACGTGGCTGTTAGCATCTCGTCCTGGGTTTACAGAAGGGACACATTGCCATGACTACAGGCTGAGGACTGCTGCAGAAATTCACGCATTTGATCCTCAAAGCACTTTCCTCAGGGAGGCCCTGCAACTACCCCCATTTCATAGATAAGTAAACCAAGACCCAGAGAGATGAGGCCACATGCTGAAAGCGGCACTTCTCAGTGAGTGTTGGAGGGGAGACGTGGCCCCGGTGGCCGGGGTACCGTGAGCAGGATGGGACCACGGTGCTGCCTTCTTTCCACTGGCTTCTTGGTCCAAAGGCCCTGAGCCTGCCAAGGGTGTTTCTTCCTGCGACGCCCCAGGGTTGTGCAAGCTCTCTGTGCCCTCCCTCACCTTTCCCACGCCTGCCCCTGCCCAGCCTGCTCCTCCACTGATGCCAGGTGCCGGCAGTTGGCAGAGGCTGTGGCCACCAAGTCCCAGCGGTCCCTCCCTCAGCCCTGCTGCGTGGCTTCTCTCTTCCTGGAGGCTCCCCACTCCGCTCTGTGACCCCGCTATCCCCCGACGGCCCTCACCTCCCTTTCCCACTCCCCCACCCCTAAGTGATCTTTAATGACCTGCTTGCTGCTGCATGCCAGCAGCCAGAGGGCAGGGGACGGTCTCCCTGGAGAAGACAGAGCCCACAGCCTTAACCTGGGCACTCACAAAGCACATGCATGTCTGAGCATCCATCTGTCCCAAGACAGTGGAGTGTTAGTGACTTGCTGGAGCTCCGCCTTCTGTGTCAAAGGTGCGTGCACAAAGAATGCCCACCCGCCTTCCCTTCCACCATGATGGCTGCATTCCCCTGCAGCGGAGGTGGTGACAGGGTGAGCCTCCATCCTGCACTGCCAATGATCCTGCTGAGCTCTTAGGCTTACTCTCTAAAAAGTTAAGTTCCCAACTAGCTCCTATAGTCTCACTTCCGCCTTCCTCCTCAAACATCCCAGTTCCCACCAGATCACACCACTCAACAGGTCCCACCTCCATGCTCCCCTCTGCCCCATGCCTTCTACCAGTCCTCCTTAACTTCAGCCATTCAGAGTTCTACCCATCATTCTAGGCCAGCTGAGTTCTTTCTCCTCTGCTGTGGCCACAGGGAATGTAGCATAAAGCCCCCTGGGCTCTCTCGGACTCAAAAGAGCCCTGCAGGTGTTGGCACCACCCTGTAATTTGTGTGGACGAGGGTGACAGTGCTGGGTGGCAGGGATGCTGTGGGCATGGAGGAAGGTGTTCTGTGGAGGAGTCTCTGGGTGTGAAGCATGTGTGATCTGCTGGGCACGAGGCCCCACCTAACACCGAACACTGAGATACTATCACTCGGTACTCATGATGATCTGATCCTGCTGGTACCGTTATTGTCACCATTTTTCTGAGGATGAAATGGAAGCTTGGGGGAGACCCCACAGTTTGCCCAGGGCCTCCCTGCCCATGAGCGTCAGAGCTGAGGCTTGAGCCTGGGGTGCCTCCTCGCCAGGGGCAGGTGCTCTGCAGATGCTTCCTGCATTGAGGGTAACTCACTGTGATGGTTCATAGGTGCTTGCTGTCTGATGATAGGTCATTTTCCCTCCTGCCAGTTTCAATTCAAGGGCGTGCCTCACCCCTGATTCAGGCTGAACAGTGGAGCTGCAGTCAAGGTGAAGAGATTTGTCTCCAGAGAGGATTTGAACAGACTTCCCGGCTTTCTCTCTGTCCCCAAGATGATGCTTCTGAGATGTTGACATGCTTGTCTTCTGGGCTCAGAGCTTGGTGAAGGTGACAACATCTTCCCAGCACGTCTTTGCCTGTGATTGTCACCCACGCTGACAGTCCCAGGGGTTCAGGGTTGACTGCACTTGACTGAGCTGAATATATTAGCATAAAACATTTAAAACCACATTTCCTAATGTATTTTTTCCCTCATTTACCACCCAGGTGTTTCGATTTAACTTCTTCCAATGGTGCCCCTAAATGTCACATGTCCCCTGATAATTGTGCCTTTTGAAAGCACATTGTCCGAATGAAGCAAGACGGGCGAGAGGATGGGTTTAGTGCATTTGCGGGTGGAAACCTCCAGACAGAAAGCACTGCCTTGGCTGAGCAATTGGGTGCCCTGAGCTTGGGCTTGGGAGTTAGGGCGCTGGGAAGAGAATGTTGTACCCCCTTCTAAGAAGGCTGCCAGCTCTGATTTAGAAAATCTCATTTTGTGCTTTTCTAAGAGTAGGTTTTACTTCTTGAATTTGTTTCCTTAGCAAGAGTTTTTACGTTTTCTCCCCTCTTGGAATACATCTTTTGGGACTAGTCTTGTATTGTTATCCATGAGAGCAGCACCTTGCACAGAGCCGTTTCCTTGTGGGCCACCCTGGGAGCTCCGTGGAGTCCTTGCTGGACAAGGCTCCTCCTGATCTTCGGTAGTGCAGCACTTCAGATCATGGTGAGTTGCTGATAGTGCTTCTTGCCTCCTTCTCCCTCAAGCCCACCTGCAGGTGCTCCTGGAATTGTGATGGGTCACACCCCAACAAACCCATCTTAAATCGAAATGATCCCCAAGTCGAAAATATGTTTAATACCCTGACAAGCCCACCGTAAAGTCACAACAGTTGTAAGTCGAGGGCGGTCTGTGTTTGAATGAACTTGTAATTCCTCTCGGAATTTTTTGGGTGATTTGTTTTCCTGGGATCCCCATCCCAGGATGGCTCCGACGGGGACATCTGTGCCAATACCTTGGCATTTGCCTCCTCACATCTGTAGGGAGGTGCTCCTCTGCTCGCCAATGATTTCCCCCCTTTTATTCTTCCTACTGCCAAAGTAGCTCTTGTTCCAAGCCTGGGCCTTAATTCACAGCCTGAGAAGGGAAGTGATTAGAATTGAAATTGGAAATGGCCTCTTTCCCTTTCTGCCTAACTCTCGCCTATGGGAGGGTGGGAGGGGAGCCCACAGCGTCTGCACACCCACAGGTGGCTTTGACCTCCTTGAGTCTGGCACCTATGTTGAGAGGGTTTCTGCACACACATACCCTCTGTCTTATTGTGTGTGTGTGTGTGTGTGTGTGTGTGTGTGTGTGTGTGTCAGGAATTAGAAATGTCCCATCGTTCTGCGCTCGCTCTTTCTGCCTTCACGCAGGCCCATTAGTTGCATTTTGGGCTTGGCATTCCACTGTGCTAACATCTTCCCCCCTAGTGGGAAACCAGATAACTGTGATTAGCCTAATGAGTGATTAATTAATGAGTGGGCTGGCTAGAGATTGGAAATATGCTGACCTTGCTTAATAATGGCCAGGAGGGAGCCAGCCACCCACCACAATGGCATGCCCGTCGTGACTTTAACCCTTGAGTTTTCTCCTGCCCAGATCACCCTTCTTTCTTTGTGTAAAAGTATGGAGGTTATGTCCCCGCATGTGCACGCCTGGAGCTGGAGCCCCCTGCCATCCAGCATCCAGAATGCGATGTCCACCAGCAAAGATGCTCCATTGGGTCTACAGGTGGCCAGACTCAAGGTGCGTGTGTGTGCGCACGCGTGCCTGTGTGTGCACACACATGCAGGTTTTGAATAAGTATATTGATATATTCACCTATAATTGAATGATGAAAACTGATCTTAACTGGCAATTATGCAAAATTTTAAAATATTTCGGAGTGGAAGTCGTTGGAGGCTTCTGAACGGTTTTTGTTGGATGAATTGGATAGAAGTGTCTGGGGTGGGGTTCAAGGGGAGCTCCGGAAATCTTGCTGACTCACCTGGAGGCAGATTGAGAGGGGGACCTGGGAACTGCAAGGGAGAAGGTTTGGGGACAGCCCAGGTTCTAGGCTGTAGGGAGGAAGGATTGTGGGGTGGAAAGGGGTGAGTGGGGTTGGGGGGAGCAGGAGAGGTGAGTGACAGCCTCCCCACTTACATTTTATGCAGCTTCTACTGTAATAGTTAATTTTCTTCATGGAAGCAAAAAACGATACAGTGCCAGAAACCCATCCAGACCCCTCCCTGAACCTCCCAGCTAATATCTGCGCACCCACAATCTGGCAAAGCAGCCCCAACCCAGTGGCGAGGCAGGAAGACATGAGGGACCATGGGGAGCATGGCTGGCAAAGTGACCCTTCTGGTGCCCAGGACGTCAAGCCTGAGCCAAATTCACTGTGGGAGCCACATCCTCCTGGCCCCTTTCTCTCTGTCAGGGAGCCTCCATGAGAGGTCTGGGGGTTGTTTTCCCTTCCGGAGCTGCCGCCCCGGCGAGGAAAGGGAGATGGCCTACTTCTGAACCTGCAAGCCCAGCTTCCTGGTGTTGACCCTGCCCTGGGGACTCCTTTAAGTTGAAGCTCCTTCGCTTCAGTCCTGGAGTATGTTTGTATGAGTGTCCTGCGTCTAATATAACAAGTGAGCACTTTCTGGGGGCCTAAAACAGAAGCCATAGAGTCTTGCATTTCTGGAGACCCCAGTCTGAAATCAAGGTGTGGGTGTAACTGTGCTCCCTCCAAAGGCTGCAGGGAGGGCCTGTCCAGCCTCCTCCAGTTTCTTGGCCCTACGTGCTCCTTGGCTTGGAGATGCACTTGGAGAGTCTCTGCCTCTGTCTTGTTTGTGTGTTATTCTCTTCTGTTTCTCGTGAGGACACCGATCCCTGGATTTAGGGGCCATCCTAATGCAGGAGGATTTCATCTTGAGATCCTTACCTTAAATTTGTCTGCAAAGACCCTCATTCCAGATAAGGTCACAGTTTGAGGACCCAGGTTAGGACTTGGACACATCTTTCTGGGAGACACAGTTTGACCCACTACAGTGTCCAAAGGTTTCAGTTTAGGGTATTCTGCCCCATTTCCCAGACCCTCACACCCCCTCTTCTGGGTGCTCCTGACCCATTGTATTAGTCTGTTACCACACTGCTGTCAGGAACTACCTGAGACTGGGTAACTTATGAAGAAAAGAGGTTTAATTGACTCATAATTCGACAGGTTGTACCAGAAGCCTGGCTGGGAGGCCTCAGGAAACTTACAGTCATGGTGGAAGTAGGCACATCTTCACATGCCAGCAGGAGAGCGAGCAAAGGGGGATGTGCTACACACTTTCAAACAAATGGGGTCTTGTGTGAACTCACTCCCTATCATGAGAACAGCAAGGGGGAAATCTACCCCTGGGATTCAGTCACCTCCCACCAGTCCCTCCCCCAATATTAGGGATTACAACTTGACATGATACTGGGGAGGGACACAAGCCAAACCATATCACCTATTTTGGGGCTCACCCTGGCTGCCCCTCAGGATGGCCCACAGCCTGCTCTGCCAAGCAGTGCTCACATGGATGGCATGAAGCCTCAGAGAGAGAAGGAGCCCTCCAAATCCTTCCCCAACCGCCTGCAAGAAAATCTCTACAAGGTAAAGGCAAGGGAGTGAGGATGGTGCTTTAAGACCAGGCTTGGGCACAGTCCTGAATTTGAGGCCCTCAGCCCTCTCTGCTGCATCTTGGGCAACCTCCTGACTTCTCTGTGCCTCAGTTGGTCCCTCTGTAAATGGGCCTGTGCATCATATCACCTTGCCCAGTAGACAGAGGGTAACAGGCTGTCACAGCCAAGTCATTCCTGCTCGGTTAAGCACAACCTTCCAGGTGAAGCCAGCACTCTGCCAGCAAATATGGCCTCTGTGGAGGGGCTGTGGAAGTTTCTGGAACCATTTGTGCAGTGAGGTGGCTGGACGAGGCTGTACATTTAATTTCCCTGTGGCTCAGAGCTCCAGCCCAGAGATTTGCTCATGGACCTCTCAGAAGTTGACAGAGGCCTGGGTTGCATCTGCTTGTGCGAAGCTCCAGCTAGATTAAAAAAGGGAGACATGCTGAAAGCAGATTACAGAACTTCAGATGGAGACAGCATTGCTAGTGCCCTGCAGGTTCCTGACAGGGCCAGTGTGCTCTCAGCTTGACTGGCCATGCTGGGTGAGGCGTTCAGAGCCTCAGAGGAGCTGTTACCTGCCAAGTGCCCTACCCTTCAGGGAAGGGTTTCTAAACCTCAGTACTATTGACCTTTGGGGGACTGTTCCATGCATTGTAGGATGAGCAGCATCCCTGGCTCTGCTCACCATGTGCCAGCATCACCCCCAGCCACAGCTGTGACAACTGGAAATGTCTGCAGGCACCACCGAATGGCCCCAGGGTCAAACCCACCCCTGTTTGAGGGCCACTGCCCTAGGTCCACCAGTCAGATCCAGAGAGCCCCTGTCCTCTGCAAACCCTTCCCAAAGCCAAGTGACTTGGGGACTGTCTTGCAAACCCCAGCTGAATCGGAAGGTTTAACCAATAAAACAGGGCGACGCCCAGCCAGGGAGCTTCCTGGGACTCTGGGAGCACAGGGAGGAGGAAGCGGTGGGCTTTGGAATGCCCCGCCTTGGACTCTTCTGCCACCCAGACTTTGCTGTGACATAGACAATGCCCCCAGGAAAGCAGGCTGTGCAGAGAGAGGCTCTTTGTGGACTCTGAGCTCAGCACAGCGAGGAGGGGAAATGGCAGGGGAGGAGGTGTGGGGAGAGATGATCCTGGAAGTGGGCTTGTCTTGAAGATCTGGAAATCACCATGCTTGTGAGCTGGGGTAGACAGCCCTGGAAATACAGGCCGGTCCCGAGGCCTGTGGCTGAGGTTTCCTAGAGAAGCAAGTCTCCTCCTCCAAGACCCAGAGCCCGACAGCGCCTCCTGCATGCCAAAGG
Organism: Callithrix jacchus; assembly: GCF_049354715.1. NCBI lineage: Eukaryota > Metazoa > Chordata > Mammalia > Primates > Cebidae > Callithrix > Callithrix jacchus. The sequence continues at coordinate 135,172,110 of NC_133506.1, read as the reverse complement.
CCATTACCCAGGCCGCTGTTGTTTAGAAACTCAGTTTACATCCTTGGCTCCAGCAGCCTGAGCATCACCTGACATTCCCTCTGGGCAGTGGGACCCCCTTACAAGAAAATGTGCTCCCTAATATATGCAAGAGAACTGAAAGCGTGTGGATGCCACGAGCACACCCACCCGTGCTCACGGCAGCACTGTTCACAACAGCCAAAATGTGGAAGCAACCCACTGTCTATCAACTGATGAGAAGGTCCTTTGTGAGATGGGAAGAGGGGTGGCAGCACCAGTCTCAGGGGTGCTGTGAGACAAAGCATCACTTATGGCACCCCGAATGGTCCCAGTAAGTCGTGGGCACCCTGTGGGGCTTCTGTTCTCCTTGTTGGCATTCTAAGTTCTCCATGGCCTGTGCCCCCACCATTACCCCAGAAGGTCCCCCCAGGGCTCGGCACATGAAGGATTGGGGGCCGAGGGAGGCAGCCGGACGGTGCCGTCATTAGACAAGGGAGAAGAGGCGGCGATTGCAAATAGACAGTGATTGTACACGTGCGAGAATGAGTGTGCGTGTGAGACAGTGAACAAGGGCATGTGAACGAGAGTGGATTTGTGCATGTATGTGAGTGTGCTTGTGTGGTGCGTGAGTCTGCACCTGTGAGCATATGTGCTGGCAAGTGTGCAAGAGGCGAGTGTATGTGAGTGTGCATTTGTGTGTGTCTGGGCATGACTGCATGCATATGTGTGCGTGTTTGGCAAGGCCGTGGCCTGGGTTCCCCCAGGGCAAGGCAGGTGGCGGAGGCCTGGGGACACACGCCCAGCAGTTCCCAGCAGTTCATTGGGGCAGAGGGGACCTGGTCCTCGGGAGCGCCAGCAGCACCCAGGATTGCACTGGATGCTGGGTCCCTTCAGCTGATCTGACTTCCTGGGGTTCCGAGGTGGCTGGTTGGGGAGGTGCGTGGGAGGCTGAGCTCTGGCTTTGTTCACAGGGGCAGAGGCCACACCGTCTCGCCCATGCACACCTTTGGCCTCTGAGGGCCTCATGGCCCAAGTGGATGTTTCCCAGGGTTGCCCAGGCAGGCAGACTCCTGACCAATGCTAAGCTGCCTGGCCCCTGCTTCAGGGACTGCCAGGGCCTGGGACCTCAATACGGCCACGTCATTCAGTTTTTCCTTTGTAGTGTTGAGAACTTCAGACCAGAAGCACGGGGTAAAACCCTGCATGGCCCAATTCTCCTAGCAGCTGGGAGGCGAAGAAACCGTCTGTTCCTGTCCTCCCCTCCTCGCCCTGCCCTCCCCCTAGCCTGCCCCTCTGGCCTCCAGCTTCCTCTCGCATTAATAGTTGCAGCAGCCCAGGGAAGCAATGCAGGTTACTCTATGGGAAGCGCGGGTGGGGCACCAGCAGCCCCCAGGGCAGGTGCTGGGCAGAAGCACAGTTGTAGCAGAGTCCTCGGAGGCTCCTGCCACTGGGTTTGTCCTTTACATCTGCAGTTTATCGGGAAATCCCAGCAACAGCAGCCACCACTATTTGGAGATCTTACCATATGCCTCTCACCACCAGGGGCCTTGCGCGGTGAGCTCCTTACTACCCTGACACCCAACTCACCCAGCCTTGCTTGACTGGCCTCCCACCCTCCCTCTCTTTCCCTCCCTCCCTCCTTCCCTCTTCCTGTCTCCCTCTCCCTCTTCCCCTCCCCCTTCCTCCTCTTCTCTCTTGCCAGTGGTCCCCAGCAGCTGTGATTGGAGACTGGAGGGGTTCTCCTCCCGCCCAGCACCAGGTTCAGCAGGGACAGTGGAGAGGGCTGAGGACCGGCAGGTCTCCCAGCACATCCTTTCCACCCCAGGGCCTTTGGAGAGCATCTTTGCTCTGGAAGCTTCCCTGAGAAGTTTGGGACTGGAGCCCAGAGTACGTGTTTCCTCACAGGGGGTGCTTGGGGAGATTTCCAGGGTCAAGATGAGGCCAGGCCTCCTGACCTGCTGGTCTGCCTTTCTCTACAGCCGCCTGTTTTGATTCAACGAGACCTTTGGTTTCACCTGCCTCACTGAGCACCTGCCTGGTCCAGGGCTGAACCCCCTGGACGACCAAGGCCTGTGGGCCACGATTGTGTGTTCCCACCCACCCTGGGGCTGCCGGGGCTCCACCCTCATTTTCCAACCTGCTTTCCCAGGTTGCTATAACTGATAGCCACAAATTAGGGAGCTTAAAGCATCAGAAACAGATTCTCTGCCATTCTGGAGGCTGGAAGTCCAAGACCAAAGTATCGGCAGGGCTAACTCCTGCCAGAAGCTTGGAGGGAGAATCTGTCCCCGGCCCCTTCCCAGCTCCCAGGGCTGCCCGCCGCCTCTGGGGACCCTCGGCTCAAGTCACTCTGATCTCTGCCCTGTCTTCATGTGGCCACCTCCCTGGGTATGCCTCTGTGTCTCCTGTCTCTCTAGCTTGGATTTGAGGCCCACCCTAATCCAGGGCGGTCCCACTTCCACCTGCAAAGAGGCTGTTTCCAACAAGGTCCATTCTCAGGTTCTAGGAGGACATGAATCTTAAGGGCTATTGCGCCCCTGCAGGCCTGAGGCTTCAGAAGGAAGGCAGCACATCCAGGACCCTCGCTCAGAGCCCGGCCCACCTTTGTCACACCTGCTACGTCTCATGCTTGGACCCATCACCAGGCTGAGTTCATTTCCCCCTCCTGCTGGCCTTGTGCCAGGCGATTTGTCTCTCCACAAATCTTTCTGCTGTGTCTCTGGTTGCCTCCATCAACGCCCTTTCCTGGGGTCCTGGTCTACTGAGCATCCTCTCCCTGCACCCCCAGGTGTATAATCTGCCTGTAAAGCCACCCCTGGCCCGAGCCAGCTTTGGTGGGATGTTTCCAACCTGTGCAGCAACTGTGCCTGTCTGATCTGGTCCCAGCTCATCGTGCAGTGTCTGGGGCTGCAAAGAGCTCCAAGGCCCCTCGAATGCGGTGTGGGGGAGACCAGGAGGCCTCTGAGGGACAAACCCTGGGTGAAGGGAGGCTGTGGGTGGGAGCAGGGGTGTGGGGGCTAATGAGGGGGTGCAGGGGGCCCTCCTTTGGGTGGGGAGGGGCTGATGGCCATGGGGAAGGGGGGTATGGGAGCGGCTTGTGCTGGGGAACCAGAGCTGTAGAGCAAAGGTCAGCCCTCTGGGTGAGTCTCTCACAGTTGGGGTGCAGGGTCCAGGGTCCAGAGGTTATTTCGTTGCAGATTCCATGGCTAAAAATGAAGTTTGGGGGGACGGCCAGTGAGGCAAATCTGAAGAGCGCCCTGCTGTAGGAGAGGCCGGGCCAGGAGGCTGTTCACGGAGCTCCCTGCCCTGGTCGGGGCTTTGGCCGGACCAGGTGGGAAGTCCCAGGTGTAGCCCATGGAGCCCTCCCTGGCAGGGAGCTGGCTGGGAAATCAGGCAGGTGCATGAGATGGGGAGGATGGTACTTGCCTCTGCAGTCATAGGGGACAATAAACGTGACACTAAAGGAAGCCACCATTTTCAAAAATGCCCTGAGACGTGGGAAACGCCGTGGAAACACATGGCCCACCCGGAGGACAGCGCTGCCTCTGCAGCTCAGATGGACGCTATTAACCCTGATAACAGGTAAACAGGGTGCCTGCTTCAGCTGAAAATTAGACGCAGCTTTATCTCTGTTCTGTAATGCTGGTGAAAGTGACAGAGGCCTCCCAAGGAGGCCTGGTTATCACCTGGCCTGTGTCCTCCTTGCCGCTCAGCCGGTTCCCCCCAGTGCCCTCCCCCGTCCTGGGTGTGAGGGCTCAGGCGGCCCTGTGAGTCTGACGGGGACGCTCCCCTCCCCTGCTGCTTGATGCGTTCCCTGTGTCCTCCTCCCCCCACGCCTCTCCTGTGTTCCCGTCTGCACATGTGTGCTTTCTCCTACTCCTGGAATGTTCTGGATTATTCACAACAGACTCAAGGTCACCAGAGAGTAGAGCTGGGTCAGGAGGAGAGCTCAGTGTTGGCTAGTGCCTCTTCCCAGGATGGTCTAGAGTGGGTAAATTGTGTGTGTGTGTGTGTGTGTGTGTGATGTATGTGGTGTGTGCCACTGAGTGTGTGCATGTGCACAGAGGCACGCATGCACATGCAATCATGCTTGCACATGCATGGACATACATGTGATCAGTGTGCATCTGTGCTGTGTACATGACATGCATATCTTGTGAGCCTGCATGCACACATGTATTCATGCACATGTATGTGCATGTGTATGTGTGTAAAGAAGGAAGACAGCCCTGATCTCCTGGAAACCTCTAAAAATCCTGAGTCCACCCCTTCCTGGACACCAGTCGTGGTCACCGCCGATTGGATGGAGCCCTTAGAGGAGGTTACGGGACATCCAGGCAAAGGCAAGGGGAGATGAAATCACAGTGAGATTTGCAGCTCGTTACCTGTTTTCATTAAAAATCAATGACACAACAGAGCGATTTCACTCTATCTTACTTAAACTATATCCACTGCGTGGCGTCAGGAGGGCAGGGGAGGGGCTGGGGGAGGGGGGCGCCGCTCTGCAAGCAGCCTCTCTCCCCCTCCATAAAGCCCGCAGCTCATCTCGGCCCCATCAGAGCAGGGATTTACGGTCAGGTCTGCCGACAGCTTGCTGCGTGCCGCTCTCAGTTTTATTCCTGCTATTTATCACGCCGGGCCCTGCTCAGCGCCAGAGGGACAGTTAATCAAGGCAGACTTTCTACCTCGTCATCCTGGGATTCTGCTGGGAGAAAATGTGAACCGTAAAATTAAAATCAGGGGAACTGGGGAATTTGTAAAGAAGCTGATGGTTTCGGGAGGAGGGAAAAATGGAGATTTTCCCAGCTTCCTGCCCCACGTACGGACAGACCAAAATATTGAGCTTCAGGGACTTCACACCCAGACCTCATTTTCTCTTACTGCCGCGCTGTGGACCAGTTCTGAGGTGATGACTTCTGAATTTCATCCCTCCCCTCTGCTCCTGCTCAGGGGCACCCCTCCCTTTCCACCTATGTGGTACTGGGCCAGGCTTTCCTAGACAGGAGAGGGGAGGGAGAGTGACCCCAGAGACAGGAGCCCACGGCTGTGCAGCCTGGCTGCCTGCTATCGCTATCCTGGGGGCCAATGTTCAAGCTGTTTCCTGGAGATCTGGGAGGGCCAGATCAGCGTTTAGAGATGGGGAGAGCAGAGCCACGGGCCTGGGAGTGGAGAGTCATATGCTGGGGACTGAAGCTCAACAGCTAATCTCGGAGAGGAGAGAAAAGAGTAGCTTACAGATCCTTCTCAATCCTTCCATGAAAAACAGGGTGCGTTTTACTTCGTGTTCACTTTTACTATTGTGGGAGTGCTGGATGGATTGGATAGAGGGAGATAGGATACACAGAACCCAGCGCTAGTGGTGCTCCTGCTGGGCCTGCAGGTTGAGGACCTGGGCTCAGGGGCCAGAGCAGGAGGAGCTGCCAGGGACCCTACTCGGCAGCACAGAAGGAGATTTTCTTTTCAACAACATGAAGTTCACTGCAGCTGCATTTAGAGCCTTGGTGGTGATGTGTGCGTGTATGCAGGTACACAAGCACACTGGCACACATGTACGGGCACCTGTATGTGTGCATGTATACATGTGTGCCTTGTGCACCTGTGTGTGTGCATGTATACATGTGTGCCTGTACCTGTGTGCAAGTATGCTGTGTATACCTGTGTGTATGTGCCTGTGTGTGTGTGACTGTGTGTGTGCCTGTGTATATGACTGTGTGTGTGCATGCCTGTGTGTGCATGACTGTGTGTGTGCATGCCTGTGTGTGTGCATGACTGTGTGCATGACTTTGTGTGTGTGTGCCTGTGTGTATGACTGTGTGTGTGTGTGCCTGTGTGTGCGTGCCTGTATATATGACTGTGTGTGTGCATGCCTGTGTGTGTGTGTGCCTGTGTATATGACTGTGTGTGTGCATGACTGTGTGCATGACTCTGTGCATGACTTTGTGTGTGCCTGTGCGTATGACTGTGTGTGTGTGTGCCTGTGTGTGCGTGACTGTGTGTGTGCCTGTGTATATGACTGTGTGTGTGCATGCCTGTGTGTGCATGACTGTGTGTGTGCATGCCTGTGTGTGTGCATGCCTGTGTGTGCCTGTGTATATGACTGTGTGTGTGCATGCCTGTGTGTGCATGACTGTGTGCATGACTTTGTGTGTGTGTGCCTGTGTGTATGACTGTGTGTGTGTGTGCCTGTGTGTGCGTGCCTGTATATATGACTGTGTGTGTGCATGCCTGTGTGTGTGTGTGCCTGTGTATATGACTGTGTGTGTGCATGACTGTGTGCATGACTCTGTGCATGACTTTGTGTGTGTGTGCCTGTGCGTATGACTGTGTGTGTGTGTGCCTGTGTGTGCGTGACTGTGTGTGTGCCTGTGTATATGACTGTGTGTGTGCATGCCTGTGTGTGCATGACTGTGTGTGTGCATGCCTGTGTGTGTGCATGCCTGTGTGTGCCTGTGTATATGACTGTGTGTGTGCATGCCTGTGTGTGTGCATGACTGTGTGCATGACTTTGTGTGTGTGTGCCTGTGTGTATGACTCTGTGTGTGTGCCTGTGTGTGCATGCCTGTGTATATGACTGTGTGTGTGCATGCCTGTGTGTGCGTGTGCCTGTGTATATGACTGTGTGTGTGCATGCCTGTGTGTGTGCATGACTGTGTGTGTGTGCCTGTGTATATGACTGTGTGTGTGCATGCCTGTGTGTGTGCATGACCGTGTGTGTGCCTGTGTATATGACTGTGTGTGTGCATGCCTGTGTGTGTGCATGACTGTGTGCATGACTGTGTGTGTGCCTGTGTGCATGACTGTGTGTGTGTGCCTGTGTGTGTGTGACTGTGTATATGACTGTGTGTGTGCATGCCTGTGTGTGTGCATGACTGTGTGTGTGTGCCTGTTATATGACTGTGTGTGTGCGTGCCTGTGTGCATGACTGTGTGTGTGCCTGTGTGTGTGTGCCTGTGTATATGACTGTGTGTGTGTGTGCCTGTGTATATGACTGTGTGTGTGCATGCCTGTGTGTGTGCATGACTGTGTGCATGACTTTGTATGTGTGTGACTGTGCTTGCCTGTGTGTGTGCGTGACTGTGTGTGTGCCTGTGTATATGACTGTGTGTGTGCATGCCTGTGTGTGTGTGCCTGTGTATATGAATGTGTGTGTACATGCCTGTGTGTCCATGACTGTGTGCATGACTTTGTGTGTGTGTGACTGTGCTTGCCTGTGTGTGTGCATGACTGTATGACTGTGTGTGTGTGTGCCTGTGTGTGTGCATGCCTGTATTACTGTGTGTGTACATGCCTGTGTGTATCACTGTGTGTGCATGGCTGTGTGTGTGCATGCCTGTGTATCACTGCGTGTGTGCATGACTGTGTGTGTGTGCCTGTGTGTGTGCATGCCTGTGTGTATGACTGTGTGTGCATGACTGTGTGTATGTGCCTGTGTGTATGTGTGTGTGCATGCCTGTGTGTGTGTGTGTATGCCTGTGTGTATGACTGTGTGTGCATGCCTGTGTGTGCATGGTATGCTTGTGGCTCTCTGTGCATGTACCTGTGTCTGCATGTGTGTACGTGTGTGTATGTGTGTGCATGTACCTCTCCAGGTCTGCTCATGAAGAAAGGAAGGCTGTGTGTGTCAGGCCCTAGAGCACATGGCTTCTCAGATTCCCAAAGGTCAGAGCAGTCAGGCAGGAGCCAGATGCCTTCTGGAAAAACCCTAAGGCTAGCAACACAGGTTTCAGGACCAAGGCCTCATTGCCAGCCTGGGGTGGGAAGTTTGGGGAGCCCGGCATTTGGGAATGGGGTTTCCAGACTCTGGGGTGCCCAGGAGACTCCTGAAGATCAGTCCTCCATGATCCCAGAGCCTGGAGTGGGGCTGGCATCACAGAGTGGCAGTGACGGTGACAGGCAGCTCAGCTCAGAGGTACCACAGGCTTCCCGCATCTCCCTGGGCTCATTATGTACTGAGTCGTCTCTTCACACTTCTGGAGGAGCCCCAGGAGGAGGCGGTGGGCAGATGGACCCGGCCCCATGGCCAGAGCTTGGAATGGACAATATTTTCAGAAGCAGCTGTCAGTCAGGGCCAGGTGGCACCAGTGGAGGCACCAGCCAACCTCTGGGGTTGGGGATGGGAGCAGCCCCAGATCCAAGGGGGGGCCCCAAAGAGGGGTGGGCCCCACAGACCTGGCGATGAGGTCAGCATGGAGAATCCAGAGGGGAGAACACAGAGGTCCCTGTTGAAGAACGGAGTCAGGGCAGCCTGTAGGCCGACTGAAATTTTTCACCCTCAGTTGAGACTCCACTGTCTGGGCCTCCATCTCTAACAGAGTGCCTCCCAGGATAGAAGATGGTGGCTTGGCCACAGCACCCGTCCTCCTGCCCCTGGCTCTCCGAGGGGCCAAGTGGGAGGGGGTGGGTGGCAGCTGTTGGTCAAAGTGAACCCTGGGCTCCCTGGCCATAGGCTGGTGGGGTCCCAGTGCCTTGAGCCTCAGCTCCTGCATAGAGACAGGCCTGTGCTGGAATCCACTGTGACAGCCTGTGCATGGCCACGTGTAGGAGACACTCAGGGCATGAGCCTTCTTTCTTCTTCCCCCTTTAAAGCATAAGCAGGCGCCTTTGTTCCAAGGCTGAGGTGGGAGCTTCTTGGCCTCCTAATTCTCTGGTCCCCTCTGGGCCCAGGCACATACTGCTGCCTTCCGTCGCCACACGGATCTATCTGCCTTTTGCTCCTCCACCTGCTCCTGGTGCCCTGCAGACTCAACTCCTCCCGGTGTACCAGGCTCTGCCAGCTCTCCAGCTGCTCTCCGGCCCTGTCCCGCCACATGGGGCTGGACTTCAGGCTGCCCTCTGTTGCCAGGTCTTGGTACCTCTATGTGGCCTCTGCTTCCACCCTACTCATGCTTAGGTGCAGCTAGGGCCTCGCCACTCTGCCTAGCTGCCCACAGGCACATGTACACACACACATGTGCTTTTCTGAATGGCCTTCTGCTGCCCTGGTCTGTTACACAGCACTGCCTCAAAGCAGCTGCCAATGGAGCTGGCCAATTGGCAATGCTGGCCTGTCCAGGCCAGGCATCCTATGGGCAGCCCCATGTCCCGTGCCTGCCCACAGCAGATGCCCAGCAGATGCCCGCCTAGGGTGGTTGCTGACATTCTTCTAGAACCTCGCTCTGTGGTGTGGACCTACCAGCATGAAGAATCCACACGTGGGCCTAGGGAAGCAAGGCTCATTCTGCAGTTTCATGGGTTGCAGGCCTCTGGAGAGGGCGTGGGGCTAGAGGGGTGAAAACAGCTGCAGGGTGCCTCTGAGATCCTGGCGCTGATTCAGTGGATATGGAGGGCAGTCTGTGGTTCCGTTGCTGCTATAGATTTACCTTCCCAATTACGTTTGGCTGTGGAAATTGTCTCGCGTTCCCTGAGAACACAAAGCTGGGGTGTGGGAGGAGGTGGCCGGGGATGTGCAGGGCTGCAGGAAGATGCCGGGGACTTGAAGGCTGTTGTGGATAAGCCATATGCCACTAATAAAGAGCCACCTGTATGGGGACACCCTGTAAACTAACAAGTGCAAGCAGATGTGAATGTCAGCCGCTGGCCAGCAAAAGGGAACTGGGGACAGGGCTGGAGGGCCCAGAGGCCCCAGCCTGAGCCCAGAGGCCAACATTGGTCAGTGCCTACAGGCACCGGGCTCCACCATTGCAGGGATTTCCTCCCGTGGACTCATTCACCCCTAAACGCCCCAGAGAAGGTGGGGACTGTGCTGACTCTCCCCCTACAGGGAGGTAAAGCTGGGTGCAGAGATGGGAGCCATGTGGAGGTTGGAGCATAGTCTCTGGAACCAGGATCGAGGGGTGCCACACAGCAGCAGATTCTGCATGGGGACAAGCCTGTGTTGAATCAGCTCTGGCAGCCTGTGGACGGCCACACCTTCTTCCTTCTCCCTGCTTTAAAACACAAGCAGGCACCTTTATTCCGTGGCAGACCTGCATCCTGGCTTCAGAGCCTACGCTCCAGCCTCTGTGTGGTGCCATTCCATGGGACAGAGCCTGCACCCTGAGAACCGGCTTCCTCTGGTCACCAGCGGGCAGGCCAGAGGCACAGGGCACAACTCACTGCCCACTATGCAGAGGTGGGAGGCAGATACTGGCACCAGCACGCACCCAGCAGAGCCAGCTACTGGGGTCCCAGATTGAAGAAAAATGGGAAGGCTTTGGAGGCCACCAAAAGCATGTCTTTTTGTTTTGGAGAAACTTGTATTTTTCGTGAGGTTACCTTCCTTGGTATTTTCTTTGCACAGATCCACAAGCGTCTTGACTTAGAACTTGCATTTCCACCTGCTTGGACAGGCGCCTGCTTGGAGCACCGTCATTCTCTGAGCACTTTCACCTCATTCTTCAGGGTCCTGGCCGTGCTTAGCCATCACCTGATTCCCTATGGCCCCAAAGTGTATCTCCAGAGAAAAAAATCCTCTCCCCATCAATGAACCTGAGTAAGACAGAACTTTCCCTAAAATTCAGAGTCATAGGATTTGAAGTACTATGAATTGAATCCTCTTTTTCCTAAGTAAGGTGCACAATTATCTGGGCCTCCTTGCTCCCTTGGCTAAATCCCCCATACAAAATCACACAGCTGGATGCAACTCACCTAGAATGTATTGGGGTGAGAGAGAGGCTGTGTTGTCTGAAAGAGAGACAGCAGGCTTTTATTTCCCACTGTGATGTGAACACTGGGATTTTTACACTGTCATAGGATAAAGAGAATTCCAACATCATGGACTTCACGCAGGTGTTTTCAACACTCGAAGACTTCTCCTTCTTGGAAGTTGGGGGCATGGGTTCTCCAGGTCATCATCATGTGTAAGTCAGTTCCTGCTGCGTAACAACCTGCCCCATGAGTCCACGCCTTCAGACATTTACAATCAATGCTCATTATTTAAGGATTCTGTATTTGCAAATTCACCTACTTGCTAAGATTTATTTGTGATCCCAAAATTGAGGTTAAGGGTGCTTTCGTAGTCCTTCCTGCACCTGTGCAGAGCAGCAAAAAAATTGCAGTGGCCGGATGCTTGTGGTCCCAGCTGAGGTCAAACAAGGCCTTCCAGCTTCAGCTCTCGAACTAAAAAGCATCTTTTCTGAGATCTGCTTAGTGCGATATTCTTCGTGTTTTTGTGCTTTCTGTGGGGGGTTCACCATTTAAAATGGTACTGAAGCCCAGTGCAGCAGAGCTAATGTCTAGTGTTCCTGAGGACCAGGAGCCTGTGACGTGTCTTAGGGAGAACACCAGAGGTGCTTCCTCTAGTGCGTGATATACAGTGCTGTTAGCCGTGAGTTTGATGTTCACAATCGACAGTATATATTAAATACCATGTCTTTCAATGGAAACACCCCCAAACCAAGGTTAGGTCCTGATAGATCGATAAAACTTTTGTCACCAGAAGCCTGTAGGAACTTAGCTGTGTGTTTTCCCAGGAGCCTTGGTTTAGTGTTGGCTGATTCAAGGGCAGGGCACAGTGGCTCATGCCTATAATCCTAGCACTTTGGGAGGCCAAGATGGGTGGACCACCTGAGGTCAGGAGTTCAAGACAAGGTCAAGTATTGGCTGATTCAGCGCAGGCAGTAACTTGATAGTAACTACTGCAGATGTCAAGAAGCATCTGCACCTTGCTCGTGGGCTCTGCAGGTCTCTGTCAGCTGGGCTGGGCTGGGTGCTGTGTCTGCTTCAAGCTGTGAGCCAGCCAAGCATGGCTTAGTCCTGCTCACGTGGAATCGGCTGGGTCCAGGGGCAGCAGCTCCCACGGGAGGTTCTTCTCCCAGCCAAGCCCAGCTGCATAAGCACGTTTGGAGCCTCTGTGTACCATGTCTGCTCACATGCCGTTGCTCAAAACAAGTCATCCGGCCAAGCCCAGCATCTCGGGGTGGAGTGTTACCCTTGCTTCCGTGGGAGGAGTGCAAAACCACGTGGTAGACGATGGGAACAACACCCCTCCCCACACCTAGATTTTGTGTCTGCTTAAGAGACAGGGGTACGGGCAGGATGTCCAGGTCAATGGACCTAAAATCTGGGTAGCTGGGATGGGAGCAGGTCTGTGGTGAGGGAGCCCTGGCCCAGAGACAGAGGTGGGACCTCTCCGAGGGTGCCCCGGGAACAGAGCTGCAAGTGGGGTGACTCACACCATTTTCCTGATGGCACCTGGACGCTCCTGGCCCTGAGTGTCTGAGTGGCCGTGTCTCCCTGCAGAGACATCCGTGTCCCATTGGTAGTGACACAGGCAAGCTTGCCGGCCTCACCAGCAGGATGAGGACGTGACCTGGAGTCTGTGCTGGGAGAGGGAGAGAAAACGAGACTAGTTAATTAATGCTGGGGAGGGGGGAGCTGGAGAAGAGGGAGGAGGGCGACCAGATTCTAAGCATTTTACTTAAGGACGTTGTTCATGCTCTTGCCAAGTGAAGTGTAAATCTGCGAGCCGTGGCCCTTGTCCTGCGGACCCTCTTGTCTTACTGAGAAGAGGAGTCTGCAGAATTTCTAGGTTCGCTGCAATTATGTTGTCTTCTTTTCTAAAAGCTTGTACCACATTGGCCTTTTTTTCCCCTTTGTCTGCCTTAGGGCATCTCCCTGGTTTCTCATCAGTAGACGAGCCTGTTCCCTTCACATCTGGGACACGGGGCCTTTGATACCAGTGTGCGTGAGGAGGAGGGAAGAATAATTAGCAAATTAATTAACCGTCCTTTGTTTCTGCTTCAAACAAATGAGGCAGATGTTTTTGAGGAAACAGGTCACACACAAAGGCTGTTAGTGACCACTGGGAAGTGAGCAGGTGCTTCCGGTGGGAAAACGTGGCATTTCCAGATGTCACACTGACCTAGGTAACTGATGCTGGTGTGATTAGCTCCTCCATGAGCCAAGCTGGCTTTTGCAGCCTGGCCCAAGAAGTAAAGCTCCATGTAGATACTTGCTTCTATGAAAAAAACCTTTTTTTTTTTTTTTGAGATGGAGTCTCGCTCTGTTCCCCAGGCTGGGGTGCAGTGGCACGATCTTGGCTCACTGCAGCCTCCACTCCCCAAATTTAAGCAATCCTTCTGCTTCAGCCCCCCTAGTAGCTGGGATTACAGGCATGTGCCACCATACTGGCTAATTTTTGTATTTTTAGTAGAGACGGGGTTTTGCCATGTTGGCCAGGCTGGTCTCGAACTCCTGACCTCAGGTGATCTGTCCACCTAGGCCTTCCAAAGTGCTGGGATTACAGGTGTGAGCCACTGCATCTGGCAGAATAAAATATTTTAAAAGACTCTCCCAGTAATTCCACTTCTGGGTATACACTGAAAAGGGTTGAAAGCAGGGAATTGACAAGACATACTCCGGTTCATGGTAGCATTATTCACAAGTGCTAAGAGGTGGAAACACCCCAAGGGTCCATCCAGAGTTGAATGGAGAAATGAAATGTGGTCCATCCGAGCAATAGACTATTACTCAGCCTTGAAAAGGAAGGACATCCTGATGCACGATACACAGCATGAATGAAACCCGAAAGCGTGATGCCTAGGTGAGAGAAGCCAGACCCAGAAGCACAAACCCTGTACGTCTTCACTTAGATGAGGCCCCAAGAACAGTTACATTTATAGACACAGAAATTATATCTGTGGTCACCAGGCCATGAGAGAGGGGATCTGGGGAGTGTTTAATGAGGACAGAATTTCAGTGTGGGAGAATGAAAGCGTTCTGGAGATGGAAGGGGGTGGCTGGACAGCAAAGCAAATGTGCCAAATGCCATTGACTGTACATGTAAGACAGTCATGGTTAAAAGAGATATGTTGGTCAGTCAATGAAAATGTGGGCCAGGTGCTGTGGCTCACGCCTCTAATCCCAGCACTTCGGGGGCTGAGGCAGGAGGATCACCTGAGGTCAGGCATTCGAGACCAGCCTGGCCAACATGATTAAACCCTGTCTCTACTAAAAATACAAAAATTAGCTGGGTGTGGTGGTGGGTGCCTGTAATCCCAGCTACTTGGGAGGCTGAGGCAGGAGAATCACTTGAACCTGGGAGGCAAAGGTTGCAGTGAGCCAAGATCATGCCATTGCGTTCCAGCCTGGGCAAAAAGAGTGAAACTCCATCTCAAAAATAAAAACAGAAAGAAAATGTGACCAGAGGTTCTTGGGAGCCTAACCCTGCACTTCCGCCAGGAATGACGGTTGAGTACTTGCAAAGTCAGGGCTTGAGAGGTCTTCATAGAGCATAGCCGCTGCAATGAGAACAGACCCTGTGTTTCACACTTCCATTTCACACCTCCATGTTCCTCAGCTGGGCCCTGGATTCCCTGATCCTTTTCGTGGGCAACACCCATGATCACCAATCGGGCTTGACCTCACGTGTTTAGACTTTACTGTAAAGAATGATTCTCTGGTTTGATCCAGGAAATTTGACGTTGTTCTTCTGGCTGCAGGTATCAGTGAATTTCCAGTCTTTGGCACCTGTCAGCCATGCTTCTGGTGAAGTGGATGTCCACAGGTAGCAATCTGACCGTGGGACTCTGAGCATGTCCATTTTCTCTTCATGCCCGACGATGTTATGAGCATTTGTTGGCAGATGAGAAATAATATTTGTTGAGCACAGGCTGGGCGTGGTGGCTCACGCCTGTAATCCCAGCACTTTGGGAGGCTGAGGCATGTGGATCACCTGAGGTTAGGAGTTTGAGACCCACCTGGCCAACATGGCAAAACCCTGTCTCTATTAAAAGTACAAAAATTAGCCAGGTGTGGTGGCAGGTACCTGTAATCCCAGCTACTCAGGAGGCTGAGGCAGGAGAATCGCTTGAACCTGGGACGCGGTGGTTGGCATGAGCCAAGATCATACCACCATACTCAGCCTGGGTGACAGAGTGAGACTCAGTCTCAAAAAACAATATTTGTTGAGCACAGTATAAAACACATACTATTTATACTTGAGAAATAAAAGTAGTTTCAAAAGCACATTTGATACTGAAATCACCTTTCTAATTAAGAGACTCCTAAAAGGACAGTTAGATGACCTGTAGTTGGGGAAGCCTCCTTTTCTGTAGGCAGGGGTTTTCCATTTACTGATGTGCTGAAGGATTTTTAGGCATGTTATGTTTGAGTCTATCTTTCACTTTTTTCTTACCTGCTTTCTGCTTTTTTTTGGAAGATGTTTTGATGGGTTCACCTAAGAATTTTCCTTGCTATTGTAGAAACAATGGCTCTCGCAGCGACTGGGCTGCTGTAGAAATCAAACGCCTTCTCTCTGAAGTCGTCTTCAAAGCAAAGGCTGGCTGGCCCCTGCGGTCCGAGTGCAACGCTGGGGAAATCACTCAGTCTAAGAGCTGGCTTGGTTTGCTTGCATCTCCAGGGAGCTAGGTGACGCCCCAGGGCCCCACTCCTCTCCTCGGCAGCCCCCTGTCCGGACCGTCTGATGTTCATCCTCCCACCCACTGTCCTTTCTGCATTTGCAGAGGTCACGGACTCCCTTGCCAAGGTCAAGTCCTCATGCACAGGGCCGAGTTGAGCAGAACCACGAATTTATAGAACAAAGGCCACAAGCCCTCCCCTTCCTCCCGAAAGAAGAACAAATGTAGGGTGCTGGGCTCTGGAGCCCCACGGAGCTGGTGTCAGATCCTGGATCTCACTCGGGAAGCACATGGCCCCAAAAACTCACTGATCCCTTGGCTGGGTTTTGTCTTCTGTAAAATGGAGCTCCTGGTTTCAGGGTGGCAGGACTGCTGGCATTAGAGTCTGCGTCTCAGCTGGCTCAGGTGTGACCTCAGGCCTGCTTAGGCTCCCCTGGGCTTCCCAGCTGCCCCTTTGAGGACCCAACCTTGGCCACTGCAGGCAGCTGGAGCCACACTGGGCTACTTTGTGAAGGTGCCATGCCTGAGACCAAGTGAGAGCCAACCATAAATACAAACCCTGCCTGGCCCATGGCATAACCTCATTCCTCTGGCCCAGCCTGCCAGACTCACTCTCCACCTGCGTCTCTTCTCCCCCATCATCTGCTGCCTCACCACCTTATCAGTCCCCTTTTGGGGTCTTCAAGCATTTCTTCTTCTGTGTTCCTCCTCTGCTTCTCTCCCATACGGGCAAGAGTGGGACTCGTGACCATCCCAGGGCCCCTCAGGGTGGACGAGGCTCCATGCAGGTGCGTGGAAATTAGAAATTAGATGGTTGGTTTCCTATCAGCACCCCACTGCCAGTTCTGAGAAGGTGAGCCGGAGGGCAGGGAGTGTCACCTACCCCAGTCCTGACCTGGGGAGGCCACAGGCCCCATCCTGCTGGGGATGTGAGCATTACGGGCGCTGTCACCATGGATCCCACCTGCAGGGGTGTGGATGTGGGCATCGGTGAAGTCAAAGCAGACTGTATCTCTTTCTCCTGAGGCTGTCGGAGGCTCTTTGTGGGTGTGGCTGAGGGAACCAGAGGGAAGCAGAAGGCCTGTGGGTCACCTGTGGGTTGGCGTGGCTGTGGTGACATTCGGGGGACAGCAGCCCTGAGTTGGGGACAGGTGGAAAGTTAAGACCAGCCTAAGAGGGCTCTGGGCCCCATCAGTGGAGCTGGCTCTGCCTGATGCTATGTCCCTGGACTCATTCCTGCATGCAAAGGCTGGGTGAGGGCAGACACAGCTGGAGAGCAGCCCCCAGACCAGGGTGGGTCTGCAGGAGGGCACCTGCCCTCCCTCACCTCCCTCACTGCAAAGACTGGGGGAACCATGGCTCGGGGGTGTGACTGTGAAGACAGGAGGGTTTGTGCTGGGGCCATACCCAGGAGCCAGGTACAGTGGACCAGGACCTTCAAGGGACAGAGAGGGAGGGAAAGAGGAGAGCGAGGGTGTTGCTGCAGGCGGGTCTGTCTCAGCATGGTGGATGCCTTGCAGCCCCTTTTCCTAAGGCTGAGTGTGGGGTTGGCCTGGGCATTCAGTTGTACGGGAGGAGGGAGTGTGGGGATGCCATGGTTTTGTGGTGGCCACGTCAGGTGAAGTGCCAGCCATAACCAGCAGGCCGGGTTCCATCTGCTGGGGGCATGGGGCTCAGCCAACAGCTGCTTTGGAAAAGATGTGGCCGGGAGGCAAAGCATCCTCAGGGAAGTGTGTGTGTACATGTGTACACACCTGTGCATGTGTGCACATGTGAATGTGTGTGCATGTCACAAATGCATATGTGCACATGTGTGTATTGTGAATATATGTGTGCATGTCACAAATGTGTGCGTGCACATGTGTGCATGTGCGTGTGCACACGGGGTCTGTCAGAAGGGTGAATGTGGATGTGCCCACGAGGAGCCTCTGCCTTTTCTGCTCGCTGCACCTCCTATCTCAGGATGTTTCCCCAACAGGGTCCTTCTTTGGGGTCTTAGCTGTGTCCTAATCAGGGGCTCCATGGGTAAGTGTGAGAAATGCCAGATCAAGGAAGGTGCAAAGGCCCCACCCACACTTTCTCAGTGCCTTCGACGGGCCTGTGTTCATCAGGAGCGTCCGTGAGGCAGAATCACTGGTGGGTTCCCAAGTGTATTTGGCCCCACCACTCCCTGTTTTTGTTGGGAATCTCACAGTACCAGTGTGGCAAGGAGCAGGCACGGCCTGGGAAGTCCCCCTGCGGTCACCTCTCAGAGATGGGTGCTTCCCGCCAGCCCACTGGTGTGGGGAACCTTTCTGTGAACAGGGTCGAAGTATGTCTCCCAGGACCTGGGAGCCTCAGCTGCTCCATTCCCTAGAGCAGCGTCCCTGAAACGGTGCTGGGTGATATGGAGCCTCCCCGATTGTATTGCTTCCCCAGACACATCAGGATCCAGATTCTGAATAGGTTGGTCTAGGCAGGGCTCCCCCGTCAGCATCTCTTACGAGCTCACTGAGAGGCAGAGCTGCTGCTCTGAGCATCATGTCTGGAGAGGGGAGGCTGCGGAAAACTGAGGGCCTGCAGGTTGTCAGTCAGTTCCCTGCTTCTGCAGATAATAAACTAAGAAAAGGGACTTCTAGGCCAGCCATGGTGGCTCACGCCTGTAATCCCAGCACTTTAGGAGGGATCATCTAAAGTCAGGAGTTCGAGACCAGCCTGGCCAACATGATAAAACCCCATCTCTACTAAAAATACAAAAATTACCTGGGTGTGGTGGCACACACCTGTAATCCCAGCTACTTGGGAGGCTGAGGCAGGAGAATCCCTTGAACCTGGGAAGTAGAGGTTGCAGTGAGCCGAGATGGCGCCACTGCACTCCAGCCTGAGCCACAAGAGTAAAACTTCATCTCAAAGAAAAAAAAAGGACCCCTAAAGGTTTAGGGATATGCTGTCCCTTCCAAACGTTGGAAACGAGGTAGGGTGTGGACCAGTAAGCCAAGCTGTGTGCCAGGGCACTTCTGGGCTGCACACAAGGTTCCATCAGCTCCCGTTTGGACTCCAGTTTTCTCACTGGTGAAACGGAGATGGTAGGTGCCTGCCCAGTGGCTGGAGACAAAGTCTGACTGAAACCACAGAGCGCTGTGTCGTTTGGCTCCCAGCCTGCCTGGCATCACTCTTCATTGTCCTTACCTCTCAGGGCTACCGGTTCATAATGTGTGTTGCTCCCCCACCCCTGAGGGTTTATTTACTATTCAAGCAAGAAAGACACTGTGCGTTCATAAAAACACCTCCACTCCCAGCACCTGTGACAGCCGTCCTCAACTGTTTGCCTCCCCTCTGGGCCCTGCCTGCATGGGACACATGTGACATGGGGCTGGGGTGCTGCCAGGAAGGTGGGCCCCACGACCAGGCCCTGAAAGTCCTCATGCCCCAGCCCCGCCTTCTGCTCCTCTCTCTCGTCAAACCCAGCCCACCAGCATCTGTGCCCACCATGGCTCTGCCTGTGGACTGTGTCCCCCTCTCCTCCCCAGCTCAAGGCTGTGAGTCCGGCAGCCTTGTTCTCCCCTCCTCTCTGCTCTCCCACGTGGTTCTCCCAGTATCACACTGGTCACCGTGTCTGTCTTCCCACTGCAGCAAGAGCCCTCCTCACACCCACTTTCCCAGGCACAGGCCTGGCTCCCATTCCCTCTGCAGCAAGACCCCTGGATGGGGCCTCTGCACCCACCATTCCCCGTCCTCACCCCCTCCCCTCTTCTGTCCCTTCACCACCTCCTCTGGTCCACAGCCCACCTGTCTTCTCCCACATCCCTGCTCTGCTCATTTCTGGGCTGTGTGTGCCACCCCGAGGTTGATCCCAAGTGCACAGCTCAGTAGGATCCACCTTTATTTACCCCGTGGCTCCTCTGTGTCCTCAGTAGGATCCACCTTTATTTACCCCATGGCCCCTCTGTGTCCTGTTGGGTCTCATGGACATCTCGGGCTTTGTTCCTCTGAAGGAAGTGAGGATCTTTTAGGGTACCACCCTCGGCAGCTGTGGGCACCTCCTTCCCCTGGGAGTGCAGTGCCGCCTGGGAAGGAAGTCACTCGGTAACCAGGAAGGCTGGCGGGGCCCCAGGGGCTTGACTCTGCTCTACCACACACTGCGGGTTCCCAGTGAGCAATGAAGCCACATAAGCCTCCCCACTCCAGGAGGTTTCGAGGGAGGGGACCTGCTCGGGTCACTCAGAGGGGGCTGAGGCCTCAGAAATGAGAACCAGCCAGGATGGGGTTAGGCCTGGACGGGTGTGCTCCAGGAAGAAGGATTTGCAGGGTGCAGTGGCCTGGGCAGAAGGATCTGGGAATGTTCTATAAGCTGACAGAGACCCATGTGCCTGGAGGGTTAAGTGTAGAGAGAGGAGGTGAGAGAGGAGGGTGGAGCATGACAGGCCTTGGGTAAGGAGCGCAGATTTTATTTTCCAAAACCAGGAAGCTTTCAGCAGGATTAGCAGGGCATGGGTGTCACTTGATACATGCTAAACAGTGAGCCATTAGGCGACAGGTGGGGCTGGCCCACAAGTGTCGGTGTAGAGCGGGGCCACGGGGAAATGTGCCTCCCTCCGGGAGCTTGCAGCTGACCATGGTGGGGCTGGGCTTTGGTGACTAAGTGGGTAGGGCTACCTACCAGGAGCAGAGACGGGGCAAGTCGGGATACACAAGCATTCGTCCAGACAGGCACGGTTTGAGGATCCCCAAAGTGGCAGCTGGAGCTCCAGCCAGGCCTGGGGGTAAGACCGTGGCTGTTGTCAGCAGGTCCTCCTGAGCCAAAGACCTGCATGAGGCCAGAGAGGAGAAGAGAGCCTGGGCTGGACCGAGCCCTTGGAAGCCTGGTGGGGTAGGGGGTGTTCCCGGTAAAGGAGACTGAGTGGGCCCCACCCTGGAGACAGGAGGAAGCCCCAGGCCAGTGGTGACTTGAGCTGGAAGGAATGTCACAGGGAAGAGCATGGCAGACAGGCAGCAGGACCCACGGCTGCTGAGAGTCGGAGCTCAGTTGGCGGGTACGGGTGGACCTTGGGACAGGCTCTGCCATGGGTTCTTTCCCACCAAGCCCCAGTGTCATTTCCAGGTGGCAGGAGCTCCTTGGTTGTTACCTCCTTGTCTAGCGCCCGGTCAGTGTGGAGGGAGAGGCACTCACCCCTGTGCTCCTAGGAGGGGTGGGAGGCCCAGATAGGCTGTGATTCCCATGCCACTTGTCCTGGGAGACCCCCCTACTTTGAGCTCATTCATCACATAAGGTATTTCCTGGAGGATTCTGCACCTGGGAGACTGGTGAACAGGGTCCACCCCTGGCTGCAGGGAACTTCTGCTGTGAGCAGGAGACAGGGAGGCCTGAAGGCTGGCAGCACCCTGGTGTGGGGTGAGTGAGGGTGCCTAGAGGTTGCCCGCAGAAGGGGCTCCTAACCCTGACAGAGGGGCAGTGAGGTCTCCTTGGATGAAGTGGTGGTGGCTACGGCTGAGGTTGGCTGGCCCTTGCCAGGAGAGAAGAGGAAGGCATTCGGGGTGGAGGACACAGTGGGACAGAGGCCTCAGGGAACTGGGGCCATGTGACATGCTCGGGGTAGTGCAGAGATTGAGTGTGTGCCCGGGCAGGGTGTCTGGGACGGGGTCACCAAGAGCCGCATGGATGATGGGAGAGAGGGGTTGCATGGGGTTTGCTGATGGACGGCCCTGCCCAACCCTGCCCAGCAGCGGCTCTGCTGGGTTTGTTCCTTGTCCGTTTCTTGAACAAATATGTTTCGAGCTGACCTTGCCTATGGGCACTGAGCAGGCCAAGGGGGGCAAATATTTCTGGGGAAAATGGAGCAGGACGAAGGGGTGGGGGCTGCATTTCTACAGGGGGCAGTGTCCAGCCTGGAGAGGCAGCGGAGAACCCCAAGTGCTGGGTGTCGGCAGGGCTGGGAGGATGTGACTTCCATTTTACAGGAATCCCTTTGGCTGCTGTGCTGAGAATGGCCGGGGGTGGGCAGGGGGGCAGGGAGGCAGCAAACATGGGGGGAGGCAGTGGCACCGGGCCCTGGTGCAGGTGGGGTTGGGGTCTGTGGGGTGGGATCAGCAGAAGCGTTGAAAGCAGAGTCCACCAGGCATCCTGGTCAATGGGGGTGTGGTGGGGACAGTCGAGGAATCGAGGACAACGCTGAGAACTTGTGGTTGAAAAACTGGAAAGAAGTGGCTTCCTCGGGGAAGACTGCAGGACGGGAGGAGTTTGGTTTTGGATACGTGATGCCGAGAGGCCTTTGTAAACTCTGTTGAGGGTGACTAGTTGGCCACTGGACCCAACAGTCTGGAGTCTGGAAGGAGATCAGGGCTAGAGACAGAGGAGAGTTCATGGTACCTGGGGCTCCTGAAGTCCCGTCACAGGGGCTGGCCCATCCCGTGCTGTGAGGACTCCCAGTGCAGATACCGCCTCCTTCCTGCAAGCTCACATGGCCTTTTCTGTGCACACCTGGAGAGACAGAGAAACACCGAGAGAGACAGAGAGAGAGGAAGAGAGCGCACATTGCTGTTTCTTCCTATAAAAGCATTAATCCCATCAGATGAGGGTCCCGCCCTCTGACGTCACTGAACCTTAATGGCCTCGTCAGAGGCCCCACCTCCAAATCCAGCCGCACTGGGGGGTTAGGGCTGTAACATATGCAGTTGGGGAGGGGGCACAATTTAGACCATAACAGCTGGTGATGAAGAAGAAAGAGCCAGGGCGCCCCTGGGTTTCCGCTGCTGCGCCCAGGTAGACGTGAGCACTGCTGGGGTGAAACGTGTGCTTCAGAAACAGGTGAAGACCCAGCATATGCCCAGCCTGGTCCCACCTGGCCTGCGGCTGCTGGACCCTGGGCCTTCCCCAGACTGAGTGTCTGCCTGGCAGCTTCCGCAGGTGGAGAGGTGCGTAGGGATCAGGGGACAGAGAAGGCAGCCTGGGCCAGGAAGTCTTGGGTGAAACACAGAGCCCTCAGCAGCTGGCCTGGGCAGGTGACCCCCGGGCTTCCTGGAGGCACCAGCCTGAGCGTGAGGCTGGCCCTCTGCACCCTTGGCGGGGATGGCTGAGCACAGGGAGTCGGTGGGGGTACTGTGGTGGTGCAGGACAGAGAGGGGGGTTGGACGTGGGGAGCAGGGTGGGCATCTGATCTTGGTCACAGTTGCCAGCGAGGCTGCAGGATGATTTACCAGGAAGACGAGGCTGTGCCACTGCTGTCGGGCCGCCCTCCCCAAATGCCGCGCCAGCTGCTGTCTGCACCCGGCTTCCCCGTTTCTCTTTCTCCCTCCTGCCTCTCCAGAGCGGTCGTCTTCAGAGGGGCTTCTTAGGAACTCTCCTCTCCCTCCCCAGCCCACCCCCTTCTCCCCAGGGATCCCAGGCTCCAAGTCCTGTCCCTCTCAAAACAGCCCCTTTAAAGCTCTTCTCCCCTCTCTGTCCCTCCCTGGGCGCCTCTGTCCCCCACAAGGCTGGAGGCCAGCAGCCTGCAAGGTCCCTCCTCACCTCATCCAGGCAGCACCTAGAATTCTGTGGGGAGCTGCTGAGCCTGTGGGACACGGGGCCAGTTGCTGCAGACTGGGCAGCTTGGGGTGGGGCGTGGATACCTAGAACCCGTGGGCCTCGTGGGCCACCTGCACAGAGGCCTTCCCGCACCTGACCACTTCCCTCCCCTTCTCTCTCTCTGCCCTTCTCCCGAGGCCTCAAGGAGACCTCCCCCAACAGGCGGAAAGAGGATGGCTGCTGCCCAGGCCTCAGGCTTGCCAGGGACCTGCATCAGCTTGCTTGGTCCCATAGTGACCACATTGGGTATGCCCCTGGGGTCCCACGTGCTCTGGTGAGGGGTCCATGTTTCTTGTGTCCTCAACTTCTGGGGCCCCTCCTGTCACCCACTGCCAGTGAGGGTCATCTGAGCCTCGCCCCCCCGTCTGGGTGAGGCCCTGGGCCCTGTCCCTCCCCACGTGCTTTCTTCACCAGGTGGGAGCGGCTGTCCTGCTGGTGGCTATAGCCCACCAGCCCTGGAGGGGTCCCTGGGCTTGGCAGGCAGGCCCAGCCTCCTTCCACACAGAGGGAGCCATCCACCTAGAGAAGCCCCACTTGTGACACCAGGCACAGAGGCTTCCAGAACCATGCTCAGTTCCAGCCTTTCGATAAAGGAACTGGAGCTCAGCAGTCCCTGTTCTCATGCTCAGGGTTCGTCTTGGCTGAGAGGCACGGAATGGAACTGGCTGAGAGAAGCGGCTGTGGAGGTAGGGACCTGCAGGCGACATGGAGCATGCTGCCCTCTGCCGTGGGGTCAGGACAGTATCATCTTCCCGTCTTGCCGGCACTGAAGTTTAACAGCAATGGGGGGGGGCCTGCCCAGCAGGGAAGCCCCTCGGCCTCCATGCCCGAGTCTTCGCCAGCCTCACCTTGGCAGCTTGGGTGGTGTCCATGGCTGACCTGTGTGTCCAGGCCTTCTAGAGGTCACTGACCCAGGAGGCTTCAGCCCCCCACATCACATGGTTACTTCCTGGCTAGCCCAAGACGCCAGGTGAATAAAAACACTCATCATCGGGCCATTCCAGGGGCTTAGACATCCCCCCTAGAGGCTGAGGGCAGAGGCCTGACCCCTCCTATGGCAGGGTGAGATTCCTCACTGCAAGCCCTCTTTCCTCTGCCCTCCCTTCGGGTGGCCAAGCTCTTGAGGTGCAGAGCAGTGGCTGGGAGGCAAAGGGGTTCCCCGTACACTCCCCTCCCCCAGGCCTGCCCCACCTGCTAACAGTGGTGCCATGTGAGAACGTGGACCCCTTCTCCTGGGTTGGGGTGGGGGCAGGCCCAGGTGCTGGACAGAACTAGACATGGCCGTGGAGGGAGAAGGTCCCAGGGGACTCTTGCAGGCAGGCTGGCAGAGAACCCCGCCCTGCAGCACCGACCTGGGGCCGCTGACTCAGGCTTTCCTCCCATGCTCCCCTCGTGGGTGGGGGTGTTCTAATTGGGAGTCCCTGACTTGGCGCTGCACATATGTTCTGAGAAACTTGTAGATAAACAAGTTTTTTTTAAAATGGCAGTAGATCTGAAATGCACTCAGGAACTTTCCATTTCCACAGTAAAGGGACCTTTTGTAAAGTGACTCACCAGCCAATTTGTGTTTTTTAAACATCAGATTTGCCTAAAAGGAGGCACACCTGTTAACAGCACTCATGAATCTGCTTGAGGAGAGGATGCTGGACACCAGGGTACCCAGAACTCACATGAGCAGCCCTGCCTTTTATTTCATCGGTGCTTGTGCATTTCAAAATGTTTTCCTATTTTTCATCACATATGATTTTGTGACCACTTGGTGAGGGGACTGCAGGTGCGAGGTGGGAGGTGGGTATCACGTCTCCCATTCGAGATTCACATGCCAAGGTCCAGAAATGAAGGGGCTTCCCCAAAATTGCCCTGTGTAAAGGTGGCAGAGCTACAGGCACTTGTGAACCTCAGGGTGCCCGAGTGCCTCTGGATTTCGTGAACTTGTGTGTGCACATGCACACAGGCAACCGTTGTGATCACTGGGTGGTCCCTCTTGCCTGCTGTGCACCTTCTGAACCTCCTGTTTGACCTTCTGCATCTTCAAGAGCCCTGCAATTACATAGGTCTTGGCAGTAGTGAGGCTTTGGCTTGTCTTCGATTTTCTGGAAACCCCTCTGACGATGGCCATTTTCAGGAGAAAGGTTGGCATGGGAGAGCACAGAGGTGGGTGGCATCCCAACGTGGGGAGAGGCATCTCACGGGGAAAAGGCATCTTAGTGGGCAGCTCAAGGGACAGCAGAGCCCTTCCCAGCCATGTATGCCCGAAACATCCCCACACACACATGTACATCAGCATGGCCGGGCAGCCCAGAGAGGTGAGGAGGGGGCATGGGGAAAAATGAAATCATGGATAATTGCTTAGCTGCCACGGGAATGTTCTCTGCTAATTTACGGCATTAGGAGGACTCAGGAAGCCATTCTTCCTCCCAAGCTTGGACGATACGGTCCCTTGATACCAGCAGACGCAATTATCCACATTTCACTGAGGGCTTGTAAAATCTATTTGTCTAGCAGAATGTGAGTATAATTGCTATAAATTAAATAAGGATACATTTGTAGCTGGGTGGTGACCTGATCTGAGCTAGCGCAGAGAAGGGTGTACCCACTCCTCTAACCGACCGCCTGGTGCCAGGCTGTATGAGGAGCTGGGTCTTCGGTGTAATGTCCTCCCTCACTTTTTTGGGCAGGAATTCCTCTCCCAAACCTCCTTCTCAAGCAGCAGTGGATTTGCCACCCAGGCTTGGGGAATGCCAAAGCACTTGGCACAGCCCCATCCATCCCTCTCTGTCTTGGTCTTGGTCTGCCCCTTCCTGATTTTCTCCCCTGATCTCCTTGCTGAGAAGCATCCCCAAGCTGTGATGCTTGCATGAGACTTGGCCCCACGACTTGAGCACCCCATGTGTGTGGGCATCTGTGTTCTGCACCTTTCTTCTTGCTCTTGGCCAGAGGTCACAGGCTCTTGGCTGACACACGTGGCTTTCCCACTTGGCAGTTTGGATCATTCTTTATAAAATTGCTCAAAGACATAGATTATTCAATGGAGGGGAAATTGGGGGCAGGTACCTTTGTTTTGCTGTAGGAAGAACTTGGCCATCTTTTAGCATGGGAAACGTGTGCATGGGTGGGTGTGCAAGGAGGGAGAACTAGGCAGCTGGGTGGAGCACATACATCCCTGAGCCTGGAAAAAACTTTCCGTAATTGTAGTGAAATATACATGACATAAAACGTACCGTCTAAACTGTTTTTAAGCGCACTGTTCAGTGGCTTCAGTACATTCACCTTGTTGTGCAGCCAGCACCATCCATCTCCCGAATGTCTCATCTTTCCAACCTGAAGCTCTATCCCCGGGAAACACAAACTCTCCCTTCCCCTCTCCCCAGCCCCTGGCATCTCCTCTATTCCTCAGTCTTCACTGGCATTACCACGGCGGCTCCAGGCCTTCCAGAGGTCACTGATCCCATGAGGCCCCAGCCCCCCACATCACACTGTCACTTCCTGCTATCCCAAGACCCCAGGTGAATAAAGACACTCCTCAGCAGACCATTCCAGGGGCTTAGACATCCCCCTAGAAGCTGAGGGCAGAGGCCTGATCCCTCCTGTGGCAGGGGTGAGATTCCTCACTGCAAGGCCTCTTTCCTCCGCCCTCCCCTCAGGTGGCCGAGCTCTTTCTGTCTCTGAATCTGAAGACTCTAGGGACCCCACGTGAGTGTAATCACACAGGATTGGTCCCATTGTGACTGACTGATTTCACTCAGCGTGATGTCCTCAGGGCTAATCCACATGGTGGTGTGCGTCAGAATGTCCTCCCATTTCAAGGCTGGCTTGTATTCCCTCGTATGGATGAAGCACGTTCTGTCTCTCCATCCATCCATCCACAGTCCCTGGGCTGCTGCCTCCATGGCTGTGGTGAGTGGCACTCTCATGAACGCCGGTGCTTGTACCCATTGGAGTTCCGGCTCTCAATTCTCCCGGGGGTGTACCCAGGAGTGGGGCTGCTGACCACATGACAATTCCATCTGATTGATGAGGGAACCCCCAAACCTGCATCTTCCACCACAGTGGCGCTGTCTTCCCTTCCCACCAGCAACGCACGGGGGTTGGTTTCCCCACACCCTTGCTGATGCCTAGTGACTTTCTGTGCTTTCAATGGCAGCCACCCTAATGACTATGGGGCAGCCCATTGCCGTGGGGTCAGGATTCTCCCCTGGCTGGGCACATCCTTCTAAGAAAGAAAGGCTTTGGGGAACAGCTACTTTTTAACACTCAGGGGCAAGCTGGGCCACTGTGCTCTCTGGAAGGGATCGTGACATTGCAGTCCTCCAATGTCCTCAAGGACTGCAGAGCCAGGCTCCTCCTTTCCTGAGAGCTTCAGCTGAGGCGCCCCTGAGCAGGAGTGAGTATTCTGCCTCTGACCAGGGGTTTTGGGAGAGGCTGGGAGGCTGAGAGACTCTTACAGGGAGCAGGGAGAAGCTTCTCTGCCTCTGTGATCTTTTCTCCCCTCCCCGTGGCTGTGCTGATGACATAAACCAAGTCACAGCCACTTCTCCCCTTTTCTGCTGTCCTGGCAAAGCAGCTGGTCACCCCTTCCACCCTCCCAGAGAGATGTGCCTCTTATGCAGAGCCAGGGAGAGTGGGAGGGGCGAGGTGGGGCCGCCTTCCCACGCCCTGCTGTGCAAACCCTGCTGCACACCATGCCTAAGGGCCTGGGGCTCGACAGGCAGCTGTGGGATTTCTCTGCTGTGGGTAAAGAAGGTGAGCCCTGTTCAGCCTGCCAGCCAGGTGCAGCCAGCAGGAGGAGGAGCCGCATCCCCAAAACAGCATAGCCCTTGGGCCCACAGTTTGCCCTACACACTTTCAAAGCAAGAGGCTGCTCTATTTGTGTTGCTTTAGACCCTAAGGGTTATGAAACAGCCAGCTGTGTTTGTCAATATCAAGGGGTCAGCAGTGCAGGCAGAAAGGTCCAAGTGGCTGCTGAAGCCAGAGCAGCAGCCCTGTCCCAACCTGGAGGGTGGGTGTGGGGAGGGCCAGCCTCTACTTCTTCTGTGCTTCTCCCCACCAAGGAGGCTACTGGGATCAGCCCGAGGGTCCACTCCTTGACTCAATGGCTGCAGGTGCTGCCAGCTGCTCCCAGGGGGGACCCCAGCTGCCCTTTGGCCCTCCTGGGTGAGCTGAGACCTGTCCATGTAGGTGGCAGCCCTTGGCCTTGGGTGGGGCACCTATGGGCAGCCCTGCCCTGCCTGGGGGTGCTAGAAGGACTCCATTGTGCCCTATGGGTCCTGGAGGTGGCAGAGGAGGCATGGATATAGCCTTTTTCAGGACCCTCCTGAAATTCTGGTGCCTATGTCAGTGGAGAGGGGAGCAGAGACTCTGAGTCTGGGGGCATCTGCTCATGAGGAGGTGGGAGGGGCCTGCTCTGTGTGGGGGGCTCCCCTGGGGTCTGCAGCATGCTCAGAGACCCCTGCAGACCCTCTTCCTTCCCCACAGCCCCAGCACCTGCAGGCTGCCCTTTGCAGAGACCCTTCCTTGTGGCCCACACAGATGCTGCCTCCCAGGGCCCAGATGAAAGCAGAAAAGCAGTTTCACATACATGTCAGGTAGGGAGCTGACCCCACCCAGGCTGCTCCTCCTCCTAGAACCTGCTCCCTGTGTGCCCATTGTAATGAGCTGCATGTGACTGTGCGACTGTCCTGCCACCTGGTTGTCCAGCTGCCCGCCCTGGTGGCCCCAGGAGCCAGCAGAGTGGCTTTGGAAAGCTTGGGGCTGCCTACACACTTGGGGCTGCCTATACACACCAGGAGGGAGCTTCTCTCTCCACCATCTGCATCTGCTGTGCTGAAATACAACAGCTAAGATGTCCAGGACCTCCAGGTTTCCTCACCCCTTCCACGGCAGCTAGGGTTGGCCTCCAGGGCGTACAGGGCCCCCTTCTCTCTGGATGGGGGCAGGGAGGTACTCTGTGACCCCTAGGATCAAAAGATGAAGCCTGGAGTATTTAACACCCGGCTTCTTGTGGGGATCACTCAGGGTCCAGCCGGAGGCAGCCTCCTAAAGTCAGGACTCTGTGCCAGGGTCTAGCTCTTTGGAACTCGTCTGGGCTTAAAAGAATACAAAGATTCTACCAGGTGTGGCTGGGCTTCAGCCCTGGCACCTCGGCAAAGGTGGTCCTTGTAGGCAGCACTGGGCAGGTGGCCCTCCCAAGTGGTCTCAGAAGTCACTTGAACTCCCCAGACCCAGAACCCTGTGATGAAATCGCAGCCTGTGATTGGTGTGGGTCTTCATCTGCACGCGGACCGTGGTGAGGGGCTGTGGAGGCTGCCCGGGGGAGCAGGCCTGTGTATTGGAGGCTGGGGACATCAGAGGCTCAGGAGCCCTCTGGGGACGGGGGCTGGACGGTGATGGCCGCTCCCACTGCCCTGGCTCCTGCTGCCTTCAACTCCGTCCCAGACCCACTGCCAGGCGGTGGCTACACTGCTCCTACTGGCTGAATGGAAAGATGGCAGCAAGGAGCTACGACACCCATGTTTTCACCAGAGCCTGTTTGCCTAGCCAGCGGGAGCACAGAGGGTGTTCATCTCTTCCCTTGGGCATGTGGTGCCTTCCCAGGTGCCTGTCCTCTTTCAGGGTCTGCTGCTTCCCCCAAGCAGCAGTTCCTCAGCTCTGCCAGGCTGGACCTCCCAGGCCTGTCCTTACTGTCTCTGAATCCACAACCTGGAGCAGGCAAGCAGGCAGGCAGACAGACAGACAGACAGATACAGCTTTGGAAGCTGAGAGCGCAGGGAGACCAGGAGGGGTGGAAGGGGTCACGCGGAGCCTTTGCCCCAGGGCCTGGACGCACGGACACGGACCCGCCGTATTTGCATATTGAAATACATGCTGAGGGGGCTTTGTGGGGAAGTTCTGTGTGTTAATCCATCTTCCTATGGAAAGGAGGAAATTATTCATAATTAAAAAGTAGTAATAATGTGGTGTGAAGGAACTTGCTGTACGTTACCCAGAAGAAAGGGGGTAGCGTGGCCAATCTATTTTTAATAGTCTCCATGGCAACAGAAATTTTGTTTACAGTGATTTTTTTTTACCTCTTGTTCTTCAGCAAGGCAATCACTGATTTGCATTTTATTAGAAAATGCTGCCTCAAGTCCCTGATATGGACAGGAGTGGGGCCCGAGGGGGACTCCGGGAGTGTCCTAGAGAACCTGCCTGAGCCTCTTCTGGGGGCTTTGTGAACTCTGGGTGGAATAACAAGGCTGAGGCCAGCCAAGCCGGGGGGAGCTTCCTTCCAGCTGCCCAAACCCAGCTGGGCCCCCTCTGCCAACTGGGTACTGTCCTGCCCCTGCTTCCCCTGAGACACAGCTTCACAGCCCCTTACATGCCCAGCACTCCCACCCCCAGAGCCCATGCCACCTGCCCAGGGCACCACTGCCTGCCTGTGTGAGGCTGCTAGGGGCCACTTGGCACAGAACCCAGGCCCCTGCTGAGGTGCAGATGGAATGGCAGCAGCCCGCCCTGTGGCAGCCAGTGCACGTGGCTGCTGGCCAGGCCGCAGAAGGATGGCTCAGGCTGGGTGCCCAGGTGCGGGCTCTTCCTGTGCCCTATGGACTCGTGGCTGGCTTCCCCGTGGGCTGCCTTCCAGCCCCCTCCCCTCCACCTGTCGCCCAGGTGTGCACCTGCAGAAGGGTCTCTCACTGGGGCTGCGGTGCCCAGAGCCTCCTTTTCACTGACTTCAGACTCCCCACGCTGCAGGTGGAAACCTGCTCCCCAGGAAGTGTGGCCATGGAAGAGAAGAGCTCACGGCCCAGGCCTGCTGGGTGGGAGTGGGGGCGCTTCAGCTCCAGGGATTCCCTGCTGTTGGTGCAGGGTCCAGCAGCCCGGGGGTCACTTTTTGTGTGACGGTTCCTCCCCACATCCATTGACATTCAGAAAGCCTCTGGATGCAGTAGGTTCTGGAAGGAGAGCCAGGTTAATGGTTGCTCTTGCACTCAGAGACTACACATCCTGCCTTTGGGATAATTTGGAAATTGAGAAAGGGCAGACTTCATAGCCAGAGCAGTTTCTTGGCTGGCACAGAAATGTGCGCTGCAGGGGAGGGGTGCCCAGCCCACCCTCTCCAGGCTGGGTCTGAGCTGGTGTGGGCTTTTTGTTTTGGTTTCTCTCACCTTTCAGAAATTTCATCTGCAAGTAACATGTACAGGCAGTTACCCCTACCCGTCCTCCCTCACCCCCGGCTTTTAAACCCGCAGAACCTTTTGGGAAAGTGCCCAGTTTTCCTTCTTAGAAGAGGTGGATGGAGACAGGGAAGAGGGGCTGGTTCCTCTGGCTGCGAGAGTGTGGTCCAGACGTTCCAGTTCAGAAGGGAGGCCGGGGGTGGGTGAAGAGGGGCTCAGGGTCAGAGGGTGGCAGTCACCCCTGTACTGTGGGCAGGGATCATGCCCCCCCCACACACAACACGTGCATACACACCAAACATACCTTCATACACATTTACCATACCCTCACATGTATATACACACATGCATAGATGCACACACACGTACATATGTACACCACACACACGTCATGAAACATGCATACACACCATGCATACATTCATACACACGTACCATGCCCTCACATGTATATACACACATGCATAGATGCACACATGTACATACGTACACCACATACATGACACGTGCATACATTCATATACACATGCACCATGCCCTCACATACATTCACATACACACATGCATAGACAGACACACACACATACATATACCACACACACATATTACAACACTGCATACACCACACACACATTTATACACAGGCACCATGCCTTCACACATATACGCATGTGTATACATGCACATACAAACCATGTCCTTACACATTACACACAACACATGCATACACACCACACAGTTATATAAACCATGTCCTCACACATCATACACAACACTTACATACATGTCATATGTCATGCACACACACGCCACCACACCATCACACATATATTCCCACATATGCATACACACATACACCATACACTCACACATCTCACAACACTTCATACACAACACATATACATTTGTACACACACCACACCCTCACACATGTGCATAAATGCAGATACATATGCATACACCACACGTATATCACATACAACATGTGTATACACACCACACACATTTATATACACAGTATGCCCACATACACACATGTGCATACATGCCCACATACCATACACACACCATACACGTACATGTCACACACAATACATGTATACACGCTACACACATTCACACATATACCACCATGCCTTCACACACATATACACACATGCATACACACACCACACACATATATCACATACAACACATGCATACATGACACACGTTCACATACACACATTCATATACATGCCCTTACACATATACACACTTGTGCATAAATACACATACACCACAGATCACACACATGTGCATACACAGCACACACATTTATAAACATTCCATGCCCACACTTACACACATGTGCATACACTCACATACACCACACAGAGATCACACACAACACGTGCATACACAGCACACACATTTATAACCTGCCATGCCCACACATATACACACATATGCATACACCACCTACACAACACGTGCATACACACCACGCACACACTGTTCCATGTTTTCTATTTAATTGGACGAAGTATGAGCATTCATTGTTCATTCATTCGGCAGACGGGCCCCAAGCGCTCGCCCAAGGCTCCACAAGGTGGGGGCCTGGCTCGTTTATTGAGGGTGCTCTAGAACAGCTAGTTGTGTGCGGGGTCAGAGCATGAGCAACTGCTACGAGTCAGGCACCCTGGGAGACCGGGGTCATACAGGGACTGGGGCTATGATCCTGCCTCATAAACTCACAGCCTCCCTGCGCAGGTTGGGGCGTGGGGACCACAGGGAGGCAGGCAGGTGCTTACCGCACAGAGGGAGGGCACAGCAGGGAAGCCTGGGACCAGGGAGGCCCAAAGGAGGGAACTGATGGAGACCTGAAGGGAGGAGCCTGGAGGAGGAGGCCCCGGAGCTGAGGCCAAGGCTGAGCGTGCTCCCCAGGGAAGAGTGCTCCACACAGAGGGATGGTGGGTGAAGAGACACAGGACCTGGTGGGTGAAGAGACAATGGCTACTTGGGGTAACTGCAGGTGATTCCAGAATGAGTCTCAGTATGTTTGGGGTTTTGCATTTGGTGTGAGCACATAACTGATGTGCTATGAGGTGCCCCCACCCCAAAATGCCTTCAGGACACCTTGACACATTTCAGAAGCTGGAATACACATGCAGAAAATGGGGCACAGGACGGCAGCACACAGGAAGTCCTGGGAACATTCCACCCCGTTATCTGACCGTGTCAGCTCTGTCAGACACAGAGCTCAGTGACAGGGACACGAAGAAATGACTGTGCTCGAGGTGGTTCGTGTTGCCGTTTTTATTTCACAGAGGAGGGAATGGAGGCACAAAATGCCAAAGTCGCTAGCAAAGGTCACATGAGTAGAAAGTGGTGACTCTGCACCCAGCCCAGGTCTCCAAACGCCCGGCCCAGCCATGCGGTGCAGAGGTGGGGTGGGCTGTGAGCAGCTGCCAGCTCATTTCCAACCTACAGTGAGAGAGCCACTGCTGGTGCCAGAGGTCAGCACCTGGTTTGGGGGGCGCTTGCCTTCCTGGGGCCAACAGTCAAGGGGAGTAGCCTTCGGGGCAACTGAGGCAGGAGGGATTACAGAGCTCAGGAGGCAGGAGGCACCTCCTGACCTGGGTATGTGTGCCCCACTGATAAGGGACAAAACACCTCCAACTCAGGGGCTTAAGCAACAGCATTTTTCCGAAGCTCAGAAGTCCAGGCACACATAGCTGGCTTCTCTGCTCCCAGCTCCTAGAGACCATGCAGCACATTCCTCACCACGTGACCCCTCCATTTTCAAGCCACCAGTGGAGAATTTCCCCCTTGCCCCATCCCTTTCACTGTGGAATCCCTCTGGCTTTCTTTTCCGAGACCAGATGGAGAAAACTTTGTTTCAAAGGCCCATCTGCTTAGATCAGGCCCACCCGGTCAGCTCCCTGTCAGGGTCCACTGACCTGGGACCTTAATGACCCTGCAGAATCCCTCATAGCCGCACCTCGGCCTGTGTTTGGTTGAATTACTTGGAGATGTGTGTACATCAGGTGCTGACTTGGAACTCTGCCTGCTGCAGCCAGAACAATGCATGGAGAGGAGAACCAGCATGAAGCGTTCTGGGTGCAGCAGGGTAGGCACCGCTGACTGGGAACAGCCTGTGTGCAGAGGGGGAGCCCGTGTCCCAGAGGAACCTGGCCGCCCATGAGAGACACTCCCTTGCCCCAGGTAGCCAGGCGGCCAGGGCGCTGTGTGCAGGGGTCGTCTGGCATTACACACGCATGCTGAGCTGAAGCAGCAGGGTGGGAACAGCTGTTCACAATCCAGGTGTACAAAGCTGAAGGGCAGAGTGGCAGCAGAGAGGAGCAGGTGGGAAGGAAGGAGAGGACCTGTTGACCTAAAGGATATCACAACACACCCTTTCGTTTGCACCGTCTGCATTCCAAACACTACACAAGAAGCCAGGTGGCCACCATTCCTCCCACCAATCTGCACCTTCCAGGCTGGGGCCACTTGACCCCATCAGCGGGGCCCAGAGGGGCTGAGTAAGAAATGGGTGGGTGGGGATGTCTCTCAGAGGCCAAATGGCATCCCCAGAGCTGGCCTCCTGCTGCCTCTCAGGAGTACCCACCCCCAACACTGACCCCATGACACTGGTCTCCGGGAACCTGCCTGCCCCTTGGTGGGAATGTGGACACTCCAGCTGCCTGCCAGCTCCAGGCCTCAGGCCCACCTGCTCTGGGGTGTTAGACATGGTGCCTCGTAGCTGCCTGCCCTTGTGCTTCACTTCTTGCCTATAACTTTCCATATGGACAAAGCCACTATCCTGTGCACATGGCTGATGGATTTCAGAAGGCCATGTATCTACAGAAGTAATTGGTAGCCACTTCGCAGGCCACCAGAATGAAAACAAACCAGAAAATAGCAAGTGTTGGTGAGGATGTGGAAAAATTGGACCCCTGTGCATTGCTGGTGGGGGTGTAAAGTAGTTCAGCCACTGGAAAATAGGGTGGCAGTTCCTCAAAATATTGAACATGGCACTACCACACAACTTGGCAGGATTGCTCCTAGACACACTCCAAAAGACTGCAAGTGGGCGCTCAAAGAAATGCATGTACACATGTTTATAGGAGCACCGTTCACAGGGGCCCAAAGGTGGAAACAAGCCAAATGCCCGTCAGCTGGGGAATGGACACACAAAACGTGGTAGGGCCACACAAGGGAGTGCCACTGAGCCACAGAAAGGAATATAGTTCCAATACAGGCTGCCACGTGGACGAACCCTGAAAACAGTGTTTTTGGCAGAAGGGGTGGCCTTTTGTGTCTAGCCACATATTGTGTGATTCCATTTATATGAAATACCCAGGATAGGTAAATGCATAGAGGCAGAAAGGAGATTGGAGGTAGCCAAGGGCTGAGGGCCAGGAGGCGGGGTTGGCGATGGGGAGAGGCTGTTTAACCAGGTGGGGGCTTTCTGTTGGTGTGATGGAAATGTTTTGGAAGTCGATAGAGACGGTGGTTGCATCATGGATTAAACGACACTAAATGATACACTTTAAATTGGTTAATTTGGTATAATGTGAATTTCACCTCGATAAATAATAACAACAGAAGAATTACTTGGTGAAAAAGACCATTAATGCAAGAACAATGATGGCGACGATTCCATCGGCTCAGGTTTACCTGTTGTTATAATTCTGGTCATTATTACTTTTCAGATGCGATTTGGCATTAATGCAGCCAGGCAACATGGGCCTTATGGGCTAAGTGCATTTTAAGAATTGGCTTCTCGGAACAGGGTCTCCTGGGGACCTGCCTTCCATCCAGTGTCCCCTTAGAAACCACATCTAGATCTGTGGGGAGCCCTGAGCAGCAGATGGGGAACCCGTAGTTTCACAGGTCGCAGTCTTTAAAACCCCAGAGTGTGCGCCAGTCGTGGTGGCTCACACCTGTAATCCCAGCACTTTGGGAGGCTGAGGCGGGCGGATCACGAGGGCAGGAGATCGAGACCAGCCTGACCAACATAGTGAAACTCCATCTCTACTGAAAATACAAAAAATTAGCTGGGCGGGGTGGTGGGCACCCGTAATCTCAGCTACTGGGGAGGCTGAGGCAGGAGAATCGCTTGAACCTGGGAGGCGGAGGTTGCAGTGAGCAGAGATCATGCCACTGCACTCCAGCCTGGGCAACAGTGGGAGGCTCCATCTCAGGAAAAAAACAAAACAAACAACAACAACAACAAACCCACAGAGTGACTTGGCTCCTGGGGCAGCTGTGAGCCCCAGAACCCCGGGCTCTCGACCTGCTCAGATCCCAGCCGCCCGCTGGCCACTCCAGCCTTTTCCATGTAAGTTCTGTCGCTGATTCCACTATGTGGACTCAGGTCCCCATCTTTGACCTCGTAGCTCAGTGCTGCGTGGGGGCCGCGCCCCGCTCCTGCTGGTCTCACTGGGTGAACCTGTCCTGGGTGGGGCAATTCTCGCCGTGATGAAAGAGAGGCCCTGCACCCGGCCTGGGCTGAGTGTTCTGCGTACGCAGCCTCCCTCCCCACAATGACCCCAGGAGGCGAGGGTTCCTTCTACCCCCACTCACAGACGAGCAAACAGAACCCTGGAGAACAGAAGCAGCTTCCTGGGGTCTCAAGGCTGTCAAGCTTCGGGGGCAGGATTGGAAGTGGAACTGGTGGGCTCCAGAGCCCCCCTGGAGATAAACTAGCTGGGACCTGGTTCCACACTGACAGCTCCACAGAGGAGGAGCCGGCCTTTCATCTTTGCATTCTGGCTCCAGCCCAGTGCTGGGTGCGTAGTAGATCTTTATATAATGCAAACGAGTCAAAGAATGATGCTCTGTGGCTTCCAGTCTTATCAAAGAGGACCCTGAGAACAGGGGTCCTTTCACAAGCCCTCTCGCAGGGTACTCTGCATTCTGATCTTGGTGTCACACCCACCTTCCCCCAAGCCACCTTGAATGAATTCCTGCCCCCCGCTGCCAAGCTCTCCTTCCTCCTTCGCCAACCTGCAGAACTCCCCACTGCTGTGCCCCAGTCCTGAGGGACCCTCTGTCCTCCAGACAACCCTCTCCTTCTAGTTTGAATGGGAGTCAAGTTCATGACCTCATTGATTGCCTTGCATTGTGAGTTACTGCATGTTCCCGTCTTGTCTTTCCAGCCAAATTACATACGGCTGTGAAAGAAGGCAGGACAAGCTCACAGCACTGGAGTCAGATGTGGAAGCACATCACACACAAAGTGAAAGCCTCACTCCTTCCTGTCCTCCCCCAGGGGAGCCTCCTTAACAACAGGGCAGATACTCTCAGACCTTTATACAATAGTTGAGTGATTTTTGTTCATTCACGAGATTTCTGTTGCTGCTTTTACTAAAAAAACATGCAAACAGGCAATGTGTGGTGGCTCAGGCCTGGAATCCCAGCACTTTGGGAGGCTGAGGCAGGTGGATCACCTGAGGTCAGGCGTTCAAGACCAGCCTGGCCAACATGGCAAAACCCCCGTCTCTGTAAAAATACAAAAAATTAGCTGGGCATGATGGCAGGTGCCTGTAATCCCATTGCCGTGAGCTGAGGTGGGAATGGCTGGGAGGGGCATGAGGGGCCTCCCTGAGGGCCATGGTCGGCATCTTGGCAGGCAAGTTGCGCAGCTGTGTACATTTGTGATTCATGCGTTTCCTTTTTTTGTTGTTTCTTGTTTTTGTTTTTGAGACAGAGTCTCACTCTGTCACTCAGGCTGGAAGGCAGTGGTGTGATCTTAGCTCACTGCAACCTCTGCCTCCTGGGTTCAAGTGATTCTCATGCCTCAGCCTCCCCAGTAGCTGGGATTACAGGTGAGCACCACCACACCCGGCTAATTTTTGTACTTTTAGTAGAGACAGGGTTTCGAAATGTTACCCGGGCTGGTCTCGAACTCCTGGCCTCAAGTAATCCACCCAAACTGCCGGGATAAGCCGCTGTGCTGGACCCAGATTCATGCATTTCACTGTCAGTTTTTAACCTCAAAAGAAAAAAAAATTGGGAACAAATGTCAACCCCTCATTGATGATAACCATGCTGAAGTATGTGGGGAAGTACGCAGACGTCTGCAGCTTACTTCGAAACTCAACAAAAATAATAAACTAGGTTGACGGGTGGCGGCGGGTGGAGACAGGCACAGATCTGTGCTGCCTCACGTGGAGGAGAATGCCCCAGTTACATCAAGCTGGTGGGGTGCGGCCGTCACTGTCAAACTTTTCCGTATGTCTGAATATACTGGTAATAAAGTGTTGTGGGAATTGGCTGTAAGATGCATGCATACAGGGCTACTTTTGGAGAGACCTGGGCAGCGTGCTTCGCTCTGGTGA
This sequence comes from Callithrix jacchus, assembly GCF_049354715.1. NCBI lineage: Eukaryota > Metazoa > Chordata > Mammalia > Primates > Cebidae > Callithrix > Callithrix jacchus. The sequence goes on along the minus strand of NC_133506.1, from coordinate 135,133,751 downwards.
GTGCTTGAGAGGCCCTCCTGGTCTGGGAGTCCCAGCAGCCTGCTGTGGGTGGCACGATCCTGTGCAGGCCTTCGATTTCCTGGGCTAGACTAGGTATCAGGTCCTGAGGATGGGACTGAGGCTATCTACTCCTTTGAACATCTGTAATTCTGGTCTTCTAGAATTTTATAGACTAGCTGGGAGGTCAAACACCTACAGAGGAAAGAGTTAATTGCCTAAAACTTGGTGTGTGGTAGGAAGACAGCTGCACTTTGATGATGGACAGGTGAATGGCCCAGGCAGCTGAGGTCTGAGCATACCAGGCCACAGGGAGCCATGGATGGTTCTTGCAGGAGGGAGGCTGTGAGAGCAGGATTGGACCCGATGAGTGATTTGAGGGACCACAGGGGTGGTGATGAGGGCTGGAAGCTGGGTAGAGGGAGGGGAGGGACAGGAGAGTCCAGGAGAGTCTGTGGAAGCTGGTGGCCTGGATGTGTGTGGAGGAGAAGCCACCAGGGCTGGGACTGGACCCCAGTCCTTCTTGGCCTCTCACAGGCTGGCCCTCTGTGTCTATCTGTGTCTCCCGCCATCTTTGGGCCAGCTGCGTGACCTGGGCAGAAGGCTTCACAGTGTAGGGGCCACGTGGTCTGGGGTAGCCACAGGCTGGGGCTCTTTGACTTGTGCTCTGGTTCCAGCTCCTTGCATCCCTCTTGCCCAGAGTGTACATTTGCTCACCTCAAAGAGATGGCTTGGGAGGGAGGAACTGGTGCCCAGCCAGGCCCCTGGGGCCTGGGACATGGAGGGCTCCCACTGCTGTGACCCTGCCCATGCCCACTGCCCTCACTGGCCTCAGCCCTGTGGGTTCCCTCCAGCTCATTCTGTCCCCGTCAGACTCCCCCAGATCTGTGTCCTCCGCTGAGAGTGGGGACCAGACGCTGGCCTTACCCTTGGCAGGGAAGTGAGAGGAAAGGAACGTAGAAAACAAACATCCTGGAGCTCGAGGCCTTGAGCACGATCTGATGCGATCCTGACGAGCCCCCTGTTTGCCAGACACAACCGGGGGTCAGGCTCCTGCCAAGAACATGGCCTGCAACCTCGGGGCAGCCCCACAACCTCCGGGAGGGTGGGTGCTGCTCACACCCCCATAGTAGAGATGAGAAAACCGAGGATCCCCGCTGGATCCGGGTCAGAGGCAGGAGGCACGCTGGCTGACCCCAGGCTGCCCGATGCCGTACCATGCTCTGAAATCCCACCCCTTCGCCAGCACTGAGCCTTCACCTGCTCCTCCCATAGCCTAGCCTCCTCTTTCACAAACAAAGATGATAGGCAGTCATGAAGCTCAGCATCCAGGCCCTGGCCACGCTTTCCTGTGCAGTGAATTTGGGGTCCCCACCACCCCACATGGCTCCCGCTTTGTCTGTGTCCCCCCACCCCCCGGCGGGGGCCCTACAGCTTCTCAGGAATCGTTAATCCCCATCAGCAAAGCAAACAAACTCCCCGCTCCATTTACTTCACAGGGCTCCCGATTTAATTAGGTTTTCCAGTTTTCCGCCTGTCCTGGGCCAATCACTCCTTAAAACAGTGGAGAATTCATTTGCACCTGCTGTCAGAAAGCGTCTCTCCCCAGTTAGAAAAATAATTAAGCCATCATCACACATCAGGGGTAATGAATCACCATTTTTCATTCAGTTCGCAGGTCGTTTGTTTTCTTCTGCACTGGCAAAGGAGGTGCAAACGAAATCTGAGCAGCTGCCAAGTGGATCCTGCCTCCCTCCAGGGCTCCTTCCCTTCATCTCTCTCCAGAGACCCCTTTTCTCCTTGAGTAGTGCCGTGGGGACAGCAGCCTCTGGGCATGCCCAGCTGTCCTCGGGTCCTCCGCCCTGGGCTCCTGGTGGCGGGCCACGGAGAGTTCCCTGCTTCTGCTCTTTCTCCGGTGTGACTCCCAGGTGGCTACTATGCAGGTGATACAGACGGTCTCATCTGTAAGAGAGCTGTGCGTGGTCCCTGTGGCCACTGGAACAGATGACCACAACTGTGTGGCTTCCGCAGCAGCATTCATGCTCTCAAAGCTCGGGAGGCCAGACTCCAGGATCCAGGCAGGGCCAGCTCTCTCAGGAGGCTCCAGGGGAGGGTCCTCCCTGGCCTCTCCCATCTTCTGTGGTTCCAGCAGCCCCTGACATGTAGACTCAGCATCCCAGCATCTGCCCCCGTGTCACAGGATGCTCCCCCACCCCACCATGTCCCTGTGTGTCAGATCTGCATGGACTTTCTTTGTCCCCATCATTGGGTTCAGGACCCACCTTAATCCAGGATGGTCGAATCTCAAGATCCCCAATGTAATGACATCCGCAAAGACCTTATTTCCAAATAAGGTCCCATTCACATGTCCTGGGAGGTTAGGACCTGGACATACCTTTTTGGGGGGAGGAAGTCACAATTCAACCCACTCCTGGGTGAAGTTATTTACCACCGAGGCTGTTAGACTCACCAGATGCCCACATCTGGATACCTCCAGGGTCCTGGGAGACCCTTTACCCAAGTGTGCCCAATAATCTGGCCCCAATCTTCAGCGTGTCCCACTTCAGGACAGGAGAGACAGAGGCTGGGGGCTGGTGTGTCAAGCTGCTGTATCTGGAGCCGGTCGTCAGCTCCACAGTGATGTCTGAGTGGATACAGACCATGAACTGCTAAGTCAGGTGCCCTGAGGCTCACAGAGAGGACGCCCCTCATAGGAACTTATGACCCATCACGGGGCAAACTCAGCAAGCAGCCAAATACAGGGCATGGGATCGGGGTGAAGGGAGAAGTGAGGTGGAAAATACTGGAGTGTTGTCTCCTTTAAAGTGGAACAAAAGAAATAGGTCCCCCTCTCCCATTTCCTCCCCTCTCCCTCTGCACAGAAGGCAGGGTCTCCCGTGGACACGGTGAATGCTGCGCAGGACGGGGAATAAGGCATTTGCATTTTGTTGACTCTCCCAAGGTGGTGCCGTTGATTGGCTGATTGGTGGAATGTACCCCTGGATCATGAAGGAGTCGTGTGGGGGGCTGACTGGCTCTTCATTTTTTTTTCCTTCCTATTTGGCTTGAAGTTGACCTATTTTTAAAGTGGTAGTCGCCCAGTTCTACCACCTGGTGGCGCGCTTGAGCAGCCGCTTGCGCAGGGGCGAGGCTCCCGCGGCCCAGGGCCCCTTTGGAGATGCTTGCTGTGCACCGAGCTCCGAAGTTCTTACCTTTCTCTTTGATCGTTCCCATCTGAATCGATCTCCCCTGCGGAACCGCTGTCATTCTAGAAGCAGCTCCAGAAGTGAGCTCCAGCGTGGCTGACTGCTCTGCGGGGCAGCCCTTGAGAGGCTTCTGCATCTGTGAATTTAAAAACGAGCACCAGGATCTGTGGCTTTGGAAGTCGGGTTGTGAAGACGTGTTGCTGTTCTGTCTCGTTTTTGCGCGGAGGAGGTCCTCTTGGCACAGGGATGCCAGCTAGGCTGTCTGTAGACCCATCTCAGGGCTCCCCAGGTGGCATTGTGTTGTGGCAGTTTTCAGGGGGTCGGCCCAGCTTGGGAGAGTGTGGGGACTTGGTGTTGGCCTCGGAGGTGGCCTGAGTCTGATGCAGAGACCCTCCCAAGTCAGGACAGTGACAGGGTACAGGTGCCCCCAGCAAGGTTCCCGCCTCTCAGCCGACAGGCATTACAGCAGGAGCTGCTGCTTACAGCTGTATCTTCCTGTTGCATCTGAGCCTCCTGCATTTTTAAAATATTTGGTTAATTCCTGGGTCACACGTGAACTCACTTGACCCACCCAACACCTTGTGAGGTGGGTGTTTCAGGTGAGCTGAGTCTAAGATAAGTTGAAGCACCAAGCTTTGGTATCCGTGAACGGACCTTATCTGGAAACAGCCTTTGCGGATGTGATCAGGCCAAGATGAGGTCACCAGGGTGAGCCCTAACCCTCCAGGCCAGTGTCCTTGTTGGAGAAGGAAAACGCCGTGTGAAGACAAAGGAAAAGGCCCGGTGCTGGCAGAGGCAGGGCTGGAGAGACTTGGCTACAAGTCGGGAGCCCGTTGGGTGGCTGGCAGGCCCCAGCGGAGAAGAAGCCATGAGGAAGAACTCTACCCAGAGTCTCAGCAGGAGCTTGGCCCTGCTGAACCCTTGCTTTGGGGCTACTGACCTCCAGAATATGAAGGAAAAAATTTATGTTGTTCTGAGCCACTCAGTTTGTGGCAGCCCTCTGTCCACACCATGGGGAGTTTAAGGGGTCCCCAAGCCAGAAAAGGAGTTCCAGGGCCCTGTGATATGGCTGTTTCACTCTCAGACTTTTTTTCCACTCCAAACCCCATTCCCTGAGAATCCTGATCCCAGTGGCAGCGCTGAAAGTGGCTGGAAACCTGTTAAATGTGTGGTGGCTCCACTGTCCTTCCAGCACTGCTGAGAGAATCTTTGGGTCGGGACAAGCAGTGGGTGAATCTGGAAGTCCCCAGACCTTTTCTGAGCGATGGGGATGGTGTCTAGGTTCTGGCGTGGGTGTTAGGATCTCCTGCACTAGTGAATTAAAGACAACTTTCACTTGGAGAGAAAGCCGGCATTCTTTCTGGCGGCCGTGCTCATGCTTGCTGCAGGTGGGAGCGCACGAGGGTCTGTGGCGTCTGCTACTCCCCAGGGAGGAGCTCCAGCCGCATCTGCCCGAGACGCCAGCGTGAAAACGCGATGAGAGCAGCAGAGATGAAAAACAGGTTTTCATCGTGGACATTGTCTTTGGGTTTCAGCAGCACTTTTCCCACACAATTAAAGGTAGATTCTTTGTCTTTCTCCTTTCTGACTGCTGGGAGAGGGTGGCCTGCTGGGCCCTGGCACGGCCACCCTGTGGGATTTCACTAAATTTAATGACCCCTGATGGTGACGGGTCCTCCCTGAACCACTGTCTTGAACAGATGACAAACTCTCCCTGCCCCTCCACGTGGAACCTGCAGTCATGCCAGGAAAACCCTTCACGAAAGCTGGTGCGGACACTGTCACTCTAATCAGAAGTGCAAGCCATGCACAGAAGCAAAACTGCCAAGTTACCAGCTGTGCCTGGGTGGGCACACACCCTTGCCTCCCGGTGCCTCAGTTTCCCCATTTATAAGGCGGGGATAGCCTCACCACTGTACGCATTTCCTATGGCCGCTGTGACTAACTGCCACATGGCTGGAAACACAAGCTTTTTCTTTCACATTCTGGAGGTCAGAAGCCCCAGACCAAGGGGTCAGCAAGGGCACATTCCCTCTGAGACCCCAGGTGGACTTCTTTCCTGTGGCTTCTCAGCCTCTGGGAGCCGCCAGCCACCCCAGGGCTTGCAGCCGCGTCGCTCCAATTCTGCCTCTGCCATTCCGCAGCCTTCTCTCATGCTTTTTTTTTTTTTTTTTTTTGAGACAGAGTTTCGCCGTTGTTACCCAGACTGGAGTGCAATGGCGTGATCTCGGCTCACCACAACCTCCGCCTTCTGGGTTCAAGCAATTCTCCTGCCTCAGCCTCCCGAGTAGCTGGGACTACAGGCGTGCACCACCATGCCAAGCTAATTTTTGTATTTTTAGTAGAGATGGGGTTTCACCTTGTTGACCAGGATGGTCTCGATCTCTTGACCTCGTGATCCACCCGCCTCGACCTCCCAAAGTGCTGGGATTATAGGCGTGAGCCACCGCGCCCGGCATCTCATGCATGTTTCACATGGGGTCCTCCTCTTCCTGCAAGGATGCCAGTCATGGTGGGTTAGGGCTCATGCCAGTGACCTCACCTTTACCTGATTACATTGGCACAGGCTTTGTTTGCAAATAAGGTCTTGTTCACACAGGGGTGGGCGCTTCAACATATCTTGGAAGGACACCACTGAGCGTGTGCATGTTGAGTGGGTGAAGTGGGTCCCCGTGTGAAAAGTGATCACACGCGTGCCTGACCCCGGTAAACACCGTGTAGGTGGCCGCTGTGCCCTCGCCCTTGTTATTTAATGCGCTAACATTTCCCAGGGTGGTTCTGCGCTCTCGGCCACAGCGCTGCTGCTTTTCGGGGCTGCGTCACTGCCCACGGTGGAGACCGCCCTGTACACAGCAGGGCATTCAGCAGGAGCCCTGGCCTCCACCCGCCAGATGCTGGAAGCCCCTCCCTCAGTTATGATGACCCAAAATGTCCCCAGACATTGCCACGTGTCCCTCCCTAAGAGGTAGAATCACTCTTGGTGGAGAACCCCTGATGTAACTTCTGTGCTGTGCGCATGTTAAACGCTGATGGAGCTCCTCAGGCTGTCTTCCTGCCTGGCCTCGCCAGTTCACACCCTACAGTGCGTCCCGGCATTCTGGGGTGACAACACCTTCACCCATTCCCGCTTTTCTGATACTGTGGTGCAAATCGATGCAATGAAGCCTCGTCTAGGCCAGAGCGCCTCAGGGTTGCTCCTGTACTTGGTGGGGGTTCTGGAAGGTTCTGCAGGCCTCTGTTCTGGTCCCTAACAAGCCTCCCACGGCCCAGCAGGATCAGGGCGGCTCTCAACACTGCTTGTATCTTCTCTTTCTTGCAAAGCACTCGATTGGGCTCCAGTGACGGCCCAGCTGCAAAGCCCTGACTTGGCCCGACAAGCCGCCATGCCTCATTCCGGCTCCGCGTCTTCCTCCTCTTTAAACTCCTGTGATGCTCTCTGCACCCCAAAGCCGCCTGGGTGGGGGTGTGCAGGACCACAGATGAGAATATTCTGAGAATCTCAGAATATTCTGTCCAGCGGCTGGACAGATTCGGGGCGGCATCTGACAATTTTCCAGGATGGAAAATCCATCCCTTCAGCCCCAGGGCCTCTGTTTGTGGCTGTAGTTTTCTGTGCTGGCATCGAACTGTCAAGGCTAAGACACCTCCCCTGCTCACCCCTGTGGACTGAGAAAGGTATCCAGAAAAGCAGAGGTTCCCCGAAGACCTGGAGGCCTCCTGGGGGTGGTAGCAGATTCCTCCCATGACTCCTGTAACACAGCAAGTTTATCTCAGCCGTTGGACCACATGGGAAAGGAAAAGACATAAGCGAGGTGTGAGCTGTGTCACTGTGGCCAGCGGACCTGGCCCGAAGCTTAGCTCTGCCCTGGTTAATTTTGAGGGGAAATGAGCTATCCGAGCAGGCTCTCCATGGGCTTTTCTAAACTCTTCCAGGGGTTTGCACTTCCTAAAAGGGTAGTTACTGATGTGAAGTGCAGCAAGGAAGGCCTGTCTGTGTGAGGGGCCACAGGGAGGCGCCTCCTGGGAACGCTGTCACAGTGAAAGTGACAAAGCTGTGTTTCTTTATTCCCAAATCCACCCCTTGAAACACATCAGCCTCAAAGCCAGGAAGCATTTGCAAGATTCTGGCTCTGCAGCTTAGCCCGGCGTGTGTTCCCTGCTGCTGTGACGGGTTCCTTCTCCCTGCAGACTTCCTGCTGTGGGTGACAGGTCCTACCCTGTGACCAGTGGAGGCACGGGAAGCTGTGCTCAGAGGGGGCCCAGGCTGGGTTTCACGCCCAGTTGTCACCATCTGGGAATTCTGAGCAACTTTTTAAGGTGGAGATGGTCCCTGCAGATTACATAGTTGGTCCTGGCCACAGCCTGGGGCCCGGGGTGGGGGTCAGGGGGCAGCTCTCATCCCTCCACACAGCAGGTTGGGCCTGCCCAGGCCAGCTGGACAACTATAGCCCTCCTGAGTTCGGGTCCCTTTTTTCTCTGGAAAATGGCAGGGGTGACCAGTACCTGTGAGGATGCCCTCCCCTTAGAGAGCAGGGTGGGCACAGGGCCAGGGAGGGGATATGGGGATATCTGGGGGAGTCAGAATAAAATTTGCATTAAAGACGAAGGTCTTTTTCCCCCTTGGAAAGAAACCCTTAATTCTTCTGGAATCACTGTGCAAGAGAAGACAGAGGTTTATTTCAGGGAAGGGCTGCCCCTTTTCTGTAGGATGCTGCATTTTAAAGGGCAAGGCCAGGATGAACAGGGAGAGAAGCCAGAGGCCTTGTGGGCAGCAGAGGCCTTTCCAGCGTCTCAGATGTCCAGACACAGGAAGCTTCAAGGCTCCTCTGCTCCGAGCTCAACCACAGCCTTTTCCCCGGCTCTCCCCAGTCAGTTTGCTCCAGAAGGGTATCTTTCCTTCCACTGGAGGTCCAGGCAGCCCAGGTGGTAACCAGGAGGTGGGAGGGGGATTTTGGAGGCAGGGGCCCCTGGCCCCAGGTGGGGACATGGCTTTGCAGCCTACCCTGTTTCTTCTGAGACGCTCAGAGTTCTGGGGAGGGGCCCCAGGGCTCAGACATCCTCAGGCCCCGGCAGCTTGGGCATCTGGTTGACACCAGACCCAGATCCTGGAATGGAAAGCAGTGGCAGGCGGGCTCCGTGTGTGCACCTGCACCCCAGACCCAGGGTGAGGGATGCCCCACAGCCCAGCTGTGGCCCCACCAGCAGGTGCAGGTCTACCCCTCTGCAGGATGCTCTGCTCCCACAGCCAGGAGGGCATCTCAAGCCTCCTGAGTCCCCAAGGCAGCCTCAATCCAATGATCCAGGGCCAACATGGTGGGCGCCTGGGCACATCCCAGCTCAGCCACTCGCTGTTGTTGACCTTGGCAGAAGCAAGGTGCTTCTGCCCTGTGCCTCAGCGTCCTCCTCTGCAAAGCTGAAGACCACCAGTTTCACCCTTGGGGTTGGGGGGAGATGACCACCGGAGGTCCCCGGACCAGTGCCTGGCACACAGTGACTGCCAGGTGGGCCCCAGCTGTCACCATCCAGTGTGAAGGGGGCCTCACCATCCACCGTAAACCGCAGCCCAGGACTCTTAGCTTGTGTGTTGAGGGCTGAGCCTGGTTTGGGAAAGTGGGTCTTTAAGACACCTTTGACCTCAGCGAGGCTCACCTGTGCAAATGGAGCCTGTGTGGGGCTCACGGTGATGCAGTTTCAGCGATGTTCCCAGGAAGTGTGGTCTCTCCTGGCACCGAGCAGAGGTGGGCTCCACTGTGCTCAGTCCAGGTGTGGAATGCCCCATCCCCTCGGAGGGGTCCTCCAAGACAGGGAGCCAAAAGGCTTGCCCAAGATAGAGCCTTCAAGTGTTCTTGACAGAGGCCTCCACACATGGCCGGGTCCGGTGTGAGCTCATAGTGGCTGGACATGCAATGAAGGAACTAACAAAAAGTCTAGCCCTTTGCCACTGATCCTCAAAGCCCTGGTCCCCGGCAGAGGGTTGACGGCAGGCCCACATAGAGCACTGCTTTGAGAGCCTGGATCCCCATCAGCCGCGCTGAGTGACGGCAGCCGTGGCCACCATTGAGGCAGCTGATCTGCCTTCAAGGCTGTTCTGGAAGGCTGTACCTACCCCCGGGGTTCTCACCCACCCTTCCCACCTCCTGACAGCTCGCCTCCTCTCAGGAACGTGTGGCGTCACCCCCCACCCCTGCACACACCCCGAGCACCTGTGTTGCATTTCCAGGCCCTACCCCTACCTCTTCTTATACCCCTCTACCCCATCGGGTCACTCACGTAGCGAGGGCCTGGGACTTCTCAGGAGTGGGGACAGGGCTGTGGCTCCAAGGAGCCTGGGGTAGATGAGGAGAGAGCCTTGTGGGTCCGCGGGGGCTTGGGCTCAGTGTTGGAACGGTCATGTGTACAAAGCCCCTTGGATAGAGAGGCACGGCCCAAGCCGTCAGACAAGCCCATTTGGAGTGGGGGCTGTTTGTTTCCTCTGTGGAGCTGTTTCCAGCATTTACTCCTCTTGCTGGGAGGATTGCACCTGCTGCCCTACCTGCCGGCCGCCTGTCCTGGAGTGGATGGAGAAGGATGGGCCCCTGAGGCCTGCATGGCTTGCTCCATTTTCAGCCAAGGGGTGGGTTTTCACCCCAGGTGACAGTCTGGGGTGGATGTTGAAGACTGTTTTCCAGGTGGACAGATGAACCCCACCTGCTCCAGGGCAGGTGGAGACAGGACTTGGCTGGGCTTCGGTCTCAGGCTCCTCTCTGCATTGTGGGGAGTGAGCATCTGAGAGATTTGTTGCTACTGGGGCCGAGGGGGAGGTGAGCTCCTCCCTGTACCTGGACACAGGCCATCCTCGGGTCCCTCATGCTTTTCCATCCTGGGCCCTCTGTCCATCCCCGCAGATCCCAGGGCCCCTGGGCCCACAGGTGAGGACGCAGATGTGTGTGATGACCGGCTCAGATGTCCATGGTGACCGGCTCAGCATCCAATGTGCTATTGCCCCGGCCAGGAGCGGGGGCAGTTTGCCAGCCCGGAACCGGCTCCCAGCAGTGCCAGCCAGAGCCACGAGGTGGCGCAAGGGACCACGCGAATGGAGAGCGTTTCCCTGCGGCTACACGCCGGCCGGGGGCTCCCGTCACTCAGCGTCTCCCTCCCACTGCATTGTAACCACGACCCTGCTAGCTTCTAATAAGCAAGTTTGGTGCAGGTAGAAGTGTGGGGCTGGGGTGTGGGTAGAAGAGGTGCCCGAAGCTGCCTTTCCCCTGTGCCTCAGCAGGAGGCTGCGCGGGCAGAACTGAATTATGAAACCCAAAATCCATCTCCATAAAGGATTTGTGTGTTAGAGAAAAAATTCCTTCACACTCTGCTATATTATATCTCCTGCTAATATCATACTTCATTGTGTACATTTTACAACTTGTACATATGTGAGGGGCACGTGTAGTTCTGTTACATGTATAAACTGTATAGTGGTCAAGCCGGGGCTTTCAGGATCTCCAGCACGATGTGCTTGGAATAGAAATTTTCATGGTTCTCTTGTTTGGTTGTCTAGGTTTGGGGGAAGGAACTGTGTGTTCATTAATTGATAAATATTCCTATTTAGTAAGTACATGTTAGGATAAATGAGAAGAAATCCTTTCTCCTCAGAGAAGCTCTGCCCGAGTCAGAGTGTCTCAGTTAGCAGCAAGTTATGCTCAGTAACAAACAATCCCACGTCAGAGTTCTGTGGCAATTACAGGCTGATTTATGGCTCACATGTGTGTGGGTTTCTGGGGGCATTGTGCTGTGCTGTCGCCCTCACTCAGGACCCAAGCTCATAGAGCCACCGCCTGAGGCTTACCAGATGGAGGGAAGAGAAGGTGCGGTGCTCACACACTGCTAGTTCTGCAAACTTCAGCTGGAAGTGACGCGCCTCTGCTCACATTTCATTGGCCAAAGCAAGTCACATGATGGTGCTCACTTCAAATGGGTGGGAAGGGCAGCTCTCCTCTGGCTCCAGCAGGAACAGGAGCCAGAAGATGATGAACAGCCCCGGTGACAGGCACAGGACACCTGCAGCACCAACATTGCCATGAACCTGTGAGTGGCCGGGCCCTGCTTTCAGTGCTGTGTGAGAGTTAGCTCATGAATCTTCATGTCTCCACAGTGCGCAGACGGTTACATCACACAGCTAGTGAGTGGCAGAGCCGGAATGCCGACCCACTGGCTACAAAGTCCACATGCGGAGCTGCCCCTCTCTCTGCTGCGTGAGTTTAGATTCCGGAACAACCGTTGTCATAACTGACCACTGATAGGCGCAGGGACGAGGGTGAGGAGGCTGCCTCCATTTTCTCCACCATTAGCTCCGTCATGTGCTGTATTGGCTCCGTGTCACAGAGGAAGGTGCTGAGGCTAAGAGAGTTGGCCCAAGATCCCGCCCAGTCAGAGGTGCCCGGGCACGACGGGAACCCTGTCGCTTGTCAGGGTCTGTTTCCAAGACCGCAGAAAGCCTGACCATTGCTGGGCCCTGGCGGGAGCACTGCCATTCACGTTTCTTCCACCAGGTGGAGCACGTGCCTGCTCAGCAAACCCCTGCTCCATGAGCTTCAGAACCTGGAAGGAGGGGACCTGGGGCTTGTCCATCCTGGAGCCTTTTACAGATTCAGGCCCCAAGGCCCCAAGTGAGGGTGTGCTGTCCCCCAAACATATGCACACCGATTCTGCTTGTCATGCATGTTGGTGGACCTGGTGTCTCCACATACCCCCACCCTAACTCATACACACATGCACGTGCGTGCAGAGGTCAGCATATACACACATACATGTATCCACATCTACACGTGTGCATGTACCTCTCTGGGCCTCATGTCTTCATTCCTGAAACTAAATTCCTCATTCTGAAAAACAAGGCAGCACCTGCAGGGTTGGTTTTGAGTCAGATAAAAATCGGTGGCATTGCTGTATTTGGGCGGACAAGTCATGAACTTGACATTTTAGATAATTCAGGGAGATGTTAGTATAACACCCATTATTTTTATTATTATTTTTGAGATAAAGTCTCGCCCTGTCGCCCAGGCTGGAGTGCAGTGGCATCATCTCAGCTCACCGCAACCTCCACCTCCTGCGTTCAAGCGATTCTCCTGCTTCAGCCCCACCCAAGTAGCTGAGATTACAGGCGTGCACCACCACACCCGGCTAACTTTTTGTATCTTTAATAGAGACAGGGTTTCACCACGTTGTCCAGGCTGTTCCCGAACTCCTGACCTCATGATCTGCCCGCCTCAGCCTCCCAAAGTGTTGGGATTACAGCCGTGAGCCACTGTGCCCGGCCAACACCCGTTATTAAGCTGAGGAGACTGAGGCTCTCTGAGCCTTCTCTGAGGGGTAACCTGCCTTCGCGTTCACCAATCATGGGAACGAGAGCTGGAACTTGAACCCAGGTGTGCTGGCTTTAAACCCTCCCTTCTTTATTCCCAAGATAGCTGGTCACTGAGTGTCAGGTGAGAGATGCTGGAGCTGAGACCCCAGCCTGAGGGTTGCACAGAGGAATTTGGATTTCATCCTGCAAGCAGTGGGGAAGTCACTGCAGGTTGAAGAGGAGCGAGGTGTGGTACAATGGCAGTGAGGTTTTGGGAAGGTTCACCAGGCTCCCTCTGGAAATACAGAGGCTGTTATCAGGGGCCCTGACTGGCAGGGGTCACAAGCCACCAGACCCAAGGTGGGAAGGCTCTGATGGTGGCAGGTGGAGGAGAAACTTTGAGGAGAGAGCAAGAAAGGCTTCCAAGGAAGAATCCACAGGAATTGGGGGCTGTGGAGAAGAAAATGGGGAAGAGAGAAGGGAGAAGCAGAGCTGGCTTGGGCCCCAAGGGTCCAGAAACTCCCTGCTGGCACCCAGCACTCCCTCCAGGGGCTCGTCCCTAGGTGTCCCAGTAGGAAGGTTCCCCCTGGCAAGGGGCTCCCCAGCCTTGAGTCCCAGATGCTCCGTGTGCTCTTCCCATGGCCAGGACCCCCACCCTGAACTTGCCTCTGGAAAGCTTAGAATGGGCAGCGCATTAGGAGGCCAAGGCAGGTGGATCATCTGAGATCAAGAGTTCAAAACCAGCCTGGCCAACGTGGTGAAACTGTGTCTCTACTAAAAATACAAAATTAGTAGGTGCCTGTAATCTCAGCTACTCTGGAGGCTGAGGCAGGAGAATCACTTGAACCTGGGAGGCAGAGGTTGCAGAGAGCCAAAATTGTGCCACTGCTCTCCAGTCTGGGTGACAGAAGCAAAACTCCATCTCAAAAAAAAACCAGAATGGGCAGTGGCACAAAGAGTGTACTTCCCTTGCACGCTGGCTGGACTCAGCATGTTTCCCAGCCCCAAAGTGGGCAGGTGGGGCTGAGCCCCAAATGAGCTGGAACGCATCACCAGACTGTGATGGTCGTGAGGAAACCACCGTGTGCCAAACCAAGCTCAGAGCGGAGTCTAAGAAATCCCCCCGGGACGCTGGTGTCTGCGTGCTCAGGATTGCAAGATGCCGAGGCAGAGGGGCGTGTTATTCTCGGAGGCCCTCCGGGCACTTTGAAAGTTGGTGCAGCATCCCAGTGGTTGAACACCCTGGAATGTTGTGGACTTGCCCTTCTCTGCTGCTGGACCTCCTCTGTGGAGCCAGCCCCTCGGCTGGGTGGCTGGGTAGTCGGAGTGCTTTGCTTTGCAGTAGGCGGGCTGCGGAGACGTGATTCTGGTTGCTTCAAAGCCTCTTTCTCAGCCGAAATCCGCTTTGCCTTGGAAACAGACAATGCTAGTCTCCAGCCCTGCAGTATCTGAGCATGGCCCTGGCCTGGCCTGGCCCCCTCCATCTCTTCTCATTCTAAGCTATTTTCTTTTGTGCCTTTGAATAAATTAATTTGTGCCGATGAACCACTGAGCACTGGTTCCCCAAGTACAGTTCCCAGCCCGGCAGCAGTGGCGTTACCCAGGAATGTACAAGAATGCACGTCATCTGTCCTACCCAGACTGTGGAGTCGGGCAGTCTGTGATCCGGCCCAGCACGCTCATGTGTCGGTGAGGCTGCCTTTACCCACGTGGAGACCCACTGAGGCAGATGCGGAGTGGGGGACTCCGCATTTAACAGTAGGCTCTTCCAGAGGAGCTGAAGTATGCTTGTCTGTAGCATTTGCCAGTTCCCCTGGTGTAAATATTTTCTCCAGGGCTGGCCAATGCTGGCAGCTGGGTTGCAGAGTTCCTGAAAAGTATGAACCAGCCCCAGCGTTACTGATGGGGGGAAGTTAGAAGTCCAGAAAAGGGGACCCCCAGGGGCAGGGGTGCTCTGGGGAATACTCAGCTACTGTCTATCTGGCATCTCATTTTAGGGGTCCCCAGATCTTCATGTTTCTACCCCTAGTCCTTCATCGGTCACGTGACCACCAACTCTCGCTGTACACCCAAGGACTGAGTGACCCGAGGGCCTCTGTTTGGCTGTTAGCGCTCTCCTGGAAGGCAGCGAGGTAGAGAGGACAGGGCCCCACACTTCTAATATGAGTTTCCTCCCCTATGACAAGGTGTTTACCACACCACCCCGCGCCCACTCCCTTGTCCCTCCATCTCTGTTCTTATTCGTGGTCAGTGTGGAGGAAGGATCTAGAGGAAAGGCCATCGGTGCGGCCAGGTCTCCCTCTGAAATGCTTATTGCAGGAGGCAAAGGAAGCTGAGAGGCAAGGTACCAGTTTTAAAGGATTGGAGGGCGTGGCTGCTGGGAGGAGTTAAGGGAATCTGTTCCCTGCCACTGAGAGAGGATGGTGACTGGGGACCGCAGCTCAGAAATAAGTGGTTGGGGGCAAGAGGAATTATCACTGGGGCTGTGGGGATGATGCTTGGCAAGAGGCTGGGGCAGCCCCGGGGCGTGTGGCAGGAGAGGTGGCTGGAGGCCACCGCTGGGGAGCCGGGGGCCAGGACGTGGACATCCGACATGGCCACTAGAGAGCAGTGCAGCTGCGGGTGGGAAGGAGAGCCAGCCCTCGGCTGTGCAGCCAGCCTCCTGGAGCAGGGCGCTCAGAGCCAGCTTCTATCCCTATTCTAAAAGAGATTTATTAAAAATCTCTTTTAAAAATGCCTGGCTGTGGTGATTAAGTAAGGAGTGTGCAGGTGGGAAGGCATCTGGACCCAGCTGAAAACGATTGCATGTGTTTGTGAAGAAACAGGGAACAGGCTCCTTGCTTGGGGAGGTGAATGTCCCTTGGCCAGGCTTCCTAAGAGAGGGCCTTGCACGGGGCCCCAGCATCCTCTTTCCGCCATGGTCATACCTGGGTGCTTTTGAGGCCTGGAAGAGCCCCGCTCCTTGACTCTCAAGCTCTCCTGGCCTGGGCATGACTCTCCTGTGACAGAACCCCCACCCCAGTCACAACCCACAGACCACGTGGGGGCTCGGGAGCAGCAGCAGCAGCAGCAGGAGGCCTGTGCAGTTATGGCCCAGTCTGTGTGGTCAGAGAGCTGCCAACACACACACAACCACACACACATACGTGCACATGTACCCACACATGCACACATATGCACAGATAGTATACAATGCACACATACATGTGCACACTCGCACATGTGTACATGTTCACATCCATACACATGCACATGCACACATGTACATGTTCACACATGCATGCACACACAGGTACATGTTCACACATATATGGAGGTACACATGTACATATGCACACACGTGCACATGTACATAATCACATGCACACTTGTACACACATGCATGCACATACGGGTATACTTTCCTACATGCATGCATATACATGCACATGTGCACAGGCACACATACACATTCAAAGCCATGCACACATACATATTCACACCCATGCACACACATGTACATGCATACACAATTACACTTGCACATACACTCACACATGGGCGCACACACTGTACAGCACCCACATACCCATGCACACGTTAGTCTGGTGCTGCTCTTGGGGTATGGGTTGGAAAGGAGTAGGCTCCTCCCTTGAACTCCAAGTGTTGGGCCACCAGCAGTGTGGTTATGGGTTTTCAGGAGGGAAGAAGAATCTTCTTCCTGATCCCAATGAAGTGACCCTGCTGCACCGAGCGTGGGGGCCCCCAGTCCATCAGCGTGGCACGCAGGCTGTGGTCAGAACCACAGCGAGGCAGAGCCCCTGGCCCTGCCTGTGTATCTGGCTTGTGGGAGAAGCCTGTCCTCTCCGGCCTCAGCTTTCTCATCCAGCCCACGCAGACGGCACCAGCTGTCTTCCAGTAAAGTCGGTGGGACCCTGCAGGCCCCGGCCATATTTACCCCTACATCAGGCCTCGCTGGAAAGCTGAGGTTGCTTTAAAAAGACCTGGGACTTGTTTTCAGGGACTCTAACGAGTGTCCCCAGAGTGTGTTTGCCTTTGTTTTCACTCACACCTGTGAGTTGTTAAAATAATAGGACCGATTTTTCTTAACCTTTAAGGATGATGGGTTTTTTTTGTGATGAAAAGCACACTCAAGGCCAGGCACAGTGGCTTATGCTTATAATCCCAGCACTTTAGGAGACTGAGGTGGGCTGATCACGAGGTCAGGAGTTCGAGACCATCCTGGCCAATACAGTGAAACACCATCTCTACTAAAAATACAAAGATTTGCTGGAATGGTGGTACATGCCTGTAATCCCAGCTACTCAAGAGGCTGAGCAGGAGAATCGCTTGAACCCGGGAGGCAGAGGTTGCAGTGAGCTGAGATTGTGCCACTGCACTCCAGCCTGGGCAACAGAGCAAGACTCCATCTCAAAAAAAGAAAAAGAGAAAAGCACATAAAACCCTTTACTAGGCTGTATCAAATCAGTTTTTACTGTAGAAACAAATTACCGAAGTCACCCAGTGGAAATGCTGTGTGTAAGCACGAGTGTGGCCAGACGCCATGCTTGGACACTAGGACTCAGTAAAGAATCTTCTAGAACTTAAGAGGGTCCCCAGGGAGCCCTGGGTCCTGCTTTCCTGACCCTGTTCAGTACTAGAAGTACTGGCCTGTGAATGGGGTGGGGAAAATCATGTAAAAAAATAGTGAAAAAGAATTTTGTCAAAGCAGAGTTTCTGCCTTCCAATTGGGAGTTCTGTTTTTCTCCCTCATAAGTAGACCTGTCTTCCCAAGTAGACAGCAGTCTCAAAACACAGGGTTCTGCCTCGCCGCACGTGGACATGGGTGCTGGGGACTGCCCTTTGCCACTAGGCGGGGTGGGTGGAGACATGAAAACTTAGCCTTCTCGGCTGGCTAGTCAGAAATCTGGTCCTGCTAAGAGTGGGGGGTAGGGTCTGGCAGCCTGGAGGGACTGGACCCCAAGGGATACAGGGAGCAGCAGGGCTAGGATGTTGGGAGGGGAAGGAACACCTTGGGGAAGGTGCCCGTGGGTGTTGGCCAGGAGCTCACACTGACCCTGGGGAAGGCGGCCTGGCTCTGTAGGACCTGGTGGGAACAGAACATCAGGAGCTCCTTCCTCTGTCACTCACTGACATCACAGTGACAGCACGAGGGCTCTGGCTTTGGACCCTGGCTTGGAGTCCAGCCCTGCCACTCTCCAGCTGTTGACTTTGGACTAGTAACTTTCTTTTATCGAATTTCCCCATGTGTAAAGTGGTGATAGAGCCCCCAGCTGCTACAGGAGGTGATGGAGCCCTCATCTGTAATGGGAAATAATGGAGCCTTCATCTATAATGGGAGGTGTAGAGCCTCCTTCTGTCATGGGAGGTGATGGAGCCCCCATCTGTTGTGGCAGATGATAGAGCTCCTGTCTGCAATGGAGAATGATGGAGCCTCCTTCTGTCATAGGAGGTGATGGAGCCCCCATCTGTAACAGAAGGTGATGGAGGGACAGTGGAGACTGAGCCCCCTGAGCCTTGCAGTCAGCCAGGGGGTCCCCTGACCCTCCCCCACCAAGGCTCTGGGCATTGGTCTGATTCTCACCGCATTTTCTAGTGCTTTCCTGATAGAGCACCCACAGAAAGTCCCCAGGAACCCCCAGGCCACCCCAGGCTCTGACTCTGCAAGGAGCACTTTCCACACATTGGGGCAGGAGCCAGCCATCAGGGGGACTCCTCCAGGGAAGCATGTTCCTTCAGCAATGAAATTCAGCAGCAATTCATTCTCTGTCAAGAAAGCCCATGATTTTGTGCTGGAAGGGGAGAAAAAGTGACTAAATCTTTGATCAAACAAGTCTGTGTGCTGAAGGGTAGATACAGTTAACTACTCGTACTGGTGCACTGCTGTGGCCCTGGGTGGCGGAGGGGGCCTTTGTGTCTTCTCCAGCCGCCTGGGGAGGCAGTGGCCACGTGGCCAGCTGTGTTACACCTTCTAGACAACAGCTGTCCTGGGGAGAGGCCAGACAACCGGGGTGAAGGAGAGGGGATGGCTGGAGCCTTGGGCAGGCTATGTGATGTGGCATTGTCCCCCCAGGCAGGCTGTGTGACATGGCATTGTCCCCCAGGGCAGGCTGTGTGACGTGGCATTGTCCCCCAGGGCAGGCTGTGTGACGTGGCATTGTCCCCCAGGGCAGGCTGTGTGATGTGGCATTGTCCCCCAGGGCAGGCTGTGTGATGTGGTGTTGTCCCTGGCCTGTACATACACCCCATTTCCCATGGTCTTCTGTGCCGTGGTGTCGGGAGGACAGTAATCAGATACTGGACCCCAGGGCTCTGGTGAAGCTTGCGATGTGGATTCTGCGTGTGTGTGCGTGTGTGTGTGTGTGATTGATTTGGAAATGTGCCACACAGCCCAGAATATGTGGTCCTAACAGCTAAAGCCCACCATAAAGGAACTTTAAACCGGCCATTCAAGTTAGTCACCCTGGCCTCCCCACCCTCACCCTCATTAGGAGGCCAGCAACGTTCCGGAAATGCCCCACCCCGGCTCCCCTGATGGTGTCCACCAGCAAGCACCCAAATTATGGACTCCAGGGTGGCAGGAGCCCTGTTCTCTTGGCGTGAGGCTGCTAGGAGCCCGGAAGGAGATGGGCAAGGAGGGGGCCGCCCAGGACCGCATGGGGTGAATGGCGTTCAGAAGCTTTGCGAGGATGCCGGCACTGAACCATACACCTGAGTGTGGTTTTGGCCAATCTGAAAAGGTCTTTGGTTCAGAGAAAGGGTAGCCCATGACTGCACCAGTTGCCTTCCCCAGTGAGCACATGCGGAGCCAGTTCTCAGGAGCCCCGCTGCCCCGGAGGACGTGGGGAACAGGCGTGCCCAGGAGCCACCTGTGTAGTAACCATGCACTGCCAACCTGTGCTGCTCTTGGGAACAGAAGCTTTTGTGCCACTGTGACAAGATGCAGGTTGTTAGGTGACATGGTTGGCGGGACACAAACAGGAAAGGCTCAGCCCCCAACCTTGAGTGGTCTAGAGCCCCCCCGTCCCCCCAGGGATGCAGCAGAAGCCTGGGCAGATGGCACTGCTGTCCTGACAACTGGTTTTCATCAACAGCCAACGTGTGAGTGCCCGGTGCCCAAAGCTTGCTTCAGTGAATGGGACCATCTTCTCCCACTGAGTGGCGGCACAAGACCCCCAAGGAAACTGAGTCTGGGTGGCTGAGTTTGGCTAGGCCAGCCCAGGGCGAGGTCTGAAGCCCAGCAGGGTCTCACATCCTGTGGGTCCCGCTGTGTGTGAGTTTGGTCTTTCTGGACCTCGAGTCTGCAATGCCTTGGGAAGCTCTGCTGGTGGCTGCTGCTGGGAGGGTGATGGGTGCGCGGGGAACTGAGCTGTCCTCCGACACATTTTGTCAAATACATCTCGTGATGATGGTGACTCCAGGTTTGGGTTTTATTTCCTTGATGCACCCTCGGGCCCTGCTAAGAGGCCAGGTCCTTTCCATTTGCATTTCCAAATCACCTGCTCCTGGAGCTCTTGAGTCCAGGGAGGGAGCTGAAGCATTTGGAGATGGGAAAGGAAGGCGATGAGGCCTGCCTGGGAGACTTCTGGCTGCTGAGGGTCCCCCAGAGTTCAGAAAATGGGAAAGAGGGGATGGTTCCCCTAGCTGCAGAGTCCTGCCCCCAGCCTCACCCCACCTCAACACACCAAAGTCATACAGGGTGGTCAGTTTCTTCACGCACCAAGTGTCTGTTCCGTACAACTGGCTGCCAAGCCCCATGTGTGGGGTGAGGGGAGTCCGGACACCAGAAGATGCCCTGCCTGACCAGCCCTAACGCATCTGTGGCCCAGGATGTGCTGTCTGACATGGCAGCCCCGAGCCCCAGGAGCTCCTGAGCGCTCACAGTGCAGCCAGAGGTGCCATGATGGGGACACACGCGCTGGCCGTCAGAGTCCACACAGAGAAAAGTCCCTGCACCGCCTCATGCATGGCTTTTACACTAATCACACATCGACATGTTTAGAATATACTGGGTTAAGTGAAAACAAATTATTAACGAGAATCTCACCCATTTCTTTTTACCTTTTTAACGTGACTACCAGGAAATAGAAAAATGTGTGTGGTTCCCTTGCATTTTCACTGGACAGAGCTGGTCTTGGGGGGCAGCAGCGTCTGCTGACACTTATGGGTGCCTCAGAGAATGACACCCAAATACAGAAGTGCTCATTCAGGTGTTTAGAAAGTGTGGCGGAGGCTGGCACACTTGTCCCCAGCTCTGCTGTTCTGCCCCTGGGCTTCTGTTCACAGGAAGATTTTTGTCAGCTCTTGGAAGTAGGAGGTCATTCCCGAGACCTGAGTCCCCAGGGCAAGCAAGGGGATGGGAATTCTGGCTGTGAGACTGCAGTGTGCAGGCCCATTCTAAGCCCTGGGAGTGAAACAGACAAAGCCTTATCTGTGTGGAGCTGAGCAGCCACAGGTGACCAGGCATGTAGCTGGCCCACCCTGATGCAGGCTGTGGGACAGATGCTTGTCCTGCTGTGCCAGGATGGGGCTGGGAATGGCAGAGGTGGTGGAATGCGCCCATCAGGCTCTGGGGCGCCAGAGCATGTGGGCAGAACCCAGGCTCCTAGGTCTATTGAGACACACTGGGGATCCATTGCTCACCAAATGCATCTAGAATGCCCAGCTTGGTACCCGGGGCAAAGCTGGTGCTCCACAATTTCCAGCCCCTTCCCCAGGTGCCTGCCCCTTGCCCATTTTTCTCCTGTTTCCAAAGGACGAATGCAGCAGTAAACCACCCCTGCTCTCAGGCTCAGCAGCTAGGAAAGGCTTCCAGGAGGCCAAGGAGCTCTGGGCAGCCCCTGGGGGTGCGTGCAGTCCTCCCCCAGGCCAGGGGCACTGATGGCTGGGGCCACGGTCAGCAGGTCCAGGCCAGGGCCGCTCATTGTGAATGCACGGCCTGTCGGCCACATCACAAGAGCCTCGGATAAAGTGTTCCCGTGAAGAAGATAATTGAAAATCAAAAAAGACTTTGTTAATTTGATTAGGCAGAGCCGTAGTTGAATTGTTCTTCATCAAAAGAGATTTAATTCTGACATGCAATTAAACCCTTCTGCTGTAAGATCCGCCCCTTGTGCTGGAGACCGGCTTGGCAGCCAGGGGGAGGGGTTGTGGGGGGGAGGGCGGAGACTTGTTCGGTGGGGGACTTAGACGGGGAGGGTTGGCCATGCTGAGGGTTGGGGAAAGATGGAGATGACAGCCATGGGGTCACGGACGAGGAGAGGACGGGTCTGCAGTGGGGTGGAGGGAGAGGCCTAACACAGAAACGGAGCCAGGGTAGGAATTCGGGAGAGAAGCAGACGGCCGAGCTGGGGACGAGGGGACAAGGAGGGAGAAGTTGTACCAAGGGGGTGCGGGGGAGGCCACGGCCGCAGGCGCTCCAGGATGTATGCATAGACTCGTGCTGGCACGAGTTACCCACTAGTTACCCACCTAAGAGCTGCTCTATGCTTCTTAGGTGGGTAACTAGAGGGAGGGGACTGTGGGTCACACGTGTGAACCAGGATGGCGTCTTGGGGGCCTGAAAGCATGAAACACCCTGGACCAGGCATTGAGTGTGAGGGAAGCTGTCTTAGGGGGAGCAGTCAAGTCCACCTGGGGTTTGAGGGGATGAGCTACGTGGCCCTTACCACAAGCGTGACAGCTGTGGGGCCGGCACCCGCCCCCAGAATCCCTGCCCCTGAGAGGCAGAGGCTCCGAGGCCCCTGCTCACCTGCCTTCATTCATCCAAGGCCCGGGTGTGATTCTCTCTGGTTAAAATGATAGAGGTGTTTGGCCAAAACAGTCATCCTGGCTTAATGTAGGAAATCCAGGACCTTGAGAAAGGTGTGAAGATGGAGGAGACACAGGTGGCTCCCTTAGGTAAATGAGGGAGGCCCATAAAATGAAAAGGGGTTAGAATTAGTCCCTTCCTGGACTTTTCTGTTCACAGGAAAATTTTGTCAGCTCTCAGAAGCAGGTCATTCCCAAGACCTGAGTCCCCAGGGCAGGCAAGGAGACGGGAATTCTGACTGTGACCCCAAGATGTGCAGGCCCATTCTAAGCCCTGGGGGTGAAACAGACAAGCCTTATTTGTATGGAGCTGAGATACAGCCACAGATAAGCAGGCTGTGGGACTTTTGTCCCCCTGCGCCAGGATGGGGCCGGGAGTAGCAGAGGTGGTGGGACGTGTCCATCAAGCTTGGGAGGGACGTCCCCGGTGGCAACTTCTACAGGTGAGAATCCGCCGCCCAGGAGGTGCAGCCAGTCAGAGCCAGGGCTCGAACATAGAACCCAGGCTCCAAACCACTTTCTGAAGCTTGTGCAGCCTGGACAGGGGCCTCTGGGCCCTGGGGCTGGAGTAGAGGCGAATAGCATGTGCTGGACCAGACTCCTGACCCCTGCACCCACTGTGTAGCTGTGGAGAGCAGGATCCACGTTCCTGCCAGCCTTTCACCGGGGAAGGGGTTACGGGACCGAGGCTGAGATCAATTCTCGGTGATTAGCAAATGTTATCCATTAGGCCCCTGCTGGAGAAACTTGGGGTAATTATGGAAACAGCTGCATTAACACGGGACACGGCCTGGCTCCCAGGTGGGGCTGGGGGACAGGGGAGGGTGTGGAGCAGGAGAGCAGGAGGCGATTTCTTTCTCCGGCTCCCCCATACGGCCCCAGCCCCTGGGAGGCTCTGTCCAGGGCTCAGCCCACCCATCCGAATCCTGTCCTTGGCTTCCTGGAGGCTGTAAACATGGTTCTGAAAGGGCAGCCCTGGGTTATGTCCTATCGAGTCTGACACCCGGGCAAATGTGATATTTTAATGCTGTTCATCGTATTGTTTAAATATATCCTCTACCCGCTCTTGGGATAGAAATTATGGTCTGGGCATGCCTGTGTCTAACTCACGTGTTACTAAGGTGGAATCCCCCCTCGTAACCCTATTCCAGGCTCCAGAAGGGGAGTCAGCCGCTCTGTCCCTTTCTCTGAGCCCCTCCTGGACCCGCTCTTGTCTTCTAGGACTGGTGGGAGAGACTGAGATCTTTGTCTTGGGTGTGATGGGAGCTGAGCCCCCACGGGGAGGCATGGTGCTCTCCAGGACTCTGGGCTCGGTGGAGACCCGCTGGGGCCCCATACATCCCCCATGAGATGAATGTGCCCTCAGGGGCTGCGTTGGGAGTTGTGGAGCCTGGGCACGTGCGCCTTCTCCATAAATACTAAGTTATAGTTTGTGATTACATTCGTGTAAAATGAATATATTCATATCCTATATTAAGACATTTTCACCAACCTAAATGTTTGTTTATTCTGTTTTTAAAAGAAAGGAAAGCATTTGTACGGGCCCCGGGCCTGACAGAGATGTGCCCCGTCCCCCTCCGGAGTGTTGGGGATTCTCAGGTGACCGGCCCAGCAGGCAGCCAAGTGCCCACATGTGTCCAAATCATGGCCCCAGGCTGCTCTCCCACAGGGGGGCGACCTCGGGTCACCAGGGACGTGCATGCCTCAGAAGCAGTGGGCTTCCACGGTTTCCAAAGGGATGCAGAGCAGAGGGGCAAACAGACCCCAAGTGGGGCCCCCAATTGTGATGCTGGCTCTCAGAAGCTCTGCCCTCCCCCACGGACATGATGCGGTTCCATCTTCCTGCTCCCACTGCTCCTACCAGAGGGGAGGTCCTCGGCAGTCCCACCTGCAGCACGATGAGGCTGTCATGAGGATGTCACCAACTGGGAGTGATGTCACTGAGCATGGCATGTGTGTGTCTGTGTGTGTACATGTGTTTCTGTTTACAGGTGGGTGTGTGCACCTGTGTGTGCGCATGTGTGTGTGTGTGTCTGTACGCATGACCATGCAGGGCTCTGTACGTGTCTCCGTGTAATTGTGTCTGTGTATCTGTGGTCCACATCTGTGCCTCTCCGTGCATCTATGTAGTGTGTGTGCCTCTCTGTGTACCCGTATGCAAGACCAGCTGGGTGGTGGCAATCCAGAGCCGCGCCCCAGAAGCAGCCTAATTAGGAAAAGGAGTCTCTAGAAGGAGCAGTATTTTGTGTTTTGAGCCGGGGTGTTTTGCCTGCTGCAGTTTCTTTAAGAACAACACAGAACACCCCAAACTCCACCAGCAAGCAGGCGGGTGGGAGCAGGGAGCCTCGTTCCTCAGGAGGTGCTGGTGGGGGCAGATGCCAGGCCCCAGGCTGGGGTGGCAGTGGGCAAGGGAGAAGAGGACGGGGCTCCCAAAGCTCCCCTGCCTCAGGGATCCAGGAAGATGGAATGGACCCCTGAGAAGCCAGATTGTTCTCGTGCTCACAAGGTCTCCACGGTGGAGGGATAGAAAAGAACAGGTGACAGAGAAGTCCCCCCATCCCCCTGGGAGCCTCTCCATGTGCCGAAAACACTGTCCTCAAATTGTGGTCACTGCACCTGGAATCTGCACCCCTCTTCTTCCTCCAGCCTCCTGCAGCCCTGGCTGCAAGGCAGCAGCTTCTGCTTCTGAGAGCTGAGCAAACATGAAGTGGGCTGGGCCGGGGAGGCCCCGGTAATTTAATTGAGTCCGTTTGCTCACGGTGGAATATGACTTCTCTTACAATATTTTGAAAAGCAATTCAGCTGAACACTCAGCTATGTGTGTGTTGAGGTGGGGTTCCCACCTGAGGCTGGGCTTTCTTCATTTCGGCAGCTCCAGTCTCCCCAGTATTCACAGAGAGAGGGTCCTGCGGGTGCCTGACCAGCCCCTGCCACCCCTGCCTTCCCTGTGCGTCCCACATCTCCTCCTCGCTGGCACCCCATGACTGGGAAGGCAGCTTCAGGAACAGCGGTCTTTCTCCAAGTGGGACCAAAAATGTGAGGAGATCATTTCCTTCTAACCAGTCGATTCCAGGCTGGGAGTCCCTGGGACCAGTGAACAGAGACATACCTGGAGAAGGCAGTCTCCTCTCCCAGGGGCTGCTGGAGAAAGGAAGGAGGGGGTGCTGCGTGGGGGGCACAGGCCCACCATGCTGCCTGGGAGGGGAGGCTGGGCTCTGGGGCATTCAGACTCCACATCTGGCCATGATCAGGGTGAGAATCACCTCCACATGTATTTATTGTGCAGTCACACTGTGCTTGAAATGGATGTTAGTGTTCCACAGAGTCTCATCAAATCCCCTCACCACACTGTGAGTGAGGCGTGACTACAGCCCCTGTCTTACAGCCAAGGAAACCGGAGCACAGAGAGGTTAAGAAACTTGCCCAAGGCCACACAGCTGATATAGGGTAGGTCCAGGATTGGAACCCACTCACCTGGCAGCAGGCAGGCTCACCTTGTCGTGGACCTGATGGTGAGGGGCTGTGTCCTGCAGCCTCTGGGCTCAGCAGCCCTTTCAAAGAAGGGGTTTCATCCTGGCAGTGAGGTTGAATAGGGCATAGTTGTGTCCTTTATGGCCTCCAAGGGGGAACCTCAGTCCCCCCTCACCCCACCTCCATCACAATCCCCCCCTCGCCCACCTCCACCATCCCCCCTCAACCCACCTCCATCACCATCCCCCTCACCCCACCTCCATCACCATCCCCCCTCGCCCCACCTCCATCACCATCCCCCCTCACCCACCTCCATCACCATCCCCCCTCACCCCACCTCCATCACTATCCCCCCTCACCCCACCTCCATCACCATCCCCCCACCCCACCTCCATCACCATCCCCCCACCCCACCTCCATCACTATCCCCCCTCACCCCACCTCCATCACCATCCCCCCCTCACCCCACCTCCATCACCATCCCCCTCACCCCACCTCCATCACTATCCCCCCTCACCCCACCTCCATCACCATCCCCCCACCCCACCTCCATCACCATCCCCCCTCACCCACCTCCATCACCATCCCCCCCACCCCACCTCCATCACCATCCCCCCACCCCACCTCCATCACTGTAGCTCCCTGCCTGAGTCCACTCAGCCCCCAGAAGCTTTTTGCACACCTGTGTGTCCTACCCTGAGTTGTGAGGCCTCCCCCAGGGGCCGAGAGGATGCTGTCTCTTATCACCCCCAACATCCCCAACACTGAGGAGCTTCATGTGGTGTGAGATTTCGTGTGTGTGTGAATGTTTTCTGTCTACCTAACTGGACCAGCCGCTTCCTAGAGACGGCGCCCTGTCCCCTCTTTACCCACCCAGCCTTCCACAAGTCTCTGCAGAGTGGGTTGATCAATAATCAATGCTTGTTGATCAATTGCCTGGGAAATGATTTTCCTTCATTGACTCATCTCTAGAATCTCCAGGAGGAAAATGTGTCTGGACCAAATGACGGAACTCAGGAGGGCTGTGTCACTGCCCGGGGGGGCACACATTACTGCAGGAACACAGGGTGTCTCTCAATTACAGGGAGCTGGTGTGCTGGCTCTTGGGGAGCCCAGGAGACTGGGTCCCGAGAGGCTAGGAGAGTGGTGCCCTTGGCTGGCAGAGCTGCAGGGGCCAGGAGCTGGGTGGGGCTGGGGCCGGAGGGAGAGAGGGAAGCCACAGGGTTGAGAGGAGCAAGGACTGTGGATGCTGCATCAAAATAGTTTCTTTCAGTTAAATCATATTTTAAATGCACTGGGGGAGGCTCAGTCTGTAAAGAAATCTTGCCAGAAATCTTTCCCAGAAAACAACTCTTTTGCTAAATGCAAAACATCTTCCTTTATCTGTCTTGATATGGAGTGCTCTTAAAAGCCAGGTGCACCTATACATGTGGAAACAAGGGAAGGCCCGTATACATACAAGCGGAGCCTCGAGCACTCTCATGTGTGCTGTGTGTGCTGCGCATGTGTGCTGTGCACATGTCCTGTGTGCTGTGTGTGTGCATGTCCTGTGTGCTGTGTGTGCTGTGCATGTGCTGTGTGTGCTGCGCGTGTGTGCTGTGTACGTCCTGTATGCTGTGTGTGCAGTGCACGTCCTGTGTGCTGTGTGCTGTGCATGTGCTGCGCGTGTGTGCTGTGCACATGTCCTGTGTGCTGTGTGTGTGCTGTACGTGTGCTGCACATGTGCTGTGCATGTGTGCTGTGTGCATGTCCTGTGTGCTGTGCGTGTGCTGCACATGTGTGCTGTGCATGTCCTGTATGCTGTGTGTGCTGTGCATGTGCTGTGCATGTGTGCTGTGCACATGTCCTGTGTGCTGCGTGTGTGTGTGCCGCACATGTGTACTGTACGCATGTCCTGTGTGCTGTGTGTGTGCTGTGCGCATGTCCTGTGTGCTGGGCGTGTGCTGGGTGTGTGCCCACCTTGCTGCTTGTACCTGGGCACAGCCAGCTCTCGCATTTTCTCATCGCTCTGGTTCAATTTAAATTAAAGCAAATGTTGAAAGCCCTCCCTTCCAGTTTTTATTTGCTGCCCTAAGTCTTCCGCAGCAACTCATTAGCTTTAATGGGTTTTCTTAATTCTCGTCTATTAGCAGGCCCTGTTTCTGCTTGGAAAGCCGGTCCTTTCCAGAGAAGAAGGGCTCTCAGCCTTGTTCTGCCTGGACACAATGCAGCCTGTCCCACACCCCCACCACCACACAGCAGCCCCCTCACCTGGAAACCCCTCTGGGAGACAGGGGTGCCTTGCCCTGGAAGGCCGGGGCTTCTCCTTGTCAGCTCCCCCTCTCCCTGGAATCTGCTCCTTGTAGAGGAAGCGGCTGCACCAGGTGCTCAGAAGACTCATCACAAGGCCAGGTGCCATGGCTCACCCCTATAATCCCAGCACTTTGGGAGGCCAAGGCAGGCAGATCACCTGAGGTCAGGAGTTCAAGAACAACCTGGCCAATGTGGCAAAACCATTTTCTACTAAAAGTACAAAAATTAGCCAGGCATAGTGGTGCACGCCTCCCAGCTACTCCGGAGGCTGAGGCAGGAGAATTGCTTGAACTCAGGAGGTAGAGGTTGCAGTGAACCGAGATTGCGCCACTGCACTTAGGCCCGGGTGACGAGAGTGAGACTGTCTCAACAAAAAAAAAAAAAAGAAAGAAAAAGAAAAAGAACATCACAAAACTGCAGGGAGATGGAAGGAAACAGGTCCCTGCACTTAGGATCCCCTGGAGGAAGGAGGTGTATCCTTCCAGGGTGGCCTGTGGCTTGCTGGGCAGCTCCTGCTTGGGAGTTGGGGGAACTCTGTCCAGGAGAAAGCAGTGTGTGGAACTCACACATAATGATGCTGGCACTCCCAGGGCCTCTGGTGTGGGCTATAAAACCACCAAGACAGATTCAGGCCAGCAGCCTTCACGTCCTCAGAGGATTTGAGAAGTGCTCAGATGCTTGTTGAGAAAAACACCCATCTGGCCCCTCTGACCCATTTCACAGAGCACTTTGGAGAAATGATTTCACGTGTGTTCTGAGTGGAGCCAGGGTGGGTCAAGGCTGGCCCTGCTGTTCATGATCACGGGCTCTGAGCATGCCAGCCTGAGAGAGCCAGGTAGGGTGGAGCTGGGTCCTTGGCAAGCACCTTTTCCTCTCTGAGCTTCATTTTCTCCAAATGGAAATGTGGGAAGGGGTGTGTACTAGATCCTTAAGGAGCTGGAGCTGAGGGTGTGGGGGGGGAGGACAGGGAAGAACGTGGTGGGGTTCGTAGACCTGAGGCCTGGGCCATAGCTGAGAACACAGCTGGAGAGGCTGGTGCATTCATAACACGTGGAAAGGGGTTGGAATCACCCCACTCCCCTGCCATCATCCCTGTGTCTGCAAGCTTTGGAGGTCCGGGCTCTGCCCCACCTGCTCAGAGGCCACGTGAGCTTCCCCTTCCAAGGAGTGAGATACAAGTCCAGTGGGCCAGCCCCATCCACCCTGGGCTGGGCTCCAGATGCTGGCCCTTGTTCATCGTCAGCCCCTGACTCCTGCCAGCCGTCCGCCCCACCTTGCTCCCCTTTATAGATTCATTTCACACGATTCAACCACAAAAAAATAAGGGGCAGACTCATATTGTCAGTCAGCTCCCGCAGCACACCTGGGGCCAGTGGGACACGGGCTCTACCTCTATGCTGGGTCTTCCCAATGCCCATCCAAGGGTGGGCAAATGTCCTGCCCAGACTCCCCTTTCTCTGGAGCATGAGAAGGGTTAATCCAGTGTGTCTGGCACCTTCGTCCCTGCCCTGCCCCTGTGGGTGGGGAGGAAGTCCCCAGGAAGCATGGCGGGGCTGGCATCCCAGAGTCTCCAGTTGGGGAGGCTAGCCTGGGCTGGGCTGTTCATCTGGCAGGGACTAGGGGACTTGGTATGGGGAAAGATCCCCAGAGGTGGGTGCCCAGGCCAGGCCTTGGAACACCCATCACACAGAGGCAGAGCCATGGACCAGGGGTCCCGTAGGTCCAGAGGGGAGACATAAAACTGGGGGGCCATAAGACTGAGGAGAGCCATAGGATGGGGGCCCATAGGGTTAGGGGGATCCAAGGATGGGGAGCGGCACCTGTAGGACTGGGAAGGAGACATAGGATAGGGGGCCATATGATGGGGGGTCTATAGGATGGGATCTGTAGGATAGCGGGGTCTATAGGATGGGGGATCTATAGGATGGGGGGTCTATAGGATGGGGGTCTATAGGATGGGGGTCTATAGGATGTGGATCTCTAGGATGGTGGGCTATAGGATGGGGGTCTACAGGATGGGGGTCTCTAGGATGGGGATCTCTAGGATGGGGTCTCTAGGATAGGGGTCTCTAGGATGGGGGTCTCTAGGTTGGGGGTCTCTAGGATGGGGGTCTATAGGATGGGGTCTCTAGGATGGTGGTCTATAGGATGGGGGTCTCTAGGATGGGGGTCTCTAGGATGGGGGTCTACAGGATGGGGATCTACAGGAAGGGGGTCTATAGGATGGTGGTCTACAGGATGGGGGTCTCTAGGATGGGTGTCTACAGGATGGGAGTCTACAGGATGGGTCTACAGGATGGGGTCTACAGGATGGGTATCTATAAGAAGGGGGTCTATAGGATGGAGGTCTATAGGATGGGATCTCTAGGATGGGGGTCTCTAGGATGGGGGTCTCTAGGATGGGGTCTCTAGCATGGTGGTCTATAGGATGGGAGAATGGGGGTCTCTAGGATGGGGGTCTATAGGATGGGGGTTCTATAGGATGGGGGTCTATAGGATGGGGGTCTATAGGATGGGGTCTATAGGATGGGAGACTACAGGGTGGGGGTCTACAGGATAGGGGGTCTATAGGATGGGGTCTATAGGATGGGGGTCTATAGGATGGGAGTCTGTAAGATGGGGGTCTATAGGATGGGGGTCTATAGGATGGGGTCTCTAGGATGGGGGTCTATAGGATGGGGGGTCTATGGAACAGGAGGTATATAGGATAGGGCCCTATAGGACCCCAGGGGAGCCATGGGATTGGGGGGTATAGTATGGGGGCCATAGGACCGGCCAGGGGAGCCAGCTAACAGAGTTCTGTGAGCAGGCAGTGCTGTCTGGAGCAGGCTGTGCAGGGGAATGAGCCCGTACAGCCCTGGGTGGAGCCTTGCTGAGGGCTGATGTGGCCGTCGTCATCCTCGCAGTCACTGGCATTTAGAGGGCACATTCCTGTGCTCAGCCCAAGTGAAGTATCCGCGGGTCTCCCAAACATGCCTGTGGGCTGTGGTTGCTCCATATTCTCCTTGGCCTGCTTGGGAGCCTCAATCCTCTGATCCTGGCTTCAGTATGAACTGAGCAAGGCTTCCTGTGGGGACAGCCCAGCTCCCCACCTCAGTGCCATAACACAGCAGAGACGTGCTTCTCACCATGCCAGTCCCCTGAGGGCATGGCTGACCAGGGTGAGGCTCTTCTCCCAGGGGTGGCCCCAAGCCCCAGTCCCTGCCACTGGGAAGATCTGCCATCTTTAGCACATGGTTTCCACACTTTTGAGAAGAAAGAGCATGGGGGCTGCCAGGGCTGTCCTGGAGGTGCACAGGTCCCCCCACCACATTTGGGTGGTGGGAGCTTCCTCATTGAGTGGCCCCACCCCAAGGGCTGCTGGACACTTTGGGGGTCTTGATTTCCTCTTAGAACAGGGTGGTCTCGGGAGCAGCAAGGAGTGCTATGCCTTGAGGAGCCAAAGCCCCTGACAGACAGCACCGGGCCTAGGGAGCCCAGGAGCAGGGCAGCTCTGTGGCCAGGGAGCAGGAGAGGGGAGGGTGAGCACGGGCATTCAGCGGAGAAGACGGAAGCCCTGGGCTACCCCGGAATCTGGCCATGGGCAAAGCTTCCTCATTTGTTTCAAAGCAGCAAGATATTCACAGCCCTTTGGATGTGCCCATTTCACAGTGGAACGTAGCAGAACCTTCCAAACCCAGGTGCCCAGGCAGAGCAAAGTGGGGTTTATCTTCCCTGTGGAGGCTCCAGGTGCACTTGGCATGCCCTCCATCCGGGGCACCAGTTTCTCTGCAGGAGGTGCTTGGCGCTGGGAACTAAGGATCCAGAGAAGCATGCGTGTGCCTGTGTGCCTGTGTGAGTGAGCATGCAGGTGAGTGTGAGTGCATATCAAGGTGTATGCATGTGAAACATGGGCGTGTGTATGTGAGCGTGGGCCTGTGTGCATGTGTGAGCATGTATGTGTTAGTGCCTGCGACTGTATTTCAGGGTGTATGAGAGACATACACTTGTGTGTGCCTCTGTGTGTATGAGTGAGCACGCGTGTGTTAGTGTATGTGACTGCATTTCAGGGGGCGTGGGAGACATGTATGTATGTGTTCCTGCATGTGTGAGAGCACATGTGTGTGTGTTAGTGTGTGTGGCTGCTTTTCAGGGTATATGAGAGACATGCACGTGTGTGTTCCTGTATGCCTGTGACTGAGCACATGTGTGAGTGTATATTAGTGTGTTTGCATGTCAGGGTGTGTGTGTGAGGTGTGTACGAGTGTGTGTGAGCATGTGAGCATGGTTGGGTGTGTCTGCCTTGGCCACAGTATTGAGGCAGCAGCAAGTGCATTCTGCCAGTGTAAAGTGAGGCACTGCGCGGGGCTCCGGCCTGCAGGGGATGGGAGGGCAGTGGACGTGGCTACTGGACACAGTGGTGTTTCCATCTTTGCTTCCTTGGGGAATCCATCTGGAAGATTTTCTGATGTCCAGATGCTGTCAGTGGCTTCTTTCCTCTCGGCTCGGTGAGTGTTGCCTCCTGGTGGGAGAGGTGCTCGAGTGACGATGGGGTTGGCACCAGGACCCAGTCACTACAAAGCAGGAGCATCAGGAAGGGCTGGGAGCCAGAGAGGACCCAGGTGTGAGCTCTCTTGCTGGCCAAGAGCCTTCCCTTTTGTGGGACCCCAGACTCCAACAAAGGGCATGCAGTGGGGCTTGGGGGGAACGTGCACCTGCAGCCCAGTGCTCACCTTTGGCCAAGGCCACTCTGCACCGACTTAGCTGGAATTTTCTCTCCATGGGAGCTTCTTTTGGAGGGAAAGTGGGGACAAGAGAGGTGAGGCTGGGGGCAGACACTCAGAGGTTCAACCAAACCTGCATCCATCAGAGCAGATACCTTTCCCAAGGCTGCAGAGAGCCTGAGCTGGAGCAGCAGGAGCTGCAGGACCCAAAAGGCCCTCTCGGGAGGGGAGACATCACCTCGAGACACTCGTGGGCTCCCGAGGCCATTTCGGGCAGAACAGACTGAGATCTTGGTGGCCGGGGAACCACGTTAAATGCTAACCAGAGCAACACCAACCATGCCCCAGAACACACATCCAGAGTTTGGGGTAGCAGAATGGGAAGGCCTGGGAGGAGGCGCCATGTGTATACCTGGTGTTGGAGGGGCTCCCCAGACAAGCCGTTATGTTAAGGCTGTTTGAGTTCTGGACACGATAACAAACCCCCGAAACACATGTCCTTCACCCCAGCAGTCACGGCAGGGGTCACAGCCAGGGTCAAGGGCACCCCTTCCAGTGAGCCCCCATCAGGCCCTCCCTGGGGAGTGGGGGCGGCCCATGGCAGAAGCGCTGGCGCCTTTGGGTGTAGATGTGGAGGTGGCTCCATGCCTGGGGAGGTGGGAGGATGGTGTTGGCACCCGGTGCTGCAGGTCAACCCCGGCTGACGGGCTGCCCCTCCCCACGCAGAGCTGCCCATTGCTTGTGTGCTTGGAGAGTGTGCGTAGGGCCACTGGATGCCCACCAGCTGCCCTGGGCACAGCGAGATGGCTCGGAGGGGCTGCCCCCAGCCTGTCCGAAAGTGGTGGAGCTGGTGTGGTTGGAGCCCCTTCTCGCCCTCCTTGTGCAGTGGGCTGTGAGCTGGAGAGCAGGTGGCGGTGGGCAGGTGACCGGGACCTGCCTTTTCCCGGCTTCACTAACCCGTGGCTGCATCCCGACTGTCATGAGCCCTGCGTGGGTCATTTCCCACCATCAAAAATTAGTGAAAAGTAGATTTTGCCACAGTGTGGATACAAAGACAGAAGCATCATTGAACCCTTAGAGTTCATGTGTTCTTCTCATTTTAAAAGAAATCATGACATTTTCATGGCCCTAACAGTATCAGCCCTGGCTAAGGGTCGACCTCCCAGACGCCCATGTGTCTGGCTGGAGGAGGCTGAGTGTGGGCCGGGACCAGCGCTGGGCTGGTGTGTGAGGACCTCCTGGTGGGTTGCTGCTTGGAACCTGGTCAGCTCTTCCAGTGCCTTCTCAGATGGTTAACAATCCAGGGAGTGGTGGTGTCCACGGTGACACGAGGTCACTCACCCATGGGCTTCTCAGTTGTCCTGCAGAGGAGCCGGGACCAAGGCAGCGGGTGCAGGGAGCCAGTGGAACCCATGACTGGCTCCCAAGTGTAGCCTTTTTGTCCATCTTCAAACGCAGGCATGCCAGGCTTGGAAATTAACACAGTCAAACAGCATTATGAAGCCGCATTGGGAAAGCCAGAGGCAGGAAAGGCCCCAGGATCCTGGCTTCCTCGTCCCCAGCCTGGATGGCATGGCATGGCCACAGCCCCGAGTCAGTGGGCTGGGGGGGCCTCTTTCCTCAGCTGGTACTCCTGTGGGACCCCCATCTTTGCAGCCCCCTGTGACTTAGATAAGGCTCAGCCCTTCTGCAGAATGAAGCGTGCATGGCCTTGGAGAGGGGGAGAGTTGTTCTGTGAAAGAACCCATCCCCTGTGTGGGAAGGGCCCTTGGACGGAAAGATGGGGCCAATGCATAATGAAGAATAGTGTGGACAGGAACTTCTGCCCCCACACCTCTTAATCTCATTAGCAGGAAATGAAAGCAATTCTCACTGGGACTCACCTTGCCGTGTGCTGAGAATCTCCTGTAAGAATTTCAAGTGTCCCTCCAGCTCGGTTGTTCATCTTTGGCTGAAGTTAATTCCCCATCCCTGGATGCACACAGAGCTATGCTGGGGTGCCCCAGACATTTGGAGGCAGGAGAAACCCATTCATAGTGAGCAATTGTCTATGGGTCATCCACGGTGCCTGCCTCCAGGTGAGCAGCCTTCCTGGGGGCCAGGCAGTCTCTGATTCCTCCTCCATCATGTGCCTTGGCTACCACAGAAAGCTGCCTGTCTGGCCCACCATGGTGTCCACCAGCTGTGGCTCCCTCTGCCTGTCCTCCCTGGAGGGGTGAGTGGTGGTGCCATTTTCTCCTCTGCTGCATCCCGTGGTAGGTGGCTGGAGAAACATTTTCATGTTATTGGCTTGAGTAAATCTGACTTACGCAACGTAAACCTTAATACCAGGGAGAGCGTTGCCTTCCTACCGCGTGTCTTCTCTTCCCAGTCTCTCCTGATGCCTGGGGCCCTGGGCTCACGAATGCTCAGCGCTAACTCCTAGGTGATGCATGCATGAATCTGGCCAAAGTGATTTTCATTTTGGAGAAGGGTCAAGCAGTGGGAGAAGGTCAGGGCACCTGAGGAGGAGGAAGACTGGGGGGAAGAGGGGAAGGAAGAGCAGGAGGAGGAGGGGGGAAAGAGGACATGAAGGAAGAAAAGGAGGGGAAGGAGGAGGAAGAGGAGATAAAGGAAGAAAAGGACGAGGGGAGGAGGGAGAAGGGTGGAGGGAGAGGAGGAGGAAGAGAAGGAGAGGAGGGTGTCTGAGGCCGAGCTGACGCTGTGATGGTGACGTGTAGCCCTGGGGTCAGCACCCATGCGGGAGCGCAGGCAGCAGAATTGGGCAAGGGAGGCATTAGGCCATGAGGCAATCGCAACACTGGCCCAGCAGACCTATGTGGAGCTTGGGAGCTGCCCCACCTTGAGGCAAAAGGATGGGTCTTTGCACCCCTCCGCCCACCTGCCATGGATGTGGACCCTCCCCAGGGACCTTGGGCGAGGTGGCTCTCTCCGAGGACAGTGCTCTCCGAGCCGTCAGCTGCCCAGAGTCCCCGAAGCTGTGGTGAGAGCAGCTCCCTGGAGGGAGGTGAAGGTGGGCCAGCACAGCATCTGCTAGGAGGGTCAAGGGTCATCCTGCGGGGCCGGGACTCAGTCCTGCTGGTGTCCACAGGCAGAAGCCTTCCAGCTCCTCAAACGCTGCCTCTGTGGGGCTGGGGCCCTGCGTTCATCCTCCTCTAATTGAGCAGACGCTGGGCCAGTGGTGAGGTGGCCTGTGCATGGTGGAAGCATCAGTGAGGCACTGCTCACTGGGCTAGTGCTCTCGCCAGCAGACAGCTGGAGCCGGGAAGTGGTGCTCTGTTCATGATGTTTTGATTTCTCGGGCTCTGGGGACACTGACTTTGATAAGATTGAAATGTGGTGCTGGCACAATATACCATAAAATCACGGCTTGCTTTTAGAGCAAGCGTTAGCTGCCGGAGCCCACCCTTCCTTTAGAATTAAATAAATACTTTAAAGAAAAAGAAAAAACAGCATAGGACAGCTAGAGCCATGCGGTCAGAGACTCAGTGGCTGAGCTGTGCTGTTCTTTATACAGGAAGCAGCCGCATTACCAGCGATGGTGCCCGACGTGCCTGATCGTCTACTGGAAAGGCTAGTGTGGTGCCTGGGCAGGGCTTGGAGCACAGGCTGGCCATGGGTTGCCTCTCGTCAGCTGTCCAGTTAGCTTTGCGAGTGACCAGGTTGGCTGATGCTTCTGCCTTACTGGCCTCGAAACTTGCCCTGGTTGTTTTTGCCGAGGCGGCTTTCCATGCAGGGGCTCCAGGCTGTGGCATGGCATGTCCCCGTGGGCAGAAGCGTCCCTATATGCTGCCTTCCTGGTTTCTGATCAGGATCAGATTTCCACCCACCAGCACACCCTCATCCTTCAACTCCTGGCCCCTCTGCCTTACCCGTCTTTTCATCCTCAGAGCTGCACTCAGTGTCTGTGCAGCCAACACACTCGTTAACTGCCTATTGACCCACAGGCAGGTGCCCATCGGATGCCTGGGAGACGTACTTGGCCTGGGAGAGCGGCACTTTCCCCAGCTGCAGAGAGCATCTCTCTCTGGGTAGAGTTCAGAGTTCACCTGCGTCTGAATGGGAGCTTCATCTCCATTGGTGATCGGTGATCCTGATCGGAAATGTTTGGCGGCAGAACTCTGAGCTTGGTAACGATGCTGATGGCATCTTTGGTGTGAGAGTGTGGTACCCAGGAAGGGCTGCCATCTCCATGGTTCCGGGGAACCCAGAGGTGTGGCTGCTGTGTTCTTGGGGAGCCCCCTTCCCTCTTGGGTGGCAGGCACTACCACCCCTTGACCCTGCCAGGCGCCTGAGCCTGCCGTCTCTACCTCGTGAATCCTGTGAGCTCCAAATCGGATAGCAGTGTCCGCATAGAATGTGGGGTAAAAGTGTTCAGTCTGCACTGTCAGTGTCGGGAAGATGTATTCCTTTAGGGTTACTGCTGTGGAAGGTGTTATCAAGTGTGCTGGTGATTCAGGTATGGGAAATATGTTCTGTGAAAGCATTTTCCACCTGCCGCCATGATGGCTTCAGCGGGCACTGTCTCCCGACTCGCCATAATCCATTTATCTGGTGTTTGTGTAGGGGCGCCAGGGCAGCTGCTAGAGCACACTGGAATTAAGTATGAATTAAATGTACTATTAAAATAAAGTGTTATCACAGGCGTTTAATGAGTTTTATTCTTTAACAGTTTCATTTTGCAATTTTTGATGCCCAGGCAGCTTTCTGTTTCATTTTCTCTTAGTGGATTTTCATTTAGGAGTTTTCCCTGTTATTGAACATCAAAGGGGCTGCTATTTCCCCACACTTACGGTCACCCCTCCCAGTTCTGCTGGAATGGATATTTTGTTCATAGGAGAATGAAACTGGAACAAGCCTAAGTAATTTTTGAAAGGAGTTAAAAGGAGCAAGGAGTTAAGATTCTCCCCAGAAATACCTGTGCATGAGTGTGCATGTGTGCATGAGCATGTATGTGTGTGCATGTGTGCGTGTGCATGTGTGTACATGAGTGTGTGCACACGTATGTATATGAGTGTGTGGGTGTATGTACATGAGTGTGTGCATATGTGTGTATTGTGTGGGTGTGTGTGCACGAGTGTGTACATGTGTGTGTGCGTGTGTGTGCATGTGTGTGCAGGTGTGTGCACATCCAGAGCAGAAACTAACATGTTCAGGGTAGAAGGGCTTCATTGGGGGCTCACCAAATACCAAGAGACCAGCCTCCCTCACCAACTCTGCTTAATGTGTCCAGGGCTGGCCCAGGGAGCATCTGCCCTCTGCCTTGGATGCTGCCCTTCTGAACCATGGGCTGACCACTGCCCAAGCCCCACAGCTGGGTGGCTCCTGCCCAGCCACTCCCTGAGTACCAGGAGTCAGCCTCACATTGGCTGAGTAGCCCTGGCCACAAAGAGCAGCATCTCCAGCTGAGGAGCCACCCGGGCTGTGGGAAAGGCCACATGGGTGGGCTGGGTAGACATGCTAGGGCTTTTCAGGGTCCTCTCCCTGGGGGCTGTGCTGGATGGGCTCTAATGTGTTCCTGTAGGTCCCCAGCCCCCCATGGGGCACCCCATCAGTGGAGAACATGCTTTCCCACCAGAAAGCAAACAATGGGCTATCCAACCTGCTCACACCTGCTCCCCGTCACTCGCCAGCACACTGTCATCCTTCAACCCCGGCCCTCTGTCTTACCCATCTTTTCATCCTCAGAGCTGCATGCAGTGCCTGTGAAGCCAACATGCTTGTTAACTGCCCACTGACCCACAGGCAGGCACCCATCAGATGCCTGGGAGACATGCGTGGCCTGGGAGAGTGGCACTGTCCCCAGCTGCAGAGAGCATCTCTCTCCAGGCAGAGTTCAGAGTCCACCTGTGTCTGAACTGGAGCTTTATCTCCATCAGCCCCGTCATTCTAGGAACACCCAAGTGTGCGTCTTCTATAGGCTGTGAACCCACAGCCACTTGAGGACTGGCCTAAAACCTCATGCCAGGAACAGCAGGAACTGGAGATTTGGGGTTTGGTGACCTTGTCAACCTATGGCTACCGTCTGCTCACTTTGTGCCAGGCCCACTCTGGGTGGGGGTGTGGAAGAGTGGAAGGCTGAACCCCAGTTCCCACAGAACCTGCCTTCTGGGCATGGGGCTGTTTGAGTGAATGAGTGAATGGTACCAGAGTGGTATGTGCCGTCCCAAAAATCCATGGGGTGGGTGGCTGATGCTGCTTCCTGTGGGGCTGGGTTCTCTGAGTACCTGGCATCTGAGCTGAGGCCTGAGAAGTCACAGCCCATAAAGCCTGGTGGGAAAGGAGGGCACAGTGGGGCACAGGCTGTGATTTGTGGAGGAGCCAGAGGCCAGGGTGCCTAGAGCAGAGTGGGCAAGGGGGACGAGGGGTGAGAGTTAGGAGGCTGGAGGAGCCTGTTGTCTGGTGGACAGCCCTAGAGAGTTCTGAGCGGGGCAGGGGTGCGGGCTGATTGACCTTCCTCAGTCGGACCCAGGCTGCTGGGATGTAGAGGGGTTATGGGGGTGAGCGTGGAGGCTGGGGGTCTCTCGAGGTGTTTCAGAGGTCCCTGGCACACCTGGATACTGGCATCAAGGAAGGAAGGGACTCGAAGGCCCTGATCTCGGTTGGGCCCCCCGGGTGAGACGCGTGTTGCTCACGGAGAGCCCCCAGGGAAGCTGGGGAGGAACAGGGAGGGGAATTGAGCCTTGTGTCGGACATGCCAGATTTGAGATACTCGTGAGGCTTCTGGAAAAGCTGCGGAGGCAGCCAGACAGAAGAGGCTAGAAGTCTGGGGTGGAGGTGACCAGGGCTGGGAACACCTCAGCGCCCCCTTTCCAGAGGGAGCAGCCCATGGAGTTCCTGGGTTTCCCAGGGCTCCTGTTCCTGTCCCTGGCACTGCCAAGAGAGGCTCGGTTCACGGTGCATTTGCCCTTTAACTGTCCCCTGGTTCTTCTGCACATTGACCCTAAATGTCACCTGTGAGCCATGTCCCCTCTTTGTGCATCAGCCTGGCTGGGACCACAGACCCCTGGCCACGCTGAGCAGTGCAGGAGCCTCCTCAGAGGCAGGAGTCACGCACCTGTCCCCCCATCTCCCCCATGGCCCACTGTGACCCGGAAACCTCGCTTGTGAGTGCTTCACGCCGTGGAATTCTCACTTTCTCATAATTCTCCATTTTCTGGACATGGAGAAGGTGGTCTGACTTGTGAGATATTCTGGGCCTTACCCTGCTCCAACTCTAGAGGGGTCCTGGACTCAGAACAGGGCGTCACCAGCATTTGGGGACACCAATTGGGGAGTGGGGCCCTCACACCTGCGTGGCCTTGAAGCACCGGAGAATGAGGTCTGCGCTCAGAGCTGGGCATTCAGGGTTCTCTGATGTTTCCACTTTACCCTTCTCCTGAGGCTTTGACAACAAATTTCAGCTCCAGTGGCCTCGGGGAAGCCCCAGAGCTCCTCGGAGGCCCCTCCCATGGTTTCTAATGGCCTTTGCAGCTCAGAGCTGGCAGAGACGAGGCTCCAGGAACTGGCTCAGTCACAGGAAGCAGTCGCCCACAGGCTGGCTCTCATTTTCCTGGAGCGCCAGGTATTCAGGCCTTGCAAAGAGGCCTGTGGGCCCCTCACATGCAGGAACACAATGGTTCCCGTCTAGTCACCAAGCCACAGCCAGGCTCTGGCTGACACTGCTCACCCTGCTCCCTGCAGCCTGGTAGCATCCAGGCCCAGTGCAGGTATCCTTCCATGCCCACCGCTACCCCCACCCCCAGCCCCCTGGGCGATCCTCTCCCTGTGCCTCAGAGCTGGGGCCCTGTTTGGCTCTGAAAGACGCTGCTCTCAGCCTCTCCCACCATCCTATGCAGATGCTGGCCAGGGATCTCAGCCTTGCCCTGGAGGGCCTGGAATCAGGCTTCAGCGAAACACAGGGAGACAGGTGCCTTTTCCCAAAGGCAGGACAATAACTGAAAACCTGAGAAGTTCTCCGGGGTGCTCACCTTGGGCTGAAAGGCCCAGGTGTGGGGCAAACTCTGTTGGCCGTGGCCTGAGGAGGGCCGTGTGCGAGCTGGT
This sequence comes from Callithrix jacchus, assembly GCF_049354715.1. NCBI lineage: Eukaryota > Metazoa > Chordata > Mammalia > Primates > Cebidae > Callithrix > Callithrix jacchus. The sequence continues at coordinate 135,092,910 of NC_133506.1, read as the reverse complement.
TGGAGCGGATCCTCGCGGAGGGAGTGACCTGTTATCCGCTGCGTTTGCCCCTTGATGGCTGAGTAAGTACACAGCAGGCAGGGAACATTCGTCCAAGGCAGCTGTATTATTTACAGAGAGACTTGGAGAATCTCAGAGAAGAGCCGACACCGCTTGCATATTAAAATGGAAATGGCAATTAACTACCAAAATAAGGCATTTTTATAAAATTTTTATTGAAGTTTTCATGAACAAATAAAGAAACAGAGAAATCTGCCTATGCCTTTCGAGCCATATAAAAATGACTAAATCAAGATAAAACGGCAAGAACCAGCAACACCTCCACTTTGTCTGCTTCTCAAAATAAATAAGTAAGTGCAGGACATGACACCGGGCACCCTGCATAAGGCACATGTATGCACACACACGTGACCTTGGCCCAAAGACCAAGGAATGAATGATGGAGTGAAATGCTATTTGAGGGCAGAGTGAGGGAGGGGATGCTGGGAGGAGGAGGAGAGACAAGCATGGGCCTCGTGTCCCCTAGGGAAGCGCTGGATGGCGCCTGGCAGAGCTGCTGACCAGCCGGGCCCCCTCCAGCTGGGGCGCAGAGAGCCGCATGGGCACAGAGGCAAGAGGTGGTGGCCAGGGTGTTGGCAAGGTGCTACAGGTCCTGGTGACTCTAGTAACTAAGGGGACTGTGCGGGGTCTCCCAGCACCTGAGAGATGTTTAATCTCTCCACAAGGAAGGCAGTGGGAGACGCAAGCTCATGCCGGCTGCACAGAGCTGTCAGTGGGTAAGCACGTTGATTAGAATTTTGGATAACCCCGATGGCAGATGGATCAAGGTGCAGACCAGCAGCCAGGGGAGAGGGAAGAGGCCAGGTTGGGGCTTGGCAAGCCGTGAACCGGACTGGTCCAGGAGAAATTGCCTGCAGATGGGTGGGTCTGGGGAACAGCCTGATGTGAGCTGAGGGAGGGTGACAGCTGTCTGTCACTCGCTTCCAAACCTTTGGAGCCAAATGTGTGTCTTTCCTGACTTATGAGGGATTTGACCATTTATTCCTTTCCCTTCCTTTGCCTGAGAAGTGAACTAACTTCTATTTCCAAAAGCTGACATTCTTCCCAGGCATGCAGCATTCAGCAGAAACCACCCGGATAGCCTTCTCTCTCCCAATAATTACTCACAATACACAAAACACAAATTGGTTTACAAATCACACCTCAATTTTATCACAACTAATTTAAAACTCATATTGTCACTCCCCTCCCCCCAGCGTAATTTAATCCATTCTTAAAAAAAAACACACACACATGGAATTTGATCCAGAGCAATTTTTCTCAATTAAAATTTGTGATTACATTTCTGAGTTTCCATGGCAGAGTCGTGAGTGGGGCTGTGATATAATTTAACTTCTCCTAAATTGCTGACACCAGTAACCCTATAAATTAACAGACGGTGGAGGAAACCTCCTGGCTTCTTCCTGGCTACTTTTTTAATGGTTTGATTTTTGTAAAAGGGGTTTTGAGTCTCAGCCAGGTATCCCTCCACTGGCAGTGGTGAGAGCTTGTCCCACTTTATCATCTCTGATGCTGGCTGCGTGGATTTCACTTCAATAAGGATGGAGCATCAGGAAAGCTGTTCACATCCCTGCTGAGTGCCAGCACCTTTGCAGAAGCTGACGGGTGGGGGCCCCAGGGTGCGGCACTGGGCAGGGCAGGTGAGCAGCGTCCACAGGACTACAGTCTGACCAGTGTGCCCAGCAGGGTGTAGGGTTCCCTGCTGGCCCAGGCTGACAGGCCAGTCTCTGTTTCCAAGCTCACTGCTGTACCCTGGCTTTTCTTTTCTTGGTTGCTTCAAATATTGATATCGTCGTTAGGGTGGAGAGCTGGGCTAGTTGGGCACCCCCCTACAAAACCTCCAATACCCTTAAGTATTTTGCACATGAGCTCAGCGTGCTTGCGGTGTTTCCTTAAGTTAAGGTGCATGGAGTTCGGAAAGAGAAAAGGCAAAACATCCAGTCACAAGGACCCTGAATGCCAACATGGAAAAAATAAAGATCAATGAGCTAGGCTGGGTATCGGGGCTCACGCCTGTAATCCCAGCACTTTAAGAGGCCAAGACAGGAGGATCCCTTGAGTTCTGGAGTTCCAGATCAGCCTGGGCAACAGAGTCAGTCCCCCTATATACAAATAATACAAAAATTAGCCGGGCCCAGTGGCAGGCACTTGTAGTCCTTGCTGCTCAGGGGGCTTGAGCCCAGGAGTTTGAGGCTGTAGCGAGATACGATCGCCACTGCACTCCACCCTGAGCAACAGAGTGAGACCCTATCTAAAAAAAATTAATGACCCGAATTACCAGGTCCAGGAGATAGTCAAACCTGGCAGAGCCATGGAGAAGGCCCTGCAGAGCCAGCCCTCCCTGGAGCCCTGTCCTGTGGTCCTGCCTTAGTCTGGGTGGAGAAGTTGGTGACTTTCCCTTCTCTGCCAAGGAGTTTCCACTAAGTGGTTCAAATGTGATTGGCCTGTCTGGGTGCAGAGATTCGGGGCCAGTGAGAAGGCAGGTGTGACCACATGCTGTCCCCATCCTTCGAGGGCTGATGCCACACCTTCAGCAAAATATGCTCTTTGAATTTTGAGGAAAGGATGTGGAGCCTAGGTTACCAGACAAAATACAGGCTGCTCAGTTAAATTTGAATTTCAGATTAACAATGAATAGTGTGGTCGGGCTCAGTGGCTCACACCTGTAATTCCAGCACTTTGGGAGGCCTAGGTGGCTAGATCACAAGGTGAAGAGATCGAGACCATACTGGCCAATGTGGTGAAACCCATCTCTACTAAAAATACAAAAATTATCCGGGCATGGTGGCATGCACCTGTATTCCCAGCTACTCGGGAGGCTGAGGCAGGAGAATCACTTGAACCCAGGAGGCAGAGGTTGCAGTGAGCCAAAATCATGCCACTGCACTCCAGCCTGGCAACAGAGTGAGATTCTGTCTCAAAAAAACAAAACAAAACAATAAAAACAATAAATAGTGTTTAGTGTAAATATGTTCCCTGCCATATTTGGGATAGACTAGTACTACAGATTACTTGTTGTTTATCTGAAATTCAAAAGAATCTGGATATCCTATGTTTTCCTTTGCTAAGACTGGCAGCCTTGGAGAGGGTTGGAGTAGGTGCTGCCATCACCCAGCCCCTCAGCTCTTGTCCTGAGTCTGTGGGGTCATTAAGAGGTGGATTAGGATGTGCTGAAATCCATCTAACCAATTTGAATCTTGCTTACTCATAAAATACAGTTGTTGAGAGGATTACAGGATGTGTTGATGGATACACCTGGCCTGGTGCAAACCTACCCATGGAAGTTTCCGGTGCTCTGTGCCTCCCTGGTCTGGGTATGGGGCAGAGGGTGGCTTCCCTGTGCCACTCTTGGTGTCTGCTCTGCAAGAACGCTCTGGGGGTGCTTGGGAAAAGAGGGAAGGGCACTTTGTTCTGGTTCCCAAGTGGCTCTCTAGCAATTGGTGGGAAGGTAGAGCTGATACACATGAGAAATTCAAGGATCCTGGTGGTAAACGGAACAGTCAAACCAGGTGTTGGAAACACTGTGTGTGACTGGAACTCAGGAAAGGAAGAGGGCAAGGCTGTGGCTCACACCTGTAATCCCAGCACTTTGGCAGGTCGAGGCAGGTGGATCTCTTGAGGTCAGGAGTTCAAGATCAGCCTGGCCAACATGGTGAAACTCCATCTCTACTAAAAATATAAAAATTAGCAGGGTGTGGTAGTGAATGCCTATAATCCTAGCTACTTGGGAGGCTGAGGCAGGAGAATCACTGAACCCAGGAGGCTGAGATTGTAGTAAGCCGAGATCATTCCACAGCACTCCAGCCTGGGAGACAGAGTGGGACCACATCTCAAAAAGAAGAAAAAGTAAAAGGGAGAGGCAGTGTAGACTTGAAGGTTTTCTTGGAGCAGGCGGGATTTCAGCCTGAGTCAGAAGGGAGGGCAGTGTGTGGATGGCGGGATCTTCCCATGGCATGACCCTCCTCACCAGAGCTGGGGAGGGAAAGACAGTTCTAGCTCACTACCTCCCCCTCATGTCTACCGCTAGGTCCCAGAGGGATTAAAAAATAGCGTATTTTATATATATATGGTACTTTAGGTTCTGGGGTACATGTGCAGATCATGCAGGATTGTTGCATAGGTACATACCTGGCAATGTGGTTTGCTGCCCATCACCTATATCTGGCATTTCTCCCCATGTTATCCCTCCCCAACTTCCCCACCCCCCTGCTGTCCCTCCCCCAGTTTCCCCCAACAGACCCCAGTGTGTGATGCTCCCCTCCTTGTGTCCATGTGTTCTCATTGTTCAACACCCGCCTATGAGTGAGAACATTTGGTGTTTGGTTTTCTGTTCTTGTGTCAGTTTGCTAAGGATGATGGTTTCTAGATTCATCCATGTCCCTACAAAGGACATGAACTCATCATTTTTTATGGCTGTGTAGTATTCCATGGTGTATATGCACCACATTTTCCTTGTCCAGTCTATCATCGATGGGCATTTGGGTTGGTTCCAGGTCTTTGCTATTGTAAACAGTGCGGCAGTGAACATACATAATTCAGCACAAGGACTGAAATCCTCTTTCAGAGGCTTTTTGGTTTGGGTTTGGGTTTTTTTGAGATGGAGTTTTGCTGGGACCACAGGTGTGCACCACCATACCCAGCTAACTTTTTTTTTTTTTTTTAATAGAGACGGGTTCACCATGTTGGCTGGGCAAATCTCGAACTCCTGACCTCAGGTGATTCACCCGCCTTGGCCTCTGGAGGTACTGGGATTACAGGCATGAGCCACCACTCCCAGCCTCTTTCAGAGTTTTTTAAACATTGAAATGAAGCTTACTTTTGCTCCTGGCTGGTGTTTATTTTGGGGCAGCTTGCAAGTGGCTCTTTTTCTGCTTAAAGGTGAGTGTGCACACACTTTTTGAGATGTGGTCCCACTCTGTCTCCCGGGCTGGAGTGCCGTGGCATGATCTCAGCTTACTACAATCTCAGCACACACACACACACACACACACACACTACATGTGTGTACAGCCTGCCTGCAACTGCGTTTTAGGGCGTGTGTGTAAGAGCAGCAGCCACAGCACCTGGGGAGGCCGAATTTGTCACCAGTGGGTGTGGGAGTGTCTAGGGCCCCGGTGAGGCTGGGACAGAGCAGGAATGTGACACGGAGAGCACCATAACCCCACTGTGCCCAGTCTCTGTTTTCAGTGCTCAGGGGGACACTTTAGGGAATAGCTTCTCAAGCATGAAGCAGGTAGCCAAGAGTCCCATCTCAGTGCCACTGGGAGGCTCAGCCTGACAGGAGCTGGCTGAGGGGGACCGACAGTTACAGCAGGGACAGTGGCTGGCCCAGGCAGGCCTAGATGCTCTTTTAACACCTTTGTAACTGGAAGGTGAAACTGACTTGTTATGATTCTCCCCAACAAATTCTTAACTTTGGTCTCTCTCTGGACATATTTTAGGAAAGAAATGGTTATTTTCCAAATAGTTATTCAAACCTATCACTAAATTATGTCCCTCTCCAATGGCATAAAAAAATTAAAACTTTCTTAAGAGGTAAAGAGGGTGTGCCCCACTACAGAGGCACCTTGGCAGTGCCCCAGAGGGATAAGGTAGCTCCTCTCTCCCCCACCCTGTCTGCCAGAGAGTCTGCTAGTACGTCCAGCCCCTGGAAGAACGTGCCTCTCCAAGTGTTACAAACAGGAGCATTCAGGCAGCAGCCAGGACCGATGTCAGCTCAAGTTCTTGCTGCAAGTCAAGAGCCAAGAACACTTGAGTTTAGACTTCAGTCGGGGTGAACGCCCAAAGCGCATCTCCACGTTCATGCTCCGGTTCAGGAGAGGAAAAAGACTTTATACAGACAAAGTGATATTTGGAGTTAAGAGTGAGCCAGATGTCAGACTATGGAAATTACCTAAGTCACATATTACATAAGGATGTCAAGCGTTTAGCAGAGCTGGAATTTTCCTTGCACTTACAAGAAACATAATTTTTCAAAAGCAGTTCGGCCAGGCACGGTGGCTCAAAGTAATTCCAGCACTTTGGGAAGCCAAGGTGGGTAGATGACCTGAGGTCAGGAGTTCAAGACCAGCCTGGCCAACATAGTGAAACCCCATCTCTACTAAAAATACAAAAACTTTCTAGGCATGATGGCATGTGCTTCTAATCCCAGCTACTAGGGAGGCTGAGGCAGGAGAATTGCTTGAACCTGGGAGGCAGAGGCTGCAGTGAGCTGAGAGCAAGCCACTAGACTCTCCAGTTTGGGCAACAGAGCAAGACTCTGTCTCAAAAAGAAAGAAAAAAAGCAGTTTATCCACACGCTTGGGATATATTCCACTTTTAGTTGCCATGATGCATTGAACTCAGGGATCCAGGAGCAGGTGGCTTCCCACGCAGCAGGACCTGGAGAGGTTGGAGGGGAGCTGCATCTGCCACCATCACCCGGGGCCACTTGGCTTGGGTACAAGCATTTGGAAACAGGGGTGGGTATCCCATGCAGAGAGGAAATGCTTGCCTGGCAAAGTCAATGAGAGTTGTGCCCCAGTGCCTCAAAACAGAAGTCAGCCTGCTCTGCAAACTGCATGTCTCCCCAAAGACCTCGATGGTTCTGCAGGCTTCACACATTTGTTCAGAGCCAAAGCCCCGATGCCTCTACTCAGAAGTACTTTATTCTCAGGGAGAGTCAGCTCTGAACAGGGACCCCTGACCCAGACAGTGCCGTGCCCCATGTTAAATGTTAAACGTGTTGATCACATGGTCGTGTTTCAAACCTCGTGGAAGTTGGCGAGAAGGTAGAATCCGAGAGTCAGAATGATCCCATACGGGGCAATAAAGAGGAGAGGCCAGCAGGAAGAGCCCTCATTTGAGGGGCAGACTGTTAGCAAAACAACACCCATGAATAATCCCACCGCCGGGGAGGGGAGCCCACTGTTAGCTGACACCGAACCAAGTGCAGTTCTCTAGTAAGTAAGCTAATTATAGCCTTTAATTTTACTTTAGAAGGATCAAGGATACCTTGCAGAAATGCACAGCATGTTAAACTACCTCATCTTGTGGAACTAAAAATAGTTATAGTCATGATTAATCATGAAATGTGGAAATGAACCCCACTCTGAGGGGCCGGCGTTGGGGGTGAGGTTCCTGTGCCTGAGTCTCTCACACATCTGGGAAGAGAAAGCCTCCTGAGGGCTCCTCTCCCCCCGCAGCTGCCCCAGAGGCAGCGGAACCTGCTTTGCACTGAACGCGCCATCCGCTTCGCGCCGTCTGCTTCATGCTGTCTGCTTCACGCTGTCTTCTTTCCACTGCCTTCCACGCTGGTCGCTTCCCACTCATCCCCGTGGTGGAAGTGAGTCTGTCCTGGGATTAGCTCTGAGGAAAACGTTGAAAACACCAAGAGTGAGGGCTGAACTATGGACCCACTGAGAGTATCTGTAGATGCTGGGGGCTGGGGCGTCCTCACCCCACTGCTCCAGGCAGACGCTCCCAGTGCCTTTGTATTGATGAGCAAATGTCCCCATCCGTCTGCCTGAGACCAAGGCTCTGGCTGGGCTAGCTGCAGTGAGCCATTCATTGTTAGTGAGTAGAACTGATGTGGCCCCAGTGCTCACAGATGCTCTTTAGGGCAGTGACACCACCCTGCATGACACTTGAATAGGGGACACTCGTCATTATACATTTGCCTAAACCCACGGGATCACAACATCGAGAGTGAGTCCTCCATAAGCCCCAGATGCTGGGTGATGATGACATTGTCAGCGTAGTTTGCCTGTTGAACAGATGTACCCTCTGGAGGGGGATGTGGACAATGGGTGACTGTGCATGTCACAAGGAGGACAGGGGGTCCCTGAGAACCCTATGCCTTCCCGTCCATCCCACTGTGAGCGTAAAACTGCTCTAAAAACATTAAGCCTATTAAAAACAAAAATAAGAGCTGAGTGGTGAAAGGGAAGATCCTGTGAGAGAGGTGCAGAGGTCTTGGAGGTCCACAGTCAAGTGGGCAGTACTGGGAGTGGGGACACGGAGAGCGGCCCCCACCGCACACCTTGTCTGTGAGACAGGACAATGCAGGGTTCACCCAGGGAAGTGAGAGAGGGTCAGTAGGGGCCCCTGGTGCCTCAAGACCACCCTGCTTGGTGCTCCTCCACGTTCAGCCAGGCACCTGGCCAAGCCTCAGTGGTGCACGAATGCACCTGGCTGAGACGGAGGAGGTCAGGCAAGCTCCAGGCCCCAGAAGACATGCGGGTTTCTGGAGAGGCCATGAGTGGAGTCACGTGGCTTTTTCTTGCAGCGATTTCCTGGAGGTTTCGCATTTGGTCCGTAGCTTCACGGCAGCACCAGTGAATGACGGGTATTCCTCCAGGCAATGTTGTTTCTCATTTAGTGGCATCTTAGCCGCTATATTGGATTTCCCAGAAATTCGGTACCTAAGATTGTTAGATGAGTCTCTTTTTGCTTAAACAAACAAAGCTTGCTCATCGCCCAGGTTGGGCACCTAGTGAGTGGCAGGGAGGAGGAGGAGGAGGAGGAGGAGGATACAAGTGTGTGCCCACTCACAGGAGAGGCCACGGAGCTGGCTAGAGGCACTGAAGATCTCAGGGGAAGGGGAGATCCTACCCCATGGAGGAGAGGATGGGAGTGCAGTCAGTGTGGGACCAGCCACCCTGGGATGAAGGAAACTTTGGCAGGGACTCAAATGGGCACTTGCACGCCAGTGTCCATAGCAGCCGCAGAGGCCCTGGTGAGCAGCTCCCTGATGTGCTGTTCAGGGTGAGGCCGTCCAGGCCAACTCGGGCTCGTAGTTTTATTGTCATGGGACAGTGTCTCTCCTGTGCAGCAGATGCGTCAGGTCAGACCATGTCATCCTGTGTCCTGAGGCAGCTCCTCTGTGATCCTCCCTCTCCCACTCCAGGTGGATGCTCCCAGTGCCTTTGTGTTGTTGAGCAAACTTCCCCGTCTGCTTGCCCAAAAGGGAGGCTCTGGCAGTGCTTGCTGGAGTGTGCCATCATTGTCAATGAGCAGAACTGACGTGGCCCCAGTGCCCAGCAGGAGGACCCATTCCCAGGCACAGACAGCCTGGGGATGCAGAGCCTGTGAGGCTGAGCCCCACCAGCTGGTCTCCAGGTGACCTGACACTGCAAGGTCATTTCTGGGGGGCAGCAGGCTCTTTGCCAGCCACGCCTTGTTGTGCACTATTCTTTGCCTTTCTTCATTCACTGTGGATGTAAGGGAACCCCAGGAAGTGTGGACTCTGATATGATGGAGTTTTTGCCTTTCCAGAGGGAATGTTCTAGGGGTAAGCTGGGAATGTGATCGAGGCAGCCGTGCCCAGCCAGTGAATGAAAAGCATGTGGAGACCATGTATTCCCACAGGGAACTTGTGTCTTTGTCCATTCTCACACTGCCGTAAAGAACTGAGACTAAGCAGTTTACAAAGAAAAGACATTGATAATTGGCTCACAGTTCTGCAGGCTGTGTAGGAAGCATGGCTGGGGAGACCTCAGCAAACTCACAATCATGGCAGAAGACAAAGGGGGAGCAGGTACATCTCCACATGGTGGCAGGAGAGATGGAAGGGGGCAGCACCACACGCTTTTAAACAACCAGATATCAAAACTCACTCACAAGGCAACACTAGGGGGATGGTGCTGAACCGTTAGAAACCACCCCGTGATCACTCCCACCAGGCCCCATATCCAACACATGGGATCACAATTCAACATGAGATTTGGGTGAGGACCCAAAGCCAAACCACAGCACTTCTCTTGAAAGGAGGAAAAGGCAGGACACAGAACGAGGTGGCACTAATGGGGATGGTGCTAATGGTCCCGGCAGATGTGCCCGCTCCACCAGGAATAGAGAAGCTTCTCCTCTTGGGAGAAGCCTGGGTTCACAGGCCTCTAAGATCCCCTTCCATCCTGATTTCCCTAAGGGACCTGAGGGCCCTGAACGACTCTCTAGGGAAACAAATGTAAAGGAGGCCTTAAAAATGGGGCGGCGGGGGAGCGGGGGGCGGGGAGGTAGGACTCCAAATGCACAGGCAACAAAATAAAAATTGTATTTCCTCAAAATTAAAACCTGAGGCATCAGAGGACGCTATCGAGGAAGCGGAAAAGCAATGAACAGATGGGAGAAAACATTCACACTTCGTATCTGAGATGAGAGTTTAAAACCCAGGATGCATCAAGAACTACAGCTTAACACCAAGAAGGCAAATGACTCACTTTTAAAAATGAGCAAAGGACTTACTAGGCATTTCTCCAAATGGACATACAAATGGCCAACAGCCACATGAGAAGATCCTCCACACCATCATCACCAAGGAAATGCAAGTCAGAACCTCGACAGGTCTCCACCTGGCACGCAGTGAGATGTCTGCAAGAGAAGAGAAGACAGCAGGATTGAAGCCAGGAGGTGGAGGCTGCAGTGGGCTGAGATTGCACCACTGCACTCCAGTCCGAGTGACAGAGTGAGACTCCAGCTCAAAAAATAAAAAAATGAGAGTGGACAAGGATGGGGAGAACCTGGGACCCTTGTTTCTTACAAATGGGAATGTAAATTGTTGCGGCTGCTTTGGAAAAACAGTTTGACAGTGTCTCAGAAGCTATGCAGAGCCCCACCCGTGGCCCAGCACTTCCATTTCAAGGGACATGCCCCAGAGAATTACGAACAGCGACCCAGAGACTCTCATGCCAGTGTTCACAGCAGCATCGTTCACAACAGCCAAAGCCTGGAAGCAAAGGGTCTGTTGATGGATGAACAGACACACAAAACATGGTCTGTCCATGAATAGTATGTAGCCTGGCAAAAGGAGGGGAATTCTGGCATGTGCTACAGCACACAGGAACGTTGAAAACATCATGCCAGTGAAAGAGCCAGCCGTACAGGGGCAAATACCAAACCCTTCATTGTGTATGAGGTCCCTAGAGAAGGCAGCTTCAGAGACAAAGAAAGTGGATTGGAGGTTACCAGGAGCTGCCAGGGAGGGGAAAAGGTAGGAAGGAGAGTTAGGAAGAGAAAAAAAATGCGGGGAGAGCCAGGGCACTGGAGGGTGAGAGAGGCACCATGGGTGTGCCTGAGCTCAGAGAGGCCTTCTTTCCTCACGATTCAGGCCAGCTCGGGCCACCCCACAGGCTGCCCTGCCTGAGCCCTGTCCATCACAACCCTTGTCAGAGGCTCCCACAGGATGGCGCATCTTCCCTGCAGAGCACCAGGCCACAGGGACACACCTACTAGTGTGTGAGCCACAGTCATTCTTGCTTTCCTTGGGACAGAGGTGTGGCGGGGAAGGGGTCACAGCCACACCTGCCTTCCACCGTGTCCCCAGGGCCAGCATGGCTGGACTTGCCCAGGGCTAAGGGGTTTCTGAAATGTGGACTTTCACTGCTAAAATTGGGATAGTCTCAGAAAACTGGGATTCACTGGTCACCCTATCAATACAGAACTATGAAATGAAATTGCCTTTTACTCTAAGAACCATTAACCTATAGTCACAGGATGTCTCAGTCAGGGTCCCCCCAGGAGAAGGCAGACCCATCTGAGAGCTTCAGAGAGAGCATTTCAAACCAAGAATCAGTTACACTGACCAGGGAGGGACTGGAGAATTAAACAGGACTACCTGGGGAGGAAGGACAGCAGACAGAGAGAGGGCATCTCGGGCTCTCTGCTCCCCGTGCCTGGGCCACCATTGGCCAACCTTTCTGCAAGCTGCTTGAGTGTCTGATTCTCTCTATGCAGGTGGGGTGGGAATGGATCTGCCAGGGATGTATAGACCTGACCTGAGGATGACTGGTGGAGAGGATGGTGTGGACTGTGATTCTCTGGAGCCTTTCCTCCTAGAGCGGAGGGCACCCAATGGTGGTTGTGGGTCCCATGGTCTAGGCTCAGGGAACTTGTTCGATCTGGTGATCACGGCTGTCCCTGCCTCAGCTTCCCCAGGAAGTGAGGCCCTGCTGGGATCCACCAGGGATGGTGTCTCTTGTTGGCACATCCACCTACATGATGCATCTTTGTTGAGCGCTCGCTGTATTCCAGGGCTGTGCTGGGCCCTGTGGACACAGGGGAAAGGAAATAAGCAAGGGCATCATCTTCAGGCATTGTCGGGCCTGCCAGGATCACCAGGCATCAGACAACAGTTGCACAAACAAGTGAAAACACAGAATAGTGGTCAGCACGGTCAGGGAAATGCAACAGGGAGCCCTGGGGGTCATGTGCTCAGTGGGAGGTAAGGGGGTTCTCTGTGAAGCAGAATTTCAGTGGGGAGCTGAAGGGTGAGTAGGAATTGGAAGCAGTGGAGGAGGAGAAGGGTGACAGGTGACAGACAGAAGCAGGAGCAAGAGCAGGGGCCCCGTGAGGCAGGAAGTCGGTGAGTGAGAGTGACCCCAGACCCAGCACGGCTGTGTGGTGAGTGCTGAGAGGTGGGAGGAGAAGGCACGAAGGTTGCAAAGTGAACCACTCCAACCTGGGCAAAAAGAGCCAAACTCTGTCTCAAAAAAAAAAAAAGAAAAGAAAAGAAAGAAAGTGGGTTTGTTCTGATGTTGACCAGCAAGACCTCCAGCTCCTTGCTTCAAACTCACCTCTAGGGGAAGAATAGAGGGAAACCAGTGAGACAGTAGATGGAGGGGGTGAGGGGTTTCAAATCCGTGTGCAAGGGGCTATGGCTTTGGCCTGGAGCAAGGATGGGCCAAGCACAGCTGTGGAAGAATAAGCATGAAGGGAAAAGTTTGACATCTGTTCTTTCTTACCCCAGCTCCAGCCACCATTGCCTTGGGAGAAACCGTGCCTGTCTGCACCTGTGGCCATGCAGGGCTCAGGTGCAAGCGTTAATACAGCATAGCAGCAGAGGGACCTGTTCTCACAGGGAGCCAAGCAAAACAGGCGCAGCCCACCTGACCCCAGTAGTCACTCCCCCACTTTTCTGCAGACCGCCAGGAGACCATACTACTTCCGGCTTGGGGAGGTCCCTCTGAATGCCGCTTCTCTCAGGAGGGGAATGGGGAAGCGCTGATCTAGGGAGGAGTTTGGTGGAGTAGATGGAGTTGGCTGATTTTCTGGAACCTCTGTACCTGGGGTGCATTCACCTACTGCCCCCTGAGATCACATAAGCTTCCTTTGCTGGCCTCTCCTCAGACCAGGCAGGGCAGAGAAGCAGACTTCCACCGGAGGGAATGAGCTGGCAGGCAAAATAACAAGATATTTGAGAAGCACAAGCATTTTTTTTTGTAAGGCAACAAACTGAGTTACAGCTTCCAGATTCCATCAGAACAGAAACACCAGAACAGAGGGACCAAGTTTTAAAGTAAGCTTAATAAACCTCCTAAATGAGATGAGGGACGTATTAGCAGTGTGAAATAAGATCAAGAAGATATACAAAAGAACTGAGCTGAAATGTTCGGCATTAAGGTGTAGCTGTGGAAATAAGGAGTGAAATGCCAGAGAAAAGTACTAGAGGAGTGCGTTCATGAATTGGAGGACGAGCTTGATGTCTCAGCCCAGAAAAACATAGGGAAAAGCACAAAGAAAAAGAAAATACAAAAGAAAAGTTCTAAGGCAAGGAGGAAAGGAGCTGCCGTGCTCACGTTGAGCACATCTGGATCACAGACATCCTACAAAGAGGCAAAAATAAAACTATAGCAGAGGACATACTTGAAGAAAATGTGGAGATACAATCTCTGGGATTTAAAGAACAAGGATGAAAGAGACCAAGTTGAAAAGGTCTCAGAGCGCCAAAAAGAAGAGAGAAGAGGGAAATGAAAGCTGTATACACTCACAATGGAATTTAAGAATGACAAAGATAAGAGTTCTTAATGTTTCCAGAAAGGAAGACATCACATACAAAGAGCAAGTTATCATATGGACCTCAGGATTTTCAACAGCAATGCAAGAAGACAATGGGGAGATATATTCAAAGTACAGAGTAAAAGAATATCGAGCATGCACTTTATATGCAGCCAAATTGTCATTCAGATGTGAAGGCATAGTAAAACTTCCCTTTATGCATTCTCCTTCGCAGCGCAAGAAAGAAAGAAAAAGATGTTAGATGTATAAGGATCAGAAAGAACAAAGAATTGTATTATTTTCAGATGATATGATCATTTATGTAGAACCCTTGAGCAAATCTATGCAGCATCTTTTAGAAACTGCAGAGTTTAGCAAGTTATCTGTATCCGTGTTTTATATACCAGCAGCAAACAAACTCAAAGAGAAGACATTATTTTTAGAGAAGACATTATTTGACATTGGAAAATGTCAAATACCGAGGAATAAATTTAATTTTAAAATCCTTAAGACTTATGCAGGCAAAATATAAAATGAAGTGTAAGCAGAGGAGTTGTAATAAATGAATAGAAAGGTTTTATATCACTAAACTGCCATTTTCCCCATATTGATCTACATTGACTACAGCCAATGCAATTCTGATTAATACCCAAATGGAGCCTAGTAACATGATGATTTAGAAGATTAAGACACCAGGCAAGGCGCGGTGGCTCACACCTGTAATCCCAGCACTTAGGGAGGCCAAGGCAGGTGGATTATGAGGTCAGGAGATCAAGACCATCCTGGCAAATGTGGTGGAATTCCAACTCTACTAAAGATACAAAAAACTTAGCCAGGCATGGTGGCGTGTGCCTGCAGCCCCAGCTGCTCGGGAGGCTGAGGCAGGAGAATTTCTTGAACCCGGGATGTGGAGGTTGCAGTGAGCCAAGATTGCACCATTGCACTCCAGCCTGGGTGACAGAGCAAGACTCCATCTCAAAATATATATATAGCTCAGAGGAAAATATAGAGGAAAAGGTCTTAAACAAGACACATCAAAAAGATGAGTATAAAAAAGATTGACAGACTTGAGTATATTCAAGTTAATAAAAAATTAAGAACTTTTAAAATTCAATATATTGAAAGGTCTAGAAAAAGTGAAAAGTCTTTAAAAAGTGAAAAGACTAGAAGAAAATATTAGCAATACACACAACTGACAAAAGATTAGTATCAAGAATGTTTAAAGAACTGAAAATCAAGAAGAAAAGTATAAAACATCCCAATAGAGAAAAAGGCAGAGGACAGGCAGGAATTTCATATAGAAGAGACACAGAAAAGAATATATAATCAATAAACATAAAAAGAGATGTTCAACCTCATTAATCAGCTGGGAAATGCAAATCTACACAACAATGAGTAGCATTTCACCTCCATTTGATTGGCAAGACTTTCAAAAGCCTAAAAAATCCAAGTATCAGAAAAGGCAGTGATCATCAGGCTTCTTATTCATAAGAAGGGCAGCATAAATTGGTTTGATTCCTTTATGAACAGAGCAATAACATTGATGAACTTCTATCTAGCAAGATTGACAATGTTAAACAAAAGACACAAATCACCAATCTCAGTAATGAAACAGGAGACATCACTACAGACCTGCAGCCATTAGAAGGACAATAAGGGAAGACTACAGGCAACTCTGTGCATGTAAATTTCATGATTTAGAGAAAATGGACCAGCTCTTAAAAACAAACAAACAGGGGGAAAGAGAAGCTCTCAGAGGAACAGTGCTGTTGAAGAAGATAGAATTGTCCTCTGAAGATCTCCAGCATTTAGACTTAAGCAAAAACAGCAGAGAACAGTCAGCAGTTTAGTGTCACAAAAGCAAAGAAAAACTTGTTTCTAGAAGGAAGGTGGGAGTGGTCAAGTACAGTCTGAGGACAGGCAAGTGGCTGCAACTTCTGCCATCAGAGGGTCAAAGTGACCTTGAAAGGAGAGTGTCAATGAGGGGCAGAGGCAGCTCGGGGTGGAGTAAAAAGCAAACAGATGGCTGGGCACAGTGGCTCACGCTTGTCATCCCAGCACTTTGGGAGGCCGAGGTGGATGGATCATCTGAGGTCAGGAGCTCCAGACCTGCCTGGCCAACATGGGGAAACCCCTGTCTCTACTAAAAATACAAAAATTAGCCAGGCATGGTGGCAGGCGCCTGTAATCCCAGCTACCTGGGAGGCTAAGGCAGGAGAAACGCCTGAACCTGGGAGGTGAAGGTTGCAGTGAGTCGAGCTTGCACTACTGTACTCCAGCCTGGGCAGTACAATGAGAATCCAAAAAATAAAAATAGAAAACAAAGAAGAAAAGCCAAGAGAAGGGCATGTATCCAATGAATCCATCCTCTGCAGGAAAATGACTGAGAAACCTGTGAGGAAGGGGATAGAGGGCGAGGACAGCAGCTCCGGCAGGGGGTGGCTGTTGGAAGAGAGGTGTAGTCCGCCTTGTTTTTATTGGTGTTTGTAGACTCACCAGAGGTTGTTTGAAAGCTTTTGAGAATGGTAGAGCCTTCAAAGGATGTAGTCACTGGCACTCTGGAGTTTTTTCATTTACCCTGACTCAAATTAGCCAGTTAAAATTTTCCCCAATCACGGGGTTTTTTGGAAAATATATTTGCACTTTTACATTTGACCTCAACCCCTAAAATCTGGAGGAAAAGATGTTGGCCTCAGGACCCTGGACACAGACCCCTGGCTGTGTATGACCATCCTGTTTCTGAAATCATCCATCCCATCTGCGTACACCTCTGACAGGGGCACATGCAGCCAACAGTAACCTCTCTTGGAGATTTGACCATGGTTTTCATGAGCATTTGTCCTTGTCACAGACACTAATGGATGGTGGCATCTTCCTGGCATCTCCCATCGCCACTTGAATGGGACATCTCTGGAGAGGATTGGGGGCTGATCCCACGGTCCTGTGCATGTAATGCAACCCCATGAGCAGGGAGCTTTGTGTAACAGCTCAGACTGTGGGCAGGTTCTGCATTCAAATCCTGCCCCATGGCACCTCTGGGTGACTTTGGGCTGCTCTTCCACCTCTGAGCTCAGCCTCCTCAGCTGTGCGACGGGCGGCAGGACCTGTCTCATGAATGAAGGAGGATGAATGATGGCATCCTTTTGTTCACCGCCTGGCTGACTGCACATACCCCACAAATGGTAGCCTCCGTTATTAGGGGTCATGTGCAGCCATCCCAGCTGACACCCGATCCAGGGGGGAATCCAAGGAGGGAAGCAGATGCCCTTGGTCTGGTGGGGACCTTGCCCAAGAAGGCAAATCACATTTTCTTCCTCCAGTTTTTGTTGTTTGTGTCTTTGTTTTAAGGCTGAGTCTCACTCTGGCGCCCAGGCTGGAGTGCCGTGGTGCTATTTCGGCTCACTGCAACCTCTGCCTACCAGATTCATGTGATTCTCGTGCCTCAGCTTCCCAAGTAGCTGGAACTACAAACATGCGCCACCACGCCCTGCTAATTTTTGTATTTTTAGTAGAGGCGGGATTTCGCCATGTCAGCCAGACTGGTCTCAAACTCCTGACCACAGGTGATCCACCTGCCTCAGCCTCCCAAAGTGCCGGAATTATAGGCATGAGCCACCGCACTCTGCCCTTCCTCTAGTTTTAAAAGAGTGGCTGATTTCATGAGTTATTGACAAGGATGACAACAGTCCAGATCTCGCTTAATGAAGAGATGCCCTGCACTAGACCATCTAAAGGACAAGTCACAGTGAATCACCAGCAACCGGCTGCATTTTTATTGATCGAAGTATTCTTAATCCTTTTGATTTCTGGGGAGAAAGAAAGAAAGAAAAACTCAACACTCTTCAATCTGAAATACAGCATTACCAGGTTTCTCTCTCTCTTTCTCCTCTCTCCCCCGCCCCATTCTCTTTCTCTATTTAACAAACCTTGAAAAGTCATATGTAAAGTAATCCACATTTTAAGTGCATGAGAATCACTGAGAAATACTGTGACAAGCCCCATTGTAAAGTAAGTCTTTTCATCCTAGTTTTCTTTAAGTGCAGACTTTCTCACTGAGAACTTGCTGAAAGCAACATTTAGCCTGTTTTGTTTTTAATTTAGTGGGATTTTTTTCCCATTATTCTCATGAGGATTTTAGGACCCATACCCCTGCGCCCTCTGCCTTTCCCCACAAAGCCCCGTGAATGTCCCCAGCGGTTCCTCCAGGTCATCCTTCGGCTCTGACCTGCATGACTAAAGCACTTTGTTCATTGGCTGTGAATATCCAGGTTGAGCGGCTAGGCTTTGCAGGAGGGGGTTCACCACAGGCCATGGGACCCCGAGGCTCTCCTCTAGACCAGGACTTGGGTTCTGGAGGCCCGAGGCACTCACCTCACTCCTCCTGCTCAACATACTACCTTTCTCAGCGAGTGAAGGCTCCAGCATTTAATCAGACAAGAGAGAGAAACTTCGACTCTGACCAACATCCACCAGCCAAAAGGAGAAAAAAAAAAACAACAAATGCCCAACAAAATACAAATAAATTTCTCTAAAAGTGCAGTCGCTGGGAAAAAGAAAAGGCGGTTTGTCAGGCTGACATCGGAGGAGCTGCAGTCACCCTGACAAGCCGCAAAGTCTAATGTTTTATTCACCAGGCCTGAAAAATAACTTCCCAACAAGGGCCCCATAAATAAACCAGTGTGATGAATATTACACGAAATAAAAACTGATAAAGCCAGAGCCTCAAACACGAGCTGCACAACGAGGCTAGGGAAGCACATGGTTTTTATCACCTCTTAGGCCAGGTAACAGGTCAGGCCAGGCTGCCCTCAGCTCACAGGGAGGCCAGAAGGAGGCAAGGGAGGGGGCCAGCCATGGAGGATGGAGGACACCCTCTTTCCCCAGCCTTGGGGGGCCAAAGGCAGAATTTTCCAAATGAATTCCACTTCTTTCATCTCTTTTCGCATTAGCGCATCACCTGCATTCACAGATACAGATATTTCCATCTATTAAGAACCACCGGCTGTAAATCGTTTTTCCCTTAGCCCTGGCTAGAGGGTTTGCAGGGTTGCATCATTGATGAGAGCAGACAGGCCCTCCACTCCTCTTCCTGTTGAGATTGTTATGCAAGGGGCTTGGAGCTCAGAACTCAGAGAGGGAGTGAGGGAGACGATCCTGGCTCTGCACCCTATGCATGCACCAAAGGGCAGTGACTGCCTCTGCAGGCAGGGAAATTGACCCTAAGGCTTTCCAAGGTGACAACAAGGAACCTCTGTGTGTATAGCCCATGTGGCATGTAGGACAGCCAGCCAGGGCTGGGGCACAGCTATGGTGCCTAGCCTCGGCTTCCCTGGCTCGTGACACCCGCCACTGTGCTGTGATTGCCAGACCCAGCAACAGCTTCCACAAACTCAATTTGTTCCACACAAAGAGGGCAGAACTTGCAGAGAAGTGTGTGAATCATGGGAAGATATAACAGGGCATGAAGCTGGACAGGATGAGGAAGTAAAGGAGGCTGTAAAAAAGTGGGCTGCAGTGTATGAACTCTTGGACATTTACGTGTGTGCATACGCACATGAGGCATACACGAGCATATGCCTGTATTTCTGTGTGCACAGCTGTGCTCGTGCACGTACACACACCTGTGTGCCCCTGCCTGCATTCTTGTGTGTGTGAGACTCTGCACACACCTACAGGTGTGCATGACCGTGTACACACACTGTGCCTACGTGCACACGTCTGCGTTCCCATGTGCATGTCTGTGCACTCACATGGCTACATACATGCCCGCAAACACTGGGAGGCATTTGAATCTTTTCTTCAGATGACTGTTTAGGGGAACCAACTGCTGAGCCCAGAGGCTGTAATTATGCTTGTTTGATCCAGAGCTTGACTTGCAGGTGTAAATGTTTCTCCATTGCACAGACACAGAACTGAACTCAATGCTGCTCCATTCTGAAAGGTTTTCAAACAGGAAAGGGTGGTGTTTGGGGCCATTTTTTCCGATTCAAGTGCCACAGTTGTTTATAAATACACCCTTTCCCAGCCCTCTCCGGCGTGCTGACTCTGAGGAATTTGCTTTCATGGTTAGCAATGGAATCCAGATGTTCATTACAGATGTTTTCATCTTTTCCTTTTCCTTTTTTTATTCATCAAATAAAGTCAGGCTGTCACGGAAAACTGCAACGGCTTGCGTCTCCAGGTTTCTGAGTGCCAGACCCGTGTCACAAAACAGGCAGTAATTACGTGCTCATCAAACATGGGTTGCCTTTAATCACCCCCAAATCACATCGCTTTTCAGAGATACCAGGATGTGCAGTGAAGTCACTGTGTCCCGTGCAGCTGGGGAGGTGTGGAGGGGAACACATTCTGTCTTTACACAGAAGCCTGAGAATCACTGTACTGAGGGTAGCTCAGGCCACAACTCTGGGAGCCCTGCCCCATGGGGAAGAACAAATAGAATCTTTCACTCTGGGAGGCAGGGCTTGTGGAAGGCAGCCGCTGGCAGCCTGGCTCCCAACATAGATTCGGTCATGCTCAGAGGGTTTTTCTTCTGTTTCGGTTTTTGTTTCTTTAAGATGGAGTCTGTATTGCCCAGGCTGGAGTGCAGTGATGTGATCTCGGCTCACTGCCACCTCCGCCTCCCAGGTTCAAGCAATCCTCCTGCCTCAGCTTCCTAAGTAGCTGGGATTACAGACGTGTGCCACTGCATCCAGCTGATTTTTGTATTTTTAGTAGAGATGGGGTTTCACCATGTTCATCAGGCTGGTCTCTAACTTTTTACCTCAGGTGATCCACCCACCCGCCTCCCAGCATTGGTATTACAGGTGTGAGCCACGGTCCATGCTCAGAGGTTTCACATCAGCAGGGTACAGGAGTCTAAAAGATAGAGGGAGAACGGGGGGCACCAGTGGGGCTCTGCTTCTCCGCTAGCTGTTCGTCACCGTGACTGCTGCATTTCAGCAAGGGCTGGAGTCGTAGAATGCAGGTGCTAG
The DNA here is from genome assembly GCF_049354715.1 of Callithrix jacchus. Taxonomy (NCBI): domain Eukaryota; kingdom Metazoa; phylum Chordata; class Mammalia; order Primates; family Cebidae; genus Callithrix; species Callithrix jacchus. The sequence continues at coordinate 135,072,124 of NC_133506.1, read as the reverse complement.
AAACGACCTGCACCCCCATTCAACCCATTCCTGTTTATTTCAAAAATTTTTTGAATCAAAAAGGTGAAGAGACGTGGGTGACTTGTCTAAGGTTAGGATCGAAACTATGACCCAGATCCCAACATCCAGCCCAACACTCACTGTGCCAGCCTGGGCCATCGCCTCTGAGACAGCACATCTCTCAGCAGGATCTCCAGACTGGCAGGCTCAGAACCTTCCAGAAACTTGTTTAAAAGCAAATTACCAGACCCCATTCCGCATATACTAAATCAGAAACTCTGGGGTTGGGGCCCAGCAATCTGTGTTTTAAGGAACCTCCCACCACCACCGCCATCACCACCAGCTCCAGTAAGGAACACACCCAGCTCCAGTGAGAATCGGTCTTTCTAAGGAGTTCCTGGGTAATGCTGGCGTTGCAGTGTGCCTTTGTGGAGGCAGGTGATGAGCAATTCTCACTTTGAGAATGATGGTTTTCCAAACATAGCGTGACTAAGAGTCAAGGCTGGGCACAATGCCTCGTGCTTGTAACCCCAGAGCTTTAGGGGGCTGAGACAAGAGGCTCACTTGAGCTCAAGACTTCACGATCAACCTGGGCAACATGGCAAAGCCCTGTCTCTACAAAAATATTTTAAAATTATCGCAGTGTGGTAGTGCATGCCTGTAGTCCTAGCCACTCGGGAGGCTGAGGAGGGAGGATTGCTTAAGCCTGGGAGATCAAGGTGGCAGTGAGGTATGATTGCATCACTGCACTCCAGCCTGGGCAACAGAGTGAGACCCTGTCTAGAAAAAAAAAAAGAAAGAAAAAGAAAAAAAGCAATCACCTGCACAACTCGGTAAACAGATTTTCTTTCCCCTAGAATTCAGATTCAGTGGGTATAGAGCACAACTCTAATTTTTATAGAACCACCACTGTCCTTCTCACTTGTGGCTTTGATGCAAACGTCTGATACACAGCCAAACACAGCCACGAGCCTAAGGATTATGGGAAGGAAGAGTAGAGACAGGGCAAAGGAAGTTTCAGCGAGCTCTTTATTTGTCTCCAGGGCTAACAAGGAAAAGCAACAGTCATCAGGAAGGTGTCCTCCAGAACACACAGCTAACCCTGCCCCCTGCCTCTTCTCCCTCTGTGGCTGTTGAAGCACTTGGGGACATGTGTAGCAATGCAAGTTCTAGAAAGTACAGGGAGCAGTGAGTGGTATATTCACCGATTCCACTCCTGGGGGATGTATGTCGACCCATTAAGTGAGTATAGTTTGCTGAAAACCAATGCAGATGAGAGGAACTCTTTGATGAATAAGTTCTCGGGCTAACAACAGTGGTGACCTAGGGAGTTGAGCTATGGGGGATCCAAACCCAATTCTGGAAAAGCCGTTTCACAGGGACTCTTCCCACCTCACCACCATCACCCTGAAATTCCAAGGAAAGACAGAAATTTTACAGACCACAGTCATAGAGGTGTTGCAGTACTTTCCCTGTTTGGCGATAGTCTCAGCTCAGGGCAGCACCATGGAGAGCTACCTACACAAACCACAGTCCCGGTCCTTGTCCCAACACTGCAGGCGACAACTGGGAGGATCACAAAGAAACTGCAGTTCCTTCCAGCCCATTAAAAAATGTCTGGAGAAGGCCAGGCATGGTGGCTCACGCCTGTAATCCCAGCACATTGGGAGGCTGAGGCGGGTGGATCATTTGAGGTCGGGAGTTTGAGACCTGCCTGGCCAACATGGTGAAACCCCCTTTCCACTAAAATTACAAAAATTAGCCAGGCATGGTGGTGGGTGCCTGTAATCCCAGCTACTCAGGAGGCTGAGGCAGAAGAATCACTAGAGCCTGGGAGGTAGAGGTTGCAGTGAGCTGAGATCAAGCCACCACACTCCAGCCTGCTTGACAGAGTGAGACTCTGTCTCCAAAAAAAAAAAAATCTGGAGAAGTATGCCAGCAAGCACATGAAATAGATGCAAAAACTTGACAAAAAGAGACGCATGCCTGTTACTTTCTTTTCTTTCAGAGGTAGGCTATAAGGTGTGTGTGTGTGTGTGTGTGTGTGTGTGTGTGTGTGTGTGTGTTATACAGTAAACTCTTTTTTGAGACAGGATCTTGCTCTGTTGCCCAGGCTGGAGTGTGCAGTGGCACAGTCTTACCTCACTGCAACTTCCACCTCCTGGGCTCAGGTGATTCTTCTGCCTCAGTCTTTCAAGTAGCTGGGACTACAGGTGTGAGCCACCAGGCTTGGCTAATATTTGTATTTTCAGTAGAGATTCAGTTTCACCATCTTGGCTAGGCTAGTCTCAAACTCCTGACCTCAAGTGATCTGCTCGCTGCAGCCTCCTAAAGTGCTGGGATTACAGGCATGAGCCACCGCGCCCAGCCCAACTGCATTTTCTTGATCCGATTTGTGAATGATCTCTTCTTGCACATGCATGTGCACACAGAGACAGGAGGCATGCATGTCAGTGCAAACACACAAGCGTGCATGTGCCTGGATGCAGCTGTGCTATGCGTGGGCTTTGAGCAGTAGTTCTGGAAATAGCAGTGGGAGTGCCAGAGATGCCAAGGAGAAGCTTGTTAGGGCATGTGGCTCCATTCCAGCTGTGACTAATGTTTTTATTAGGTAAGCACAATATTTCCTTTGAAAAGTTCCAGCCTGGAGTCTGATCATAGGAGGAGCCGAGATGATGTGGTCCTTTCCCGTAGTGTGAGAGTCAGGACGATTGAAATATGAGCGCTTCACCTTGTTTTTTTCTTTTTTGAGAGACAGTCTCACTCTGTCACCCACGTTGGAGTTCAGTGGCACGTTCTCAGCTCGCTTCAGCCTCCGCCTCCGGGTTCAAGCAACTCTCCTGCCTCAGCCTCACGAGTAGCTGGGATTGCAGGTGTGCACTACCATGCATTGCTAATTTTTGTATTTAGTAGAGATGGGTTGCTGTGAGCTGAGATCACACCACTACACTCCAGCCTGGGTGACAGAGTGAGACGCTGTCTCAAAAAAAAAAAAATTCTGGAGAAGTATGCCAGCAAACACATGAAATAGATGTAAAAAACAGATGCATGTTGGCCAGGCTGATCTCAAACTCCTGACCTCAGGTGACCTACCTGCCTCGGCCTCCCAAAATGCTGGGATTACAGGTATGAGCCACTGCGCCTGGCCCATTTCACCTTTTTGCTCTCCTTTTTAATTGCCTCCTGAAGACCATCAGCCAGCAGTAAAACCCAAAGTGTGGGGGGATCCTCTGTTTGAGTCATTATATGCACCTCCTGCTTCACGGCCACCTCCCTGCTGCGATCCTGCTGAATGAGCTCCATGTGGGGAGCCAGGGCTGGGATCCACCCTGAGGTCTGCACATTCTTTACCGAAGGTCCAGTGCAGAGGAGAGAGGATGGGGCCTCCCAGCATTTGGGAGGCCGAGGCAGGTAGGTCACCTGAGGTCAGTTGAATGTGACCCACCCCTTTGCACAGTTCTGTCTCCATGCACAGCCAGACAGGGTCTTCAGCTTTTCAGAAGCTCGGTTGCCCCACCTGGAACAATGGAATTTATTCTTTTTAATTTTTTTTGAGATGAAGTCTCTGTCGCCGAGGCTGGAGTACAGTGATGTGATCTTGACTCACCGCAACCTCCACCTCCTGAGTTTAAGTGATTCTTCTGCCTCAGCCTCCCAAGTAGCTGAGAGTACAGATACACACCACCACACCTGGCTACGTTTTGTATTTTTAGTAGAGATGGGGTTTGGCCATGTTGGCCAGGCTGGTCTCAAACTCCTGACCAAGTTCGGGTGATCTGCCCACCTTGGCCTCCCAAAGTTCTGGGATTACAGGCATGAGCCCCCATGCCCGGCCAGAATGGTGAGATTTAAAAGAACAGGGCTGTGATGGAGTGAAATGAAGGAATGTGGATGACACTCCCTGGACTCCGTGGAGAACAGCAAGGAGGGAGGGAGGTGTTTAGACGCAGTGCAGGCACACCAGCAGGTATGAGAAACAGCGGGTTTTCTTTTCTGTAGAAACCGTTGAATGGGCTAAGGATGAGAATGAGGGTAGCATTTCTGGAAATTTCCAATATTGGATGGAAAAGGCTAAGGTGGCTGCAGGCCACGTGGAGTGCAGGGGTGGGTGAAATGAGGGTCTGCTGCCGGCGAAGGCTTTGGGGATCTGAGGTGTGGAGGACGAGAGGAGGGGAGCAAGTGGGGCCTGGAGGGGCTCAGGTGGAGCCCGGCGGCACCCGCGAACGTGAGCATAGGGGAGCAGGTCCGGACCCAGGGCAGGCGTAGATGTCGCTGGAGGAAAACCAGGGCGGGAAGCAGGAGCCCGATGGCGGGGGCTGGCTGTACAGCGTCAAGGGGTGTGTATGCGGACACTCCAGGGAAGCCTGGACCCAGAGATGAGAGGCTGGCTGGAGTCCTGACTCCAGAGGACCCAGGTGTCAGGGCTGGCCAGATATCAGGCCTCAGCCTCCTCCACTGTAAGATGAGGGTGGTGACGATAGTGTCTGCGCATGTTTAAGTAAATAACAATACGTGCACGTGAAAACACACACACATATATATGTGCGTGTGTGTGTTTTCCCAAAGTGCTAGGATTATAGGCGTGAGCCACCACACCCAGCCCAACTGCATTTTCTTGATCCAATTTATATATATATATATATATATATATATATATATATATATATATATATATATATACACACACACACACACATCCACAGGTTTATGACAATTTACTTCTCAGCCCCCACCAGGGTGAGAGAAGTCACATGCAGTTCCCCTGGACTCTGTCCTGGGCACCTCCTCTTGGTGGCAAATAGACGTCTCCATCTGTTCCATTTTCAAATGAAACATGCACACACACTGGCCACCTGCTGAGTGCTGGAGCCTGTGCATCATCAGGGGGCAGGAGAAGCTGGAACCAGCCAGCCCCGTCCTCTGGCAGCATTGTCTACATAGGGAGAGGCCACGGCCCTCTATTGCAGTACCTGGATGCAGAGGCAGACACAATGTGACACCAATAACTCTGGGAGCCCCAGAGAGGCTCCAGGTGGCAGAGAGGAGGCGGCATCTGAGCCAAGTTTTGGAGGGCAAGAGAGGGTTGACTGACAGAGAATATTCTAGACAGACAGCATGTCCAAGCTTTGGTGAGGGAAGGCATCCGACATGCTGGAGAAACGCCACTGTGTCTGTGCAGGGTGGGCTGGGCTGGCTGGTAAGACTCGAGGCACTTGCTACACGCCAGGCGCAGGCACAGCTCGATGTGGTTTTCACTGCATCTTCAAGCTCACAAGCATCCTCCAAGGTGGGCCCCTTACTGCTCTCATGTGACAGATGAAGAAACTGAGGCTGGAAGGATGTGTGGGAGCTGGAGTGCGATGATCCTGGTTCCCTGGAGAGCTCTGTCTTGGGCTGCAGACCTGGGTTCCTCCACTGTAGGCCTCATGGGTGGGCTCCAGTCGGCCCGTGAGCCTCCTGAAATGGTTGCAAAATTTTGTGCACATGTGTCTTTTCCGGGAAGAAGTTTTCCAGGGGCCTTGAAGGGTTAAGAAGCCCATCTCTAGGTAAGGAGGAGATGAGATTTTCAAACAGTGGCTCCAAGATCTGACCACTGAGGATGCAATTCCAAGACTCCAGCCATAGCGTCAGAAGCAGTGTGGATACCCAGAAGGGGACAGGTTCCAGGACACCAACAGGTCCCTGTAACCCACTGACTCCAGTTTGTAGTCCAATGGCATGAGGCTGGCGACGATGGCGTTGCCTGAGACAGCAGATACAGGAGGAGCACTGGGTGCCGGTGAAGTCACCTGGGGCACATCTCCAGGTGAAAGTGTCTGCTGGGACACAGGAGTCTCAACAGAGAGAGGTCCAAGTTAAAGATGGTGCTTTAGGAAGTAGCTGGAGGCATGGGGAAGGAATTGGGGCCCTGGGAATGGGTGGAGGGTAGAAACAGGAAGAGGTGACGGAAAAGGGCAGTTTCAAGGATCATCAGGCAAAAGGCAACAGGAACAAGAAAGGGCCAGGACTGAGACGGATTGCTAGATCTGGCAGTGAGGAGATCACTGGGAATGCCTGAGGGAGAGGCGGGAATGCAGGCAGATTGCAGTTCCTAGGAAGGGGTGAAGCAGTAATGTAGGCAGAATCTGGAGGAGACAGAGGAGACACCGGGCATCTGGCAGCAGGGAAGGTCCTAGGACGATGCCTCTTGAGGATGTGGAAGCTGAGGGTGCTCGTGGGGTGAAGGGCAGAAATGGGGCAGAGGCACTGTGATGGGGATGGACAGTGAGGAGCACAGGGTTGGGGGGCTGGCGGGAGACTTAGCCTGGGCTGAACTCCCATCCTGTGGGCTGACTGTGGGTGTGTCTCTGGGAAGAAGCGGTTTGCCATCACACAGACCCCTCTGGGGTCGTGGGACGTTCTTCCCCCAGGACCTTTCCTCTCCTGCACCTGCTTCTCCTCCAGGTGCTTCTGTTCTGGGAGCCAGGAGACCTGCAGAGCCAGCTGGATGATGCTGAGGCTGGGTGGCTCCGAGCAAGGTCTCCACTTGCAGCCTCTGAAGCAATGGTTTCTGTCTCCTCTGTCTCTTCTTTACACTGTGCTCGGTCTCCATTTTTCTATGGTGTAAAAATAATGGCTCTAGATGACATGACACCAGGTATTGATTTAAGGGATGAGAATTAAACAGTTCTGTGTCTCTGGAACAAAAGAAAGCAAGAGCATTGCAGAGCACATTACGCAGGAGGCCGGCATCCGGAACCAGCCTGGCAACTTTTTCTTTTAATGAAAATAGTTCAGAAAGCGAGGAAACTGTCCCCCAAATGCTTTGATGGGTGCAGCCCTCACTGAGGCTGTGTGCTGGTCGGCTGCGTATAGGGCGGTTTCAGAAGGTCAGTCTCCTCCCTGGTAAAGGCTGGCAGGGTCTCTCACTGTCTGCCTGCGCGTGGCACGAAGCAAGTGTCTCGCCTCTTCCCAGCCGGCCCAGCCCACCCTGCACAGACACGGTGGCGTTTCTCCAGTCTTCCTCTGTCTCTGCCTGTTTCTCTCTCTCTCTCTATGTCTCTGTCTCTTTGTCTCTCACTCCCCTTTCTCTAGTCTCTGTCTCTCTTTGTCTGTCCATCTCTCCCATACCCCATCTCTCTCTCTTCCTGTGTTTCTCTTTCTGTCTCTCTTTCTGTCTCTTTCCCTCCCCATTCTCTGTGTCTGCCCCTCTGACTCTGTCCCTCTCTGTGTCTCAGTTCTCTTTGTCTCTCCATCTCTGTCTTTCTGTCTACCTCTCCGCCCATCTCTTTCTCTGTTTCTGTCTCTCTGTCTGCATCTCTGCTCTCTGTCTCTCAGGATCTGTCTTTCTGTCTCTCTCTCTGTCTCTGTCTCTCTATGTCTCTGCTGTCTGTCTCTCAGGCTCTGTCTGTCTGTCTCTCTGTCTCTGTCTCTCTCTCTGTCTATCTCTCTGTCTATCTCTGTCTCTCTGTCTCTGCCTGTCTTCATCTCTCTGATCCTTTCTGTGTGTGTCTCTGCTCTCTGTCTCTGTGTTTCTGTCTCCCCATGCCTCCACCCTTCTCTGTGTCTCTGTCTGTGTCTGTGGCTGCCTCTCACATGCTCCCCTCCCCTCTGCACCCCGTCTCTCATCTCTGTTTGTTCATTGACTCAGGGGCTCCCGTTGGCCCCAGAGCCTGCCTCCTCTCCAGCACCCTGGGGCTCCCTGTCTCTCCCTTTCCCTCTCCCACCCCGAGCAGTTTATTGATTTATCACAAAACACCTCCCTGGCAGCTGTGCTCAGCCTGATCCCTGCTTTGCTCAGCAGCATAAAAAAAGAAAAGAGCTACAAATGGCTCCTTCTCCTCCTAGGGCTCAAATTCCAGTCCTCAGTGCCTAGAGTGATCTCCAACTTGGAGACAGAATTCCAGCCCAGACGGCAGAAGACAAGGAGCAGGAAGAGGCAAGGGGTTCGGGAAGGAGGGCGGGCAGCTGCTAAGATGGCTAGTTCACAGCTGCTCTGGTTTTTAGATGACCCCGTGGGTGGGACCTAAGTGGACCTGGTGGAAGGCCTGGGGCTGCTTCTGGAGCCTCTAGAAGTCGGGGGCAGGCAGGGTCTCCTAGCTTCTTATCGAGCCCTCAATCCTGTCTGCACACGTGTTTGCTCAGCCCTGAAATAAAACGTAAAGAAGAGTCCGGAGCAGTGGGAAGTGGCTGTCATCTTGGGGGGCACACGTCTCTGCTGAGAGGACCAGGCTGGCCCCATGAGCCTCACAGGAGGGCTTCACACTGGGTGGTCAGGACCCTTCGTGATTCTATGGGCATTGAGAAAAACAGTCAAGAAAACTGGGATTCTGTGCTGTCCCCTGTAGTGCCACTAAAGACCTGGGCTGAGCTGGGTGGCCTCAATTCCAGCGGGAAGACGGGGTGCTAATGGTGGGCAGGCCACAGCACATGTTCAGTTCAGAAAGTCCTTGCAGTGTCAATTACATGCCCAGCCCCGGGGCGGGGTAGCAGAGGACAACAGTGAGTGTGCCGTCTTCTGGGAAGCAATGTCTTCAGTCTCTTTGGAGATCTAAATCTGCATCTGTGGAAATGTCTAATAACCACACTGAGTGGTGCAGGCTGCAGCCATGGGAGGGGCATTCCCCAGGGCTCCAGGGAGGCAGAGGCCTCTGGGATGAAGGTGAATGTGTCCATGAGGTCCCCAGGGTCAGCTTGGGGTGGGCCTTGACACCCACCCTGAGAGTGAAACCCCCAGAGGTTTTGGAGGCAGGAAGGGGCTTGTTGACTCTGGTAATGTCAACAGAATGGGAGGGGGAGAGGCAGTGCAGCCATCCCAGACACGTGGTGACCAGGGGCCACTTGTAAGGAAGGGAGTGGGAAACTGCAGGGGAAAGAATTTCAGGCTGAGCACAGGAGACGGCGGCCACGGGGAGAGTAGGACTTGAGGTCACTGAGGCCCAGGGAGGGGTTGTCGGTGAACAGAAACACGCAGGGTGTCAGGAACACAGCTCTTGCAGTTTTCCATGTTGATTTGGGTGGTCTGGGAGGGGACAGACTCAGTAAATACTCGGAAACAGATGCTTAGGGCTGGAGCTGCAGATATAGGTTTATTAAAAATGTAGGGGTCTATGAGGGGGATGAGACCCACGTTCATGAAACAAGAGCAACACTACAGTGAGATGATGCGTGGACCCGAGAGGCAGGGTGTCGGAGCACAGTGAGGCATAGCCAGCGACCGCCCCAGACTGTCAGAGCCCTGAGACCAGGAGGGGAGAAGAGGGCCCGCTGGCCGCAGAGTCAGGGAAGGCTTCTCCTAAGGGAGCGTCTGGCCTTAGCTGGGAGTGAGTAGGACCTGGTTGAGAAGGAGCAACCCGAGGACCTTCAGGCCTAGAGAAGACCCCAATGGCACAAGCCCCCCAACATGACTTCATGTCCCCAAAGCCCACATGGTGGCCATGGGGCTGGATTTGCCCATCCCAGAGCCAGAACCTGGTGAGAGTCAGGGGTGTGGGGGAGGCCTGAGGAGACAGGCAGGACCATCCTGAAAGTCCCCCTCTGTAAAATGGAGAAGTTTGTGGAACCTGGGCATCCCCTCATCTATTTAAAGCATCTGCAGGAATGACCCAAGATTCTGCAGTGTGGAAAGGAAACCGCAGCAGGTGGCATCGCTGTGCTCAGGGAGGGGATTTTGACAGTGACAGTCAGGGTCTGAGTGGGAGGAAACCAGGGGACTTCTGTGTAGTCCTGGGGCAATTCCAGAACCATCTGGGGCAAGAGGGGACACCCCTGCCTGGCAGTGAAACCTGCATGGTGCCCCAACCCTTTCAATTTCACCTTAATGAGGGTGACTCTGCCTAGTGTCTACTGGGAGTCAGGGGGACAGGACCCCCAAACCCTTCAATTTTTCCTCAGTAAGGTTGGCACTGCCTAGTGTCTCCTGTGGGTTGGGGGGACAGGGGAAAGAGAAGACAGTGGGGTTGGCCTCACCTGGAGAAGCACACATGCCCACATGCACTTGCACACACAAGAGTTTCTGGGGTTCATGTGATGGTCAGTTTTTCTGGGTAACTTAGCCCTTCAGCTCTGAATGGAGACCTGAGAGAGGCAGGCCTCGGTGGGCGTAAGGGACTGTTTCCTGGCTGTGACTTAGTGGTGTGAGCAGAGGTGCTAGAGGGACAAGAGATTTCTTCCATTCCGGACAGATCAGCATGAGAGGTCAGGGCTGAAGGGTCTGAGAAGGAGCTGAATTCCAGGTGGGACCCCTGGTGGCACCAGGCTAAAATGTAAGAGCAACCATTTCTTTAAAAGAGAAGCCCGTAACGAGGAACCAGGACAGGAGCCACAGCTGGAGACCTCCCAGGAGAGCAAGGGGTGAACCCAGGACAGGTGTTGGCTGGGGCCTTTGTGTTCCACATGATCCTCTGCACTTCATCTGATACTCTGTGTTTTCCTGAAGATGCACCAGGGCTGGCCATTGGGCCAGGGCAGGGTGTGGGGGAGGCTCCACCTTCCTTAGACCTTTGCAGATGAGAGACATGGACCAGAGGGCATTGCTTAGAGCCTCCACCAGGCCTGCAGAGCTCCTTCCAGGGAAGGAAGAGAGGACACAGTGTGGAATAATTCAGGTTATATCACGGGCCTTTAATGAAGGAAGCTCTGGGGGTGATCTGGGTTGATGGCATGACCACGTAACACCATCAACAGGAACTGCTACTGTGAGAGAAGAGGCTGGGGAAGCCGCTTCACGCCTTCCTCCCCAGGGTGCACAGGATCGCAGGCAGGAGTATGACCAGGATGGGAGATAGGATGGGTGAAGAGCCCTTGGTAGAAGCCCCAGGATGGCCATGACGGGTACCCTGCACCAAGAGCTAAGGAAGACAATGATGATGATGATGATGATGATGATGATGGCATGGAAAGGGAGTTTGTTTCCATAGAGAGTGGAGTTGGGTTGGAAATATTAGGGATCCCTCCATTCTCCATTGTCTGAGATGGAAGGAGGGCCATGGCAAGGTCAGAGCGGATGTGACTGGTTCCCTGGAGAGGGCTGGCTCTCCAGTGACTGTGCCCCAGGGGCCAGGGCTGGGATTTAGTGGGCAGGGTGGGGACTTCTTTCTGCAGCCAGCCTCCTCTCTGACCCTCCCAGCCAGGTGGGTCCTTTCTTGCATTTTAATTCTTTATTTCTTCCCCTCTGTCTTCAGCCCATGCCTGGGGCACCTGCTGATTCAGCTCTCTGCCTACATGCCCTCCCCCGCCCCATGTGTGGCAGCTGCCAGGACCTCAGAGCCTGAGCCCTTTGCTGCCCAGGCTCCCTCTTCATGCCCCATCTCTGTCCCTGGGCAGCCACAGCTAACCATGAGCTGCTCGGTCCAAGCTGAGAACTTAATTTCACAAAGTGCAGGAAACAGCCATTCATCAAGTTGATGCTGTTTTCACAAGTGAAGCCAAATGTTTCCAGGTGGAGAGAGATACTCCCCCTTCATTGCTCTGTTGCCGGCTATTTGCTCAGGTCTCAAAGCCTGGGAGCATGAGGGTCCTGGGAACAGGAGGCATGCAGCCAGGGCCTGCGGGGGTCAGGCTGTGTGAGACCTGGGTGCCAGCAGCAGCATCTCACCACCCGGAGCTGTGCCGTTTGCAACAGTGGCCACAGGCCACGGGCGGCCATTTCCATTTAATCAAATTAAAATGAAATACAATGATAAATTCTGTTCCTCAGGCATGCTGGCTCCAAAAAACCTTCAAGTGTTCAAAATCCACATGTGCCAGTGGCTATGGGGCTGGGCACCTCAGCCACAGTTTGTGGCCAGGGTCACCCCAGCTACCAGATGGCTCTGCCACAATGGACAGTGCAGTCTGCATAGCGTGTGACCCTGTGCCTGAATGCTCAGCAGAAAGTGGCCAGTTCTGAAGGGCAAGAGGCTGAGGGAAAGCTTTTCTGGGAAAGGGGTCCTTGCCCCTGCTTGCCAATCCTACCTCATGCCTCCTATGCTCCATCCCCACCTCCGTTCCAGACATGTGGAATGATATGCCGTGAGTCCTGCCCGTGTTCGCACTGGTGGGCTGTGCCCTCCACTCTCCTTCCACCTGACCGCCTTTTCCATGCCCCATAAGGCCCTGCTCAGTGGGGTGTGACCTCCTGCAGAGAACCTTTCCCCATAGCCCAGAGCAAGGTCAGGTGCTGTCTTCAATGTTCATGTGCATAAGAGAGAGAAGGAATCAGTGGATGACTGCAGCAGGCTTGGCAAAACCAGAAGGGATTTTCAAGTGAAAAAGCCACAGGTGAGCTCCCAGGTGAGGCAGGGAGGACTTTTTGCAGTTTTGTGGGGTTTTTTAAAGATAAATAAAAGCAACAAAAGAAAGACCCCTTGAGCTTCTGCTGCTCTCAGCTGCAGGCTGATCTCATCCCGGTCAGGACCTGGCTCCAGAGCACTTGTCAGTGGCCACTGCTGCCAAGCTAGATGCCATCACTCAAGCTACTGACCCATCATCCTGGAGAACAGCAGGGTCCCGGCAGGAGGTTGGGGGAGCATTTCCTGATGTTCAGAGCCTTTGACTGGAGTCTCAGAGCTTGTGCCAGGGTGAGGTTGCCAAGGCCTCCCCATGAGCTGGAGGGACTTCCCAGGGAGGTGTGAACCAAGGACACCCTCAAGTGTGGTGTCATCACTTTGCTGACTGAAAATCCAGTCTTCTCTGACCTGGTGGTGATTCAAGGGAAGGGAAGGGAAGGGGTAAAGGAGAGGAGATCTGGAACCACAGAGAGGAGAGCCTTTTGGGGAGGGCATGGGGAACACCCAGCCCAGGTTGGTCCGTGGAGAAGGAAGTGCTCAAGGGTACCATGCTCAGAGCAGCCTCCTGGGAAGCAGAGGGTGAGGCCAGAGAGGCCTGACTGCAGAGCCAGGAGGCATGGGCTTCGTTCCAGCTTGGTTCCTGGTGAGCTGTGCAGCTTCAAGGAAGCCACTTAACCTCTCTGGGCCTTAGTGTCCTTATCTTTAAAACGGGACTAGAATTATACGTTTAGACCCACTGCAGTGGGCTGCGGTCAGGTTCAGCAGTGTCAAAGTGCTTTGTAAACTCTGAAGTCCTGTAGAAATAGAGGAGTCTGTCTGTAGCTGTCTTTTCTAGGAGGCTGGTGTCCAAGTGGACAGGGCCTGGGGGTTCACACTGAGGCCACATCAGAGGTTGGGAGGTCCGGGCCCAGAGGAGACCTGTCAGGAGTCATGCTGCTGGAGGGGAGCTGGGGAGAGGGAGCTGGCCACCTCTGGCAGGGAGTGCCCAGGGGTACCTCTGCACTGCCAACTGTACCTGCGGACATTGTTTTGTCTAGAGAGGGTTGGACAGGCCTGGTCTGGAAACCTGGCACCTCCATGGGCCTTTGTTCTCTCACCTATAAAATAAGAATAAGATTATGGTGAAACAATGTACAGAGGGCATCCAGCACAGGGCCTGACCCTGGGCCAGCGTCCCGTCGAGGTTCACTCTCTTCCCTTCCCCTGTGCACAACAGTGTCAAAGTGCACGGATGACCACGAAGACCCAGATACTCTCACTGCGGCCCTCTGCATGATCCTGGGTTGTCAGTAAATCTCAACCAGATCTGTGAAGGGTGAGAAGGGAGGGACATCCAGGCGCCTCCTAGCTTCTCAACCAGTTGCAAGAAATCCAGAGCAGTGGTGTGATGAGAGGTGCTAGGAAATGCTGCTGGGAAGCCTACTTTGGCAGGTGGAGGGGCCCCCACCATCCACCCCCACCCCTCGGCCTCCTGGTGCCCTCACCCCCAACACCACTGACAGTGATGCTCTGGAAAAACCCGCCCCTGAAGTATGTAATTGATTTCCCCTCTTGCTAGTTCTTAACCTGGGCCTTTCGGTGGTAGGAGAGGATGCCTGATTAGAATATCTCTGAAGAGGCCAGTGAGTTATAGTAATGGACACTCTTCTAGCTGTCTCTCCCGCTCATAAATCTATCCCCCTCTGAAAGTGCAGATGGTCCATAATCGTCCATCATGCCGGAGTTCAGCACTGGACAGCTCCCGGGTGGGTTTTTCCTAGGAGGCTCCTTTTTCTGCAAGCTAAACGGAACTGCGACTCTGCACAGCCTCTCCCTGTAATGGAGTGTGAGCAGTCCAGCCGTCAGGAATGATTTAGGAGGGAGCGAACAATAAATATCCAAGAGGTTGGAGCTCAAAGCAGGGATGCAATGGGGGGGTGAGGGGAGGGAAGGAGGAGCCACTGCAGCTGTACTTACATTTAGGTTGTGCTTTTTATTTTATTTTATTTTTTATCTATTATTTGTTCAGGTTTTGGAGGTGGTATTGTCCCAAGAAGAGGTGGCTTTGAGTGACCTTTTAAAGACACTCTCTCTCGGCCCCCTTTTCCCTCCATTCCAAGGACAAGTCTCTATCAGGTCTCCCACAGGGAGGACTGAGGTCAGTGGGACCGTTTGGTTGGGAAAACATAAATAACTGGGTAGTTGATATTTAGGGATAAGTAGATTTCCCCCACAATGTTGCTGGACCCTTTGATGCCATAGCTGTTTCTTCCAGTGAGATGACCCAAGTCCCCAAATTTCCTGCCACCCTTGAGCCCAGGGAGCTATAAACTTTTCATCTCCAGGGAAGGCCACACCCACAGGCTGCTCTGGCCACCTGTGGAATCCCCAGTGATGAGCCCACCCAGGTGGCTGGGGATGCAAAGGGGGGGCAGCTCCCCTGCCACCATTTGTTTTTCGGCTCAGTTTCTTCTCTCTGCTCCTCCCTGATGCAGGGCCTAGCACACAGCAGGAATGAGTACAGGGGTGGTGTTGCCCAGGGTTGGGGGAAAACTGGCTCAGGCCTCAACATTCGTGAAGGGCTTTGACATCTAGAGTCATCAAGGCTGGGGATGCTTAACGCTGAGTGTGTTAAACCTCTGCAGTTCCTAGACACCTTCCTGCTTTGATACACAAGGCCTGAGCTCTGGTGTTTGTACACAAACCTAAAGAAAATCCCAGGCAGAGGAGAGTCCTTGGGATGGTGACTGCACCTTGAACTGTGGGCAGTATTTCATGGCCCTTCAGCTCTCTCCCCACTTCTCTCCCTGCCCAGAGGCCGAGGAAGCAGGGGCTGAGCTTCACAGGTGATGAATGAGCATCTGCCTCCTCCAGGTGCAGGTTGTTCTGCCAGGTGGTGGCCTTGTGGCCGCACTGCAGCAGGAAGGCTGCCTGCTCTGAGGGTCTCCCTTCCCTCTACCCAGGAGCCAGCTCCTCTGAACTCCAGATCAGGGAAGGGCGAGGATTTCTGAGCAGCAGAGCTAGGGGGGTGTGCTCAAAGACTGGACACCTGCAGATTCATCTGCATAAATGCTTGCCCACATCAGTTGCTTGTCTGCCCACCAGAGGGGCTACTGCTAGGGGATGGGGATGAGGTACATGCCCTCCATCCAAGAATGGGCACTGCCAATGGAAGGGCTTTGCCAGCTTTGTCCCCTCACTGGCCCTTCAAAACAGTTTACTTCGGAGGCTTCCTGAGCCTCTGGGGTCTCCCCAGAATGGAGCATTCACACTCTGGAAGCTCAAGCTACATCCCACCGCTCATTTGCCAGATGTCAGCCAGCTTTGGGGCTGCCACTGGGCCATGGCAGATTGCTCTGGAAGCAGAGGGAAAGTGCTGCTGCTCCTCCTGGCTGTGACAGTGGCCCAAGCCCCCAAAGCCTGTTCCTTCCCAGCTCCCTGCAGGCTGGCAAGTGACTCCTTTCTCATCCCTCAGCCCTTTCCTCCTGCAGGGAGGTTCTGAGAGGGTGGCAGTCCCCAAGCCTGACCCATGGAAGGATACAGAGCTAAGGTGAGCTGTGTGGCCCTGGCAAGCTCCCAGGAACAGCAGTGACCCCTGTGAAGGGCTGAACAAGAGGAAGTAGGCCTCTCCATCTCCCACCTGCTGCACGCAGCACCACAGAAGCCCTTGAGTGATTCAGTTCCTCCTAGAAATGGGCACCTGAAGATTTGCAGAATAGCCTAGAAATGCAAGATCCTGAGTCTCACCATGCCTCTCTAGCTAGACAGCAAGCAATCTGCCCAAACAATTGGTCTCCATTTGCCCACTTGCATCTGCACGGTAATGAACCCTCACTGCGGGCTCGCATTGGTGCACTGCTCCACGCACCATCAGCCACGAGCAGAACATGCCTCTCCTGCCAGCACACGGCCATCTCTGGCCAAGGCAGAAGAGAGCTGAGCAGCGCGCTGCCTCTTCAGTAATCCTGGCAGCATCAAATGCAGGGCGAAGGCCAGGAGCAAGCCCCCACCAGAGGGAGGCTTGGGGAGGAGGTCCAGCTGGGCGGGTAGGTAGAGTCACTGAGCACCCTGCATCTGTTGGTGGCCTCAGCTGCCATGACATGCTACCTTGTCATCTTGGCTGCAAAACATGCTACCATTATTGTCACCCAGTGTCCTGGGCTGGCAAGGTGGGGCTTAAAACCTCACTTCACAGTACAGTTGACGTGTCACAAGCAGCTCTTGTGTCCCCATCTCAGGGAAACTGCCTCAGGGGATGGTCATATGAACTTGGGAGAACATTCATCCATGTCTCTGCCACAGCAGTGGCTTTGCACAAACACTGAGAGAGTAAGCAGCTCCTGGAAATAAACTCTCCAGATCCACAGAGCTTCCTTGAGATCCCCTAGCTCCATGCTTTTCTCGGTATCATGGAAAACAATCACAGATTCGCTCCCGTTGTGTGCCAGTGCTGTGTGTCTCTCACCAGCATCATTTCCAACCTCAGTGACCATGGAGTCAGAACAACAAGAGTCCTCCTTTGACACCCGAGACAATGAGGCTCAGAAAAGCTGAATGCTTTGCAGAAGCCCCTCCTAAGGAAGGCTTTGAGAAATCTGTCTAAACCAGGCCTGCCTGGGTCCCAGCCCTCATGTCCCCTAGCACAATGCCTCAATGTACTTCTTACTTCCAAACTAATGCTTGTGACAAGTGAGATCAGGGCCAGCTGGCCACATGCAGTGCCAACAGTCCAATACGCTTATCTGAGTGCTTTGCAATTGAGCTGTGTAGACAGTCAGCTGTGTAGACAGCTGGGAAGGCAGCTTCAATGCAAGGGACTTGGGGAGCTAGATGGCTGCCAGTGAGCTCACTGAGTATCATAGACCCCCCTCGAGAACCAAAAACAAGCCTGGTATCCTCCCTCTGCAGCATGAGTCTATGAAAACACAGGCCCAGAGGGGCCTTCCCAGACCCCTAGAAGCTGCTTGGTCCATCCTCAGCCCCTGCCTAGGCATCCCTGTCTCAGTGGCTGGGGTTCTGGCTGCATCTCCTCCGTACCCCCATCCTTCGGGGTCATGCTTAGCTCACCATTGCCTTCAGATGCTGCATGACACATGTTTCATCTTCCCTGGGAAAGCGAGCTTCTCCAGCCAGGCTCTCAGCTCTGCAATGTACTACCCCAATCTGTTACTCTTGACATGGAGAAAGGAGAGGAAGGGAGCTAGCTTCCACTCAGGGTGTGCTGGTGCCAAGCTCTGTGCTTGGCAGCTTGCCTGGGCGCCCTACCTGTGCCATCTGACTTAATGACTTGGGACTCTCCCCCAGCCCTTCTGCATCCCGGCTCTGAGCCCGCAGCCCCAGCCTCCACTGCGCGCCAGGTTGCTCCACAGAGCAGCTTCTTGCTCTTGCTCTCTCTTCTTTACTGGTGTGACCCCTCTTCTCCCTGCCCCCCTGCATTTTTTTCCATTTTCAAAGCACAGCTCAGAACTGACCCTCACCTGGGAGTCCTTTCACCCCTCCCTGTCACACCCATCTCTTCTTTCCTGGCCCCGGCGTTTTTCTCTGTCACTTGTTATATTTATTTTATAATTGGTGTGCCGGTAACATAGAGAATAGTTCAAAGATCAGCTTCCATTCCTGCCTTAGAATCCAGATTCTGGCTGGGCACGGTGGCTCATGCCTGTAATCCCAACAATTTGGGAGGCCGAGGTGGGCAAATCACCTGAGGTCAGGAGTTTGAGACCAGCCTGGCCAACATGGTGAAATCTTGTCTCTACTAAAAATACAAAAATTACCCAGATTTAGTCCCAGCTACTTGGGAGGCTGAGGCTGAAGAATTGTTTGGACCCAGGAGGCGGAGGTTGCAGTGAGCCAAGATCGTGCCACTGCACTCCAGCCTGGGAGGCAGAGCAAGACTCCATTTCAAGAAAAAAAAAAAAGAGTCCAGATTCCTGAAGGCCCAGTTCACAGTTCCTGCTCTTTAGCATCCTGTGCTGTTCACCCTATGGGGTCCTCTGTGCCTGCTGAGGAGGACTCACTGCTTCCTTCCCTCTGCCCCTGACATCCCCTCTCTCATCTGCTAGGACACTGGGACGGTGGAGCTCCCACATCGCCACAGTTTGAATGAGAACTTTCTCACGTGCACTCCATGGGAAAATTAGATGTCTGTGGTTCTGTGTCATGCTCTGAAGGGCTTCTTCGGAGCAGCTTCTTGCTCTTGCTCTCTCTCCCTTCTTTCCTGGGGTGCCCCCTCTTCTCCCTGCCCCCTGCATTTTTTAGTTTTCAAAGCACAGCTCAGATTAGGAATGGGCTTGTTAGGGCCGGATCTGGAGGGGTCCGGTTGAATGTTTGGCTCAGGGGACCTGACTGCCGTGGCCTCTGTAGGTCCCGCTGCCAGTGCAGGTGGTCCTGATTTTCTGTTCACTTTCTTTCCCTGACATTGAGGAGTTGGTGAAGACACGGGGGAGACACGAGGTAGAGACCCCAGCGTTGCTGTACATTGTAGTTGGGAAATGTGCCCGTGAAAGACAGTGGTCCCTGTGCCCTGGGCTCCTGGATGTCCTTTGAGCTCACTGAAGTTCTTATCTGACCTGTGGGCCCATCTCAATCTTCAGCATAAAGGCCACCAGTTCAATCAGTGAGCTGCCTCGCGGCATGTGAATATTGGCAGTGGCACGGGGGCTCCTAGGATCCACTCCCTCGGGACCCTCATGCTTCTGTGAATGGCTCCTGGCAGTGCCACCAGTTACATTTAGGAGCCAGTGTTGCCGTGATGGGAGCTTTTGGCAGAATGTGCTGGACTCTGAATGTGCAGAGAAGGTGGCTTCTCAGGAGCCTGAAGAATCTGTTTTCCTCCTACCTGTTAGAGGTGGGGAGAGCTGAACTCCAAGTCTGAGACCTGAACAGTCCCTTGAAGTTGTTTTTGCTGCAAACAGCAGCAGTTCTGCTCCAAGGTTTTAGTGGGGAGGACAGACACACACCAAGAGCAGGCGGGCGGGGCTCCCGCAGTGAGGCGCATGGTTTCAGTCAAAGGCTCTATCCGCAACACCCAGAGGGTAGTGAGCAGCCACTCTCCAGACAGAATGCAGGGACAGACTCATGGTTCACAGCAAAGGATTTTGGAGAGACGGGAAGAAGGACTCATTCTGGAAGTGAAGCTGGTTAGATATGGGCAGGGTCTGCCACGGAAGGGCAGGTATGGGGAGCTCCCTGCTGGAAAGTGTTTAAAGTAGCACCAATTCTCGCAGAACCAAAGGCCATTAATGAGGGCTCCTGCCTGAAGGCGGGAAGTGACCGGATGTGTACTCTCCAGTCTGTGCCCCAGGCAGGACCACCTGGGATCCTGCTGAGTAGCCAAGGTATCCAGATCCATCTCTGTCAGAGGCTGCCAGCATGGGTAGGGGTCTGGGCGGCCAGCAATGTCCCTCTAGTTCTGGGAGGTCCCTGTGGTGCCTTGGGATTAGGGTCAGCACCAAGAGGGGCTCCATGCAGGAGTGAATTCCAACCACCCCCTCCAGGAGCCACACCAGCAGTGGTCAGGAAGCAAGTCCATCACAGCCTTCTGGAAAGGTCTCTAGTCTCAGGACACACAAGCTGCTCAAGCCTTGTGCATACCACCTAAGAAAACCAGCAGCCTGGACAAGATCATCAGACCCGACAAGATGATCAGCCCGGACAAGACCATCAGCCCAGGCTGATCTCGGAGGGGGCTTCTCAGGTTGCTCAGGCTGAGCGGAGGCCAGTGGGTCTTCAGCTTTAAGCCAGAACCCAGGCCAAACCCTGGGTCATCACACTCCAGCAGCACAAGTGGGACCTTCCAGGACAGGGCTTCATCTCCGCACCTGCAGGAGCCCCACACACCATCTGTCTTCCACCAGTCCCCATTCTGCCTCTTCTCCTTCTCTGCCTCTCCCACCTTCCTCCCCTCTTCCTTTCTGCTGTGGATCACTGAGCCCCCAGGTCCCCTACTTCTTGGTGACATAGCATGACTTTTCTTCCTTCCCGGCTCCAATGTATCATAACTTTGTGACAGGAAAGAAACGCAGGAAACCCATCTGGGAAGTAGGTCACCTGAAAAACAACAGCCTGCCTATAATTAAACCCACTTTCCAGTGGGCTGCATCCGGGAGAGCCAAATCTGGCAGTGGTGTCCTCTCCCTCCCCTGCACCCCACGCCTTCCCTCCTTCCATAGCCAAATTTCAACACCCAACTCTTAGTATGAAATTTGCCAATAAAACCTCTCATTAGGCAAATCGTGAACCCCTCACCAGTATGCTGTGGCTCAGATGGTTGCTCGACTGCGTTGTTGAGAGGGGAGGGCACATGGTGTGGGGCGGTGGCTATGAAGGTGAAGTGGGGAAATTTGCTGCTGTTTCTATTTCCCAGACCTCCCTGGCTCCTCTGCCCCCAGCAGTTTCGTTTTCGGGATTTTCGATCAGCAGCATCCTCCATGCTGGAGTTACGGGATTTTCAATCAGCAGCGTCCTCCTGTACGCTGGAGTTTCGGGTGAAGCACACAGACCTTCTCCTCTCCCCTCCTTGCTGGGCTTCTTGGCCGCCAGCTGAGCAAACACCACCTGGAGCATCAAGATCTTTAGACCCCAAATGCTCCTGTTCTACTCATGACAGGAATCAGCCACCTCCATGGCAAGGGCTCCAGCTGACGCCTCCCCAGTTGTAAGCTCTGTCTACTCAGCAACTTTGTCAGCAGCAGCCCGGCAGTTTAGGAGATGAGGCCTGAGTAAGAAGGGGCTAGAGGTTTTTCCCGATCCATAGACAATTTTTTTAAAGGAGGTAAAGACATTTCTAGAAATGACAGAATGGCAAGCTTAACTCCCATTCCCAGTAAAATCATCACGAAACCAACAACTCGGGATAGGGAAGTTACCATGTAACTTGAGAACTGTCCTGCTCACATAAAGAACAAGACTTGTCAGCCAGGTCGAATCTCTTTCCCTGCCAAGGGACAGCCTACGTAGACAAGGTGGCACCCCGAGGTCCACCTTGGCCTCATCCAAGATTGCAACTCTTTTTCTTATTCTTTTAAGATTGTGATTCTTACCACATAGCAAGTGCCTAAAGTGCCTACTAGTTACCTGGAAAGCAACTAGTTAATTAGTGGAAGCCAGAGTTTAGGGACTGCTTGCCATTTTGCAGACAATCTCAGGTCTGCGTTCGTCCCCTCTCCCATGTCCAGGATGCCTCGCCATGGGCATCAGTGCCGCTTCCAGCGCCTGCTCAGGACTGGACCCAAACACCAGCCTCTGTGTGGAAGCCAGATATACTTCCCCCGAGCCCCACTGATGAACCCCAGTGAGACTGAGCCCGCAGGGGCTTCACCAGCTCAAACCTGCATCTTTGTTCTGAGGTCCACGTGGGTCCGAGCCAAGGCCATTGACCTGACTGCAGAATCAATAGCAACTTCCTTACGGCCGTTCTGTTTGAAAAGAAACATCTAAAATTTGATGCATTGGGTCTGGCTTGGTGGAAAGAGTGCAGACTTTGGAATACGAATGAACTGGGTCTGCAATTTCAGCCAGACCGTGTGCTGACTGTGTGGCCTTGAACAAGTGGCAATTGGAACCTGCGCCTCTTTGTCTGAATGAGGGGGGTGGCCATGGAGGGATGGGAGGAGGGTTCCATGAAGGAGCACACAGGAAACGCCAGCTCCTGGTAGCATTCATGGGGGGTCAGCTCCTTTCTTTGAAGGATGTGTGTGTGCACATGTCTGCACACACCTGTGTGTGTGTGTGCGTGCATGTACACATGTGTGGGTGAGTGTGCACACCTCATGTGCTGGCATATGTGTGCCTGTGTGTGTTTAAGCTGAGTGATCAGACAGCTGGAAGCTAGGGTTGCCAAATAAAAATACGGGGTGCCTGGTTAAATGTGAATATCAGATAAACAGTGGAAAATTGTTAATGTAAGTACTTCCCAAATACTGCATAGTATGAACTTCTCCTCAAACAAGGGAAACATTATCTGTTGTTTATCTGAAGTTTCTAATTTAACTGCATATTCACGAGTTTGATTTGCTAAATCTGGAAACTGTCACTGGAATGAGGTTTTGTTATTTAGGCTGGAAGGTTAGGCCCACAAAAACAGATGTGCAGGGGCCTGGGGCCAGGGCTCTGGGAGGAAGGACCCAGGCTGTGTGGCCCAGGCTCCTCACGTTGCTGTCTTGCTCAAGAGCCCCCTTCCCTTTCTCACATTTGCTGTGCCTTCCGTTGCACTGAGCAGAGCTGTGAACTGCCGACCTCCTGGGCAATGGTCCCTGGCTAGAAGCAGAGGCCATAGCCACAGCCCCTGCTGCAGGGGGCTGCCCACACCTCAGGTGGGCCCTGAGTCTGCACTGAGCTGGACAGTACTGCCCACAGCCTGCTGACCTGGCCCCATCTACTTGCCGGCCTGGGCTTGGGGTGGTGTTCTCTGGAAACGTCTCTGTTTCAGGAGTGACGGTCGATCTTCCCGAAACAGGACCCTGCAGAGTTTTGGAGCAACTGACAGACAGTCACAAAGCCACTGCAGAGCCCCGTCCTCGGCCCCTCTGCCCTCCACCATCACCAGCCACCCCTTCTCCTCTTCTGCGCAGCCTCTCCCACCGTCTCCAATTTTTACTTGGCAAATTATACCCTGGTGCTCCCAGCCTGCTCAGTGGGTGCTGTCAGGCCTTGGCAGATTCCAATGCCAGCAGCAGGGGGCACAGACACTTGCAAAGGGGAGCTAATAGGAAATGAAATAGCTTTCCTCCCCCAAAGACCCCTCCCAGCGCTGCCGCCGGACCCACCCCTGGCGGAGTCAATTGTTTCTAGTCCAATCTCGTGTTTATTGAAGTTTTCTCCAGGGTTAGCTCGGGAGGCCTCTCCCCAACCCCTTCCGCGTGGCCTTATTTACTAGAATCCCCTCAGCGTGCCATTTAAGCATCTTCATTAACATTTCCCACGTCTTGCTCATTGCAAGCAAGGCCCTCCCAGACCCCCAGGGTGGTGGCACAGCGGCAGCCTGCAGGAACGCCAGGCTTATTTTAATTGGTTTGAAACTGTCGCTGTCGACCACAGAGGGGTCCCTTTCCTTGAGTAATGACCTGGAATTTGATCGTGCGGCTTTTATGAGCTTGTAACACTAAAAGTGTAACCGTGTGAGATCAAAGCAAGGACCAGGGCGCACATCTGTCAGGGTGCACATCTGTCCAGCCGCAGCGGCCAGCAAGTGTGAAGGCACAGCCTGGGAGATGCTGCTCTTCCCCCACCCTGCGGGTCCCATTAGTCAGGGGATGGGAGATGTGGCTCTTTTCACGGCCCCTCTGTCTTCCTTGTCAGCCTGCAGATGGTGGCGTGAGAAGAGAGAGAAGCCACCTCTGCATCCAGCACTTGCTAGCCTCCTTCTCAAGAGTATGGAGAACGCTCTGCTCAGAAGACCAGGGCCTGGGTCCCCAGAGGGTCGGACGCAGGGGAGCCTGGCTCTTGGAGACACAGAGGGTCTCGAGGCCGTCACTGGGGATGAGATGGCTTTGACTTCCTCTTGGGATGTGGCTCCCTCTGGAATCACGCCACCTTGTACATCTTCCATTTCCTTGGTCATCAGGCCACCAGCCAATGAGATGCTGCGGAGCCAAGAGCCACTAATCATACACACCACTGTGCTTTGACACCACCTGTGTGTCACGCACGCGTGTGTAATCAGGGTCTCTCTCCTGCAAGTGGCCATCAATCTAACCATGCTCATCTCAAAAAAAAAACTGGAGCATTTTTATAATTAAGGTAAAAGATAAATGTCTACCCCCCTCTACCTGCAATTAACAATAACTAACACTTTATCTTGCATTAATCTTTAAAAAAAAAAAAAAAAAAAAGGGAATGAAGGCTCACAGATAAAGTCCAAGTCCCCTCCCAGCAGCCCCAGCCCCATTCCCCTTCCCCACACCGAGGCCGCTCTGAGCGCCAATTTGGCATCCGTTATTTCTGTCCCTTGAAAAATCATTTACGCACACGTGTAAGTATGAGCCAGAGCGCACACTGCTTCAGGTCTCCTTCAAATGCACGTGCATGACCTCTTTTTGCGACTTGCCTCTGACTGAACGTGGTGCTGGCAGCTCAGGTGTGTTTCTGATCTGTTCCTTTTATTTACTGTATCGAATCTGACTTAGAAACCCACCCTATTTTCTTTGTCCACTCTTTCATTCATGAAACACCCGGCAGCTGGCAAAGTGCGGCTATTTCGGAGAATGCCGCGTGAGATTCTTGCTGGCTGCCTTCTGTCTCGGGCGTGTACCTGGCTGTGGGTGGCAGATCTTGTCCGGGTCCCATCTAGGGCATCTGGACCTGCCTGTCCCACCCGCCCCATGTATGACCTCAGTCTCCTCCCAGCGTCACTGACGCCAAGCCCATCGTTCTCACTGGGCCCACGAGAGCGCAGCTCCGGCGTGCTGTTTTTTGGAGCTTCCTGGCCACCACGCCTCTGTCCTCTGTTTCTCGGTGGGTTTGGGGGTCCGGCACGCTCCTGGGGAGCTGCGGGCACCCCAGCTCCTACTTTCTTACTCAGGAAAGCAGCCTGCACCTCAGACAGATTTAGAGCAAAACATGAAGCCATTCTGGTAAAATAAACAAAGTACGACCCATTCACAAAGTTTTGGCTCTCTTGTTACATCCTACATCCCTTTGTCTGGAGACCCCCAGGAATGATCGCGAGCCTGTGACTGAAACGCCATGTCAGGACTGTGACCCCTCGCTGCCCTCTGAGGCTTTCCGGCTACCTGAGACCCCAGACCCTCCCAGCAGTTTAGGGCAAGTATCGGACACGCAAGGAAGGATAATCAGCCTTCCTGTCTTCAGAGGCTGAAGATATTTGGGGTGGCCACACAGTAGCTCTTGGAGTTGGAAGGGTGGGCAGGGGAGCCCCTTGGCTTGGGTGGCTGTGGGGGGTGTGGAAGTCTCAAGACCTGGGCTCTGAAACTCGGGAGCAAGTGCCCCTCCATCCCCAGACAGAGATGCTGCTGCCTCAGGAGCCTTGCTGAGAGCTTGGGGTGAAGCCACAGGCCCCAGGGATCTGGAAGTGGGAAGGGAGGCTCTGGGCAAGGCATGCCCATGACAGAACAAAGGCCTGGCCCAGCCTCACTTTGCCTCCAGGAAGAATAGATGAGGCCCTGCCCAGCCCGTTCCCTCGCTCGCTCCCCTGAGTGTGTTCCTGGACTCTGGTTGGGATTGCAGGGGCTCTGTAGCTGCTCCCCTACACTGACCAGAGCCTGGGATGGTTGGCTGTGGGACCTGCAGAGGGTCTGGGGTGAGACCTCGGGGTGGGATCAGGTGAACAGGCCCAGTGCAGCATGGCTAAATGAATGAGTCGATGAGTGAGTGAGTGAGGAAGTGAGGCATGGACCCAGGCCGAGGTATTCTCTGTGCTTCACTGGGAGGGCCGTGCTCTGGGTGTTTGTGGGGATATCCGTCCCATCTCTGACACTTCGCTAAGAAAGCCCCTGGAGTCAGGTGGCACCTCCCCCAGCCCTGTCTGCCCTACCCCTTTGGTAATTCTCACCCCAGTGAGGTATGCAAGAGCCTGGGAGGTGCCAGAAGCAAGGGGGTAGCTATTAGAGTTCAAATTACAGATAGGGAAACTGAGTCAGTAGCTGGTCGACCTTAGTGAGAGTGAGAGCTTAGCATGGAGGTGGCCGAGCCGGCCTTTGGGCCGGCTCCCCTGGGTTTGGCCCCCGGGTCTGCTGGCATGCTGGTTGTGTGCCTTAGAGTGGGTTCTCTAGCATTCTATACCTCAGTTTCCTCTTAGGGTCACTGGAAGGGTTAATGGGTTACACTGCAAAAAGGGCTTCCCTCGGTCCCAGTGTGGCCTGCAGCCCTGTCTAAGCTGCCTGTCCTTTCCCTCCCACTCCCACCAGCTCTCTCCCACTCGAGGAGACTACAGCAGCCTCAGAGAGCTACCCTCCCCGCCACCATCCTCACATGTGCTTAGGCCAAGGAAGACCCTCTGGCAGCAGCAGCACAGTTTATTAAGCCAATAAAATCTTAAGTGCATGAGCTCCGGAGACCCCTAAGGTCTTTTTATGTGCACGAAGGAGCTGGAGGGTTTCCTGGGCCTGAGTCTTTCTTGCTGCCTGGAACAGGTGGGTGTGCAGTAATCTGCCCTCTCCCCTGTGTCCCCATCCCAGGAAGGCACCTGTCACCTGACAGCCAGCCCCGCCACCTCCCCCATCTTGGGGACCCTGGTCTGGCTTGGCCTACTGTCCTCGCTCGGATGTTGCGAGAGCATGGGACAGAGCCCGGCAGACTCATGCTCCTGCCCTCGCAATGCTGGTGACCTGCCTCCTGCCCACCACACCTCATTCATCAGATGTGCTCAGGCCGCAGCCCCTTCCTCACCTCTGCTGCGCCCTAGGAAGGCAGGTCAGGCCATGGTTTGCTGCCGCCAGCTTCTCTGTCTCTTTGAGAACCTCCCCTGGCCCTCATTGTTTGAAAATCTGCGCTTTCCCTTGTCTCTCCTGCTGCCTGCCCCCTGCTCTTCCCAGCCCTCCTCTTTGTCTCCTGAAACTTCTCCGGGTGCGCCTAATTCCTGAAGGCTGCAGTGGCTTCGCAGCCGCAGCCCCACCTCGCTGTGCACATGCAACCCTGAGAATCGATTCAGAAAATGATTAGTTACAGTACGGTGGCGCTGCTAACTGTGGCATTTTGCTTTGCAGTTATTGATACATCATCAGAATTGAGAAGCGATAGTCAGGAAGGGGGAGGAGAAGGAAGAGGGGAGACGCCTGTCCTGAAATGTCAGCTCTGACAGGAGAGGGATTTTCAGGCCCGAGCTGAAGCTGGCACCTGGGTCGATCTCATCACAGCCACACCTGACCTTACATAGGCTTGGGAGGGCTGGTGTGTTCCAGGTTTGTGAGAGTGCAGTCCTTGTCCCTCAGCAGACATGAGGCCTTGGGCAGCCTCCTTCCTCACCCGATTTCTGTCATGGTGGAGGCACCACTGCCCACTCCACCATCCCAAACAGCATGCTGGGTAGACCATGAAGAGGTGGTCTACATCCCAGTGAAAGCACTGGGCCAGACTAGACCAGGGTCCCCACGATGAGGGCAGGTGGCGGAGCTGGCTGCTTCTGCTGATGGACAGGGTCAGCTCCAGAATCCCAATCTGGGAGAGACCCCAGAGGCCCTGACTCAGGGTTCTCCAGGGAAACAGAGTCAATTGGACCTAGGTGGGTAGGTAGGTGATGAAAGATAAATAGATAGAACCGATTTTAAGGAACTAGGTCACATTATTGCAGTGGCTGCTGAATCTGAACTCTGTAGGATGGGCTGGAACCTCAGGCAGGAATTGGTGCTGCAGTTATTTATTTATTTAGAAATGAAGTCTCTCTATTGTCGCCCAGGCTGGAGTGCAATGGCACGATCTTGGCTCACTGCAACCTGTGCCTCCTCAGTTCAAGGTATTCTCCTGTCTCAGCCCCTGAGTAGCTGGGACTACAGGTGCCCACCACCGTGACCGGCTAATTTTTGTAGTTTTAGTAGAGATGGGATTTCGCCATGCAGGCTGGTCTCGAACTCCTGACCTCAGGTGATCCACCTGCCTCAGCCTCTTAAAGTGCTGGGATTACAGGCGTGAGCCACTATGCCCAGCTGGTGTTGCCTTCTTGAGGTAGAATGTTTTTCCCCAGATAGCCTTAGTTTTTGCTGTGAAGGCCTTTCAACTGACTGGATGAAGCCCACCCACCCACATTATGAAAGGCCGTATCCTATACTGAAATCAATTGATTTTAGTCATTAGCCAGTTACCAAATACCACCCAGCAACACCTGAGTTCGTGCTGGACTGAATCCCAGGGGACAACAGCCTGGCCAAGTAGATGCTTAACACTGACCATCAAATGTCCCAAGACCCCAAGAGCTGCTGACCAGGGTTCGATGGATGGGCCTAGAGGGCAGTGAGCTCCTGGAAGCAGCACTGTTTCTGAGCGTTATGGAAAATGGGCTTCTAACTTGCATTAGATGTTTAATGCCAAGGCAGCATTGGGGGTGACTTGTCTGTGCTGCCAGTGAGCGACAGAGCAGTGCTCCCTCCAAAGAAATGCCCAGGCAGAGGCCGGGGAATGTGGGAGGAGGGTGGAGGTCCTCCTCTGTGAGCCTGCAAGAGCTCTGCCTCCCCGACAGGACAGGACCCTCTGCAGTGGGGAAACAGACAGCCACTGCTGGCTGTCTGGGAAGCAGGGCGGGGCCAGGGGTCAGGTAGGAGAGAAAAAAGAGACAGGGTTGGGGGTACCCATGGGAGCCTCTGCTGGGAGGAGTGCAGAAAATAGTCCACAGGAACCTGGAGCGTGGTGACAGATTGCGCTGGGGACATAGGGGAGGTCTCACCCTGGCCTGGGCGGGACGGCCGGGCTGAGATTTGCACCAATCATGGGGAGAGGACCCTGGGAAGGAGGTGAAACTGACTGTGAAGGGCCTAGACCCTCAGGCTCAGAAATCTGGACTTAAACCCCAGACTTTGAGGGTCCTTCAAGGGATTTTAAACAACCTTTGTGCTTTAAAACTCTACTCTAGGGACAGGGTGGGGAATCCATGCTAAGAAGGACATGCTGAAGGCTAGGAGTGCAAATAGGAGTTGGAAGACAGCATCTGGGGCAGCCACAAATTCACACATTCACTCCTCAGTCCTCAGTCCTCAGTCCTCAGTCCTCAGTCCTCAGTCCTCAGTCCTCAGTCCTCACTCCTCACTCCTCACTCCTCACTCCTCACCCCTCACTCCTCACTCATTCCCTGAGCACCTATGGCATGCCAAGCCCTACTCCAGCATGGAGGCATGCAGCCACTCCACGTGTCCTCAGGAAGCTTCCGTTTCAGGGCATCGTGTACAAATGAAGTACATGATGACATTGCCTTATGACTGTGGTGTCTAAAGAACTACCTGAGCCTGGGTAATTTATAAAGGAAAGAGCTTTAATTGACTCACAGTTCCTGGTGTCTGGGAGGCCTCAGGAAACTTACAATCATGGCGGAAGGCGAAGGGGAAGCAATGTGCATCCTACGTAGTAGCAGGAGATGAAAGGCGGGGCGGGGCGGGGGGAACTTGCCAAATGCTTTCCAACCATCAGATCTCATGAGAATTCACTCACCATCACGAGAACAGCACTGGGGAAACCGCCCCCATGATCCAGTTACCCCCCACCAGGTCCCTCCTTCCACATGTGGGGATTGCAATCTGAAATGAGATTTGGGCAGGGACACAGAGCCAACCCGTATTATGGTGCGACAGGCCGGGAGCAGATGTGGCAGGCAATGGGGCAGGGGCTTCCTCCGATACGATGGTTGGGGGCTTCTCTGGTGGGGGGAGGAGGCCTGAACAAGCAGATGTTGTCCAATACCTGGAGGAGGGGACGACATGTGCGAGGACCCTCAGGTCAAATCCAACCAGAAGGCCCCATGGGTGGGGCAGGGGGAGCAAGGAGCAGGTGTGAGAAGTGGGATGGTGGGGTAGAGGGCATGTAGGGGATAGGGCAGTGCCCACAGGAACAGAGGCACAGGGTGGGTGAGGAAGGCTCAGAAGAGGCGGAGGGAGGAAGAGTCCAGAGTTTCAGTGGAGTCCCTGATCATGTGATACCCTTTGCTGCCCCATCTGCCTTCCTCCTACCTGTACAAAACCCACTGTCAGCTGCTTTGAGGAACACAAGCCACATGAGGCTCTGTCTTAGTGGACTGGGGCTGCTATAACAAGATGTGGGTGGCTTAAATGACAAATATTTACTTTTTCATTTTTATTTTTTTTGAGACACAGTCTTTTTCTGTTGCCCAGGCTGGGGTGCAGTGGTGTAATCTCAGCTCACTGCAATCTCTGCCTCCCAGGTTCAAGTGATTCTCTTGTCTCAGCCTGCCTAGTAGCTGGGATCATAGACACCCACCACCATGCCCAGCTAACTTTTGTATTTTTAATAGAGATGGAGTCTCACCATGTTGGCCAGACTGGGCTCAAACTCCTGGCCTCAAGTGATCGCCCACTTCGGCTTCTCAAAGTGCTGGGATTACAGGTGTGAGCCACCACACCTGGCACAACAAACATTTACTTCTTACAGTTGTGGAGACTGGAAAGTCCAAGATGCAGGTGCCAACACATCTGGTGTATTCTTACCTGGAGGAGAGAGAGAGGCTCTTATGAGGGCACTCATCCCACTGGGAGAGCCCCACCCTCATGACTTCATTACCTCCCAAAGGCCCCACCTTCAAATCCCATCACATTCGGCCTTTGAGGAAACAGAAACACTCAGACCATGGCAGACCTAGTCCCTGCTCACAGCTGACACAGATCAGCAGACTGAGCCACTAAGAGGCAGAAGCCAGGTGCCCCCTTGACATTGCCCCCACCCAGCATCTAGCAGGGAAGCCTGGTGGCCAGAGGCATTCACACTGTCAATCCTAGGGGAGCCTAAGATGAAGAAGGAGAATCCACAGTCGCTCGTGGTGACACTGACTGGTTCTGACAAGAAAACAGCCTTGCTTCCCATCAAGGGTGTAGCCAGGCTGCAAGTGCAAACCACGGGGGCTGCTCAACCCACAGTGGCCGTTACACGTCCTCTAGGATGCAGCCCAGGGCTTGGAAATTGGGCCTGGTAATGGGGCTGCTGCTGCTGATTTATCCGCAGGGAGGCTCTGCTGGCTTGAGAAAGACCCAGGGCCCGTCTTGGGGACAGGCAACTGGGCCATCCCCCATCTGTCCAACCTCCAGCCTGACCCCATCACCCACTGGCACTCTCCCCTCTAACCCCAGCTTCGGTTTTGATACCGTGAGTCTCACCTGCAATTTCCAGGTCTGTGGAGCTCAGGGCAAGTTCTACCCATGAGGTGGTGAGCAGGGCCACCTTCTTACCACTTCTCCCAACCTGACGCATTCCTGTTTGCATCATGCAAAAGACATAGTTCCCGTGACCCTCTGTCCTGTAATATTTTAAATCAAGAGAGTGTGTGTCTAATGTGGTCCAGATAGTCAGAGGTTGAAAATGGTTTCGTTCTCTTGTTTTCTTTTTAAAATGCAATGTGAAGTCACAGCAGCCAGAGGAAATTCTGCCACCATTTTCCCGGAGCTGGTCTGCAGCCCCTCCCGCTGGGAACCTGTTCCTGGAGCCATCCCTCTGCACACAGGTACGAGTCTCTTTACGCAATGCTTTCTGCTCCCCACAAGCTGGTTCTCAGATGGGGGCTTCTCTCGGGCCTTGGGGTGGCCCATGGCAATGGGGGAGCGACACATGAGGGCGTCTGCAGGGGGAGCTTTGGTCTGCAGAGAGGAGGGTCCCCACCACAGGGTTCCCCAACTCTTCTGTGTTTTTCACCTGCCCTTCCCCAGTCCCCCCACTGAAATGCAAATCAGCGAGTATATAATAGATAATTAATAGACTGATCAGCCAGCGAGGGAGGTAAGTAGATAAATAATTGTAATTATCCTTGGGTTGCCCATAAATCCCCTCACTGCCTTTTATTAAAACTCTCTGTTTACAGGAGTCATTTATATTGCATGCCGTTTCGCCTCCCCCACCTCCTGGGTGGCTCCCACTGGGGCTGACCTAGGGCAGAACAGCACTGTGTGACCGATACATCCTCTCCCGGTGGAGCTTGTCCTGAGCACAGGTGTCAAAAAGCTTTGCCCAAGCGGCCAGCCGGATGGCAACCAAGCCAGTGCTCGCGGCTCATGCAAGGCCCTCCTTCTGCGCCCCGAGGTGGCCGCAGCCTATATTTAGGCCCGAGCTGGAAGCCTTTATTATACTTGGCACCTGTGCTGTAGGTATGAGCTCATTCTTCTCCCCAGGGATGGCCTTGGCCTATTAATAGCCTTGGCTGAGGTTCCCTCCTTGCTCTGAGTGCCAAGAGAGAAAGTGGGTTAATAAATATCACAGAAAACTCCCTCAGAGGGCCGGGGGCCAGACACTCCCAGGCTCTCCAAGACTCATGGCTGTCAGGCCCCAAACCAGGAGAGGGGTTTCCTTTTCCCCCAGCCTCTCATATCCCTCCTGACAGAGGCCCAACACCCAGGCTGGCAGGTCTGAGGACCAGCCATGTCAGAGCTCTCCCAGGAGTCCATGGAACCAGGGTGGAGGAGGTCACCGGCCACAGGAGGCCAAGGAGGTCGGTGGGGCTGTTGGCATCTGGGCGGCCAAGAGAAGGAGGGAGGGAGGGCGCCCTGGACCTTCTGACACCTTCCTTCTGGCCTGGACACTCTCATGTCCTTCTGCCGACTCAGCAGCGTGGAAGGGAAGGGAGGAAGTGGCCTTGGGATGGCCCCCGAGGAAGACCCCATCCTCATCCTCTCCCAGGCCAGGAGGCTGCAGCAGGAATCATTTAGCCTGAGTTGGAAACAGTAAGAGAAGGGAGCCCCCAGGAGCAAAGCAGGGAGGGGAGGGGAGCTCCGAGGGCAGGCGTGCCAGGGTGGGCTGGCAGCAGGCTCTGCCGCACTGATTCATTTGATCAGCCGAATTTCAGGAGAGTCACATGAGTGCGGGCCGTGGCTGGCATTCTGCATGGATGTGTGAGCTGCCCTGGCCTGGCCTGTTGTCAGCTAGCGCTGCTGAGTGCCTTGGGTCGGGGAAACGTCTCACAGCCCCGTCTCATTTACTTTCCGCCGTTGACGTGCACGGGTGTTCTTAGCAGGGCTCAGGGAGGTCACGGCCACCCAGCTGGGAACTGGCAGAGCTGAAGACCGGATGTGGGTTATCTGGCTGCAGCAGCCGCCTGCAGGCCTCATTTCAGGATATTTCTGCAGAGCTTGGGGCCCTATCGGCTAGATTCCGTCTGTGCTTTCTGGCTTTCACCCGCTGGACATGAAGTCAGACTGTGGATGCTGCCGCTTTTATGAAACTTGACCTTAGCTGAGCTCTAGCAGGGTGGCCAGTGATGGCAGAGTCCGGGCAACCTCCAGCCACTGGCCTGCACAGCCACTGCCCAGGGCTGGACGCTAGAGACTACGGCAGGTCAGCCCTGGACAGTCAGCCAGGCCGTGCACTCTCTGCTGGTTGTTCTGCTCTCCTTGGAGAGAGGCTGGCTGCCCACGGCAGAGAGGGAATTTGGGCTGAGCAAACAGAAAGGCCTTTTTAAGTCTCATTCAATGGAATTAAAGTCTGAAAAATGGCCCAGTGGAGGCTCCCTGCCCTTTCAGGAGTTTGTTCTGTTCAGAGCTGTGCAGCTGGTCCCCCCGCCCCAGTCCACACAGTCTGCGCAGGAGGAGGTCGCAGGGCTGGGGGAGAGGCAGAAAGATCTGACAGTGACTCCTCCAAAGGCTTTCTCCCCTGCTCAGGGGCTCACTGGAGGGGGCGCCAGAGCCCATTTCACGTCTGTCTGTCCAGAGCAGGTGGACAAGGGGACGGGGCTCTGCCCACGCTTGGGAAATGGAGGCAGAAGCCTATGTCTCTGAAACCAAACGACAAGCCCCCAGGGACCGCTCTGCCTCATCTTGTTTTTTGCTCATTATTTTGTGGAGCTTTTTAGGGTTTCTTACCTTATTCTGTTTTGGGGAGCTGGGATGGGTGGAAAAGAAAAACATAGGGATTGAAAGGCAGGATGAAACTGACCCCTTCACCCCAGTAATAGCTATGACAGCAGGGCGTGGCTGGCCACAGGGTTCTAGTCCCCCACCCCCACCTCTCCCCTTCCCCACCACACAGGCAAGAACTTTTACTGGCTCTGCTTTATCTGCCTGATCTTCAGGAACTGAGCCCCCGGGGCCATCAGAGGGATTGATGATTGATTAAGAATAACCAGAGCTGTGCTTCCTGCCCTGGCCGGGTGGCGACCCACCCACCCTGCTGAAATAGCATCCTCTGAGAGCAGGGCTACAGGGGTATCCACCCGGCCCCCTAGGCACGGGGCTCAGGATGGCATCCGTGGGAAGTAATGGAGAGCACGGGCGTGAGACGCGATGTGAGGGAGGAGCCGAGGGAAGGAGGTGAGGGATTGGTTCTCCCACAGACACCAGCAGGTGTAAGCAAGACTCTGCCCCGAGAACACAGCCCCTTTCACAGCCAGGCCTCCCTCATGCAGCCCAGTGGCCACCAGCACCTTCGGGGAATCTGAGAGTTGGAACCAAGTCAGAGGCCCCGGGTTTCATTTCCATCCTCTATCATTCTGATCCCATCAACTTCCTTCCCCTGGGGTCAGGAGGGTCTGGCACCTTCCGCAAGATCAATATTTTTCTTTTTCAATTAAAGTCAGGTCAGTATCTTTTTATTATTACACAAGAGATAAATGTTTTTGTGGAAATTACCGACAAAAAAACAAGTAATCTGTCAGAGATAACCGCAGCTTACACCTCGGTGTGTGTGATGTGTGTCATCTTCCAGCATATATATACATAGATATTTTTTGTTTTGTGACCTGTTGTTTTCACTAGACAGTATTTTCAGGAACATACTTTTAGGTTGCTGTTAACCTCATTCTTCGTGATTGAATATCATTCCATTGCACAGAAAAACCCTAACCAATCCCTCGAGCCTGTTTGCAAGTGCTAAGACACGCATTCGCCACCGACCCTATGTCCAAAACTCTGTGCTACACTCTAAGAAACTAGAAGATTAATTCTCCAAACGGGAATTAGAAAGTGATTATTCACATTAGGAAGGAGTCTGCAAACATACACTCCAAAGAGCTTCTTTGAGAAATGGGCTCCCTGGGGCATTTAAACTTCCTGCAGTGGGTAAAACCCCAAGTCACAGGCAGCTGCAGAGTGGGTGGCGCATCTGACTTCGTGTTCCTTCCTTCATGGAGATCCTTCCCAGGTCCGCCAGAGGCACGTGTGGGCATGTATACACACACACACACACACACACAGGCATACATGTACACACACATACAAACACATGTGCACACTGTGTGCAGCACACACAGGCACATACACACATGTCTTCATTGTCAGCTAAAGGTGATGTTAATTAACTCATTATTACTCACATCTATTTATCAGGTGGTCTGCTCCTAGCAACCGTTCCTGGGGATAAACTATCATTTCTCTCTAAAGGACAAAGGGAGATAGATGTTGATGAGGCTGGTCAGGTCAGTGCCCCCCAGCCCACAAGACTTATTATTTCAGGAGGCAAGCACACAAACCTCAGAGGAAACGATGCTCAGGGGACTTTTAATAAAACAAGGTTTAAAAGAAACCCAAATCCCAGGCCTGCAGATTAGCGTCTGAAGGCTCCTCAGCACCTGAGGGGCACACGGTGGAGCCCCTAAGAGCATCTTTGTCCTAACAAGTCCAGCTGAGGCCCCCACCTCCCCAAGACCACTCAGAGGTTGCTGCCCACAGGCGAAGCGTTTGTGTGTGTATTTATGTAACCATATACCAAATAATCAGTAAACATATTTCTGGTATGTTTATGTTTAATTTCAGGTATACATATTTCTAAAATAATTTGGTGAATTAAAACTCATAGGATAAAATGGACTATTATATTCTAGTTGAGACAAGGTCTCATTCTGCTGCACAGGCTGGAGTACAGTGGCGTGATCACGGCTCGCTATTGCCTCTACCCCCAGACTCAAGCAATCCTCCCACCTCAGCCTCCCCAGTAGCTGGGGCCACAGGTACACACCATCACAACCAATTTAAACATTTTTAATTTTTAAAAATCTTTTTTTTATAGAGATGTGGTCTCACTATGCTGCCCAAGCTGTCCTCAAACTTCTGGGCTCAAGAAACCCTCAGGCCTTGGCTGGCCAAAGTGCTGGGGTTACAGGCACGAGCCACCGCACCTGGCCATCACCGTCGGTTTCTGTAGTGCTTGCCAGGAAGAGAAACATCTGGGTGGAGCCCTGGCTCGTCTTATTGGCGAGTGAGCCTGGATCATGTACTTAACCTCTAGGCCTTGGTTTCTTATCCATGAAATGGGACAATAACTTCTTTCTTGAACGGCTATTGATGAAGGGGAGGGGTCTTTATTTATTGCATGTGAAGGAAGCAGCACAGTGCCCAGCACACAGTGAGAGCTCAGCGGGTGCACACATTTGTTCACATTTGTTTTAATTATGTTAGAACACACAGAGCAAACGCTGACATCTTGACTGTTTTTAGGCCAGTGGTATAAGTGCATCTACGTTGTGTGCAACCATCACACCATCCGCCTCCTGAACGCTTCGTCTTCAAAGCTGAAACCCTGTTCCCATTAAAAAATACCTACCCCCAGTTTAGAACCCCCACACCCCAACCACCAGCCGCCTGAGGTCTCCATCCCACATTCCATCTCTGTGAGTTGATGACTCTCGGGACTTCACGTGAGTGGAATCACACAGTAGTTGTCCTTTTGAGTCTGGCTCATTTCACTCAGCATAACATCTTCGGGGCTCATCCACACTGTGACCTGTGTCAGGATCTCCCTCCTCTTTAAAGCCCTGTCGATTCCAGTGTATGGGTGGACCACAGTCCGCTTCTCCATCCATTCCAGGGTGGACACCTGGGCTGCTGCCCTCTTTTGGCCACTGGGAGTAGTGCTGCTGTGGGTGGGTCTGGATTTTTATGGCTGTCTTGCCACTGTGTGATGGAAGATGGACCGACTTGGAAACTCGCTTTCCAGTGGGTGCTCCTCCCCTGCTTTCTCATACATAAAGGCAAATCCTGTGAGACTGGCCCACAGACGGCCTTTAGATGAGCAGGGCCAGAGCCTTGTCAGGGCTACCCTGAGTGCCAGACTGTTTGGAGTACACCTTTGTGGTCTCAGGCTTGAAAACACACACTCCACCAGGCAGCGTTTCATCCGGCACTGCACAAGGCTTATCAGAGCTGCAGCGCCCTGGGACACCCTGTCTTCTATTAACTGCTCACCCCAGAGGGATTCCAGGTCTGGGTGTGACCCAGATGTATAAGTCAAGGCCCCAGAGGACTGGGCCTCTTACAGGGCTTGGTCCAGGTGTGTGAAGTCCTTCTTCATATGACAGGAACTACATTAAATGGGCCGGGACCCAGAGAGTGGCCTCTGAGGCTGGGGAGCCTCTCCTAGCCAGAGGTCACTCCCTGGGCCCTATGTGTGCTAAAACTCCCAACGGGCAGGGACTGGGAAGGGGTAACCTGGTGGCCCGTGAGGTTTCAGGAGGCAACAGCAGGGAAGAAGGGCGTGTTCTCTCAGAGCAAAGGCAGGAGTCAGGGGCCCTGCGTCAGTCCTGGCGGCCATGCCCCTCCTGTTTGGGACTTCGTTTATGAAAGCTTTGTGGCCACCTAAGGAAGAATTTTCTGGAAAGGAAACACTGAAATGTCCATTTTCTCCCAAGACCCATTCATCTCTTCTAGAAACTTACAATACAGTTGCAGCCCCGAGTGCCTCACCAAGGTCTCTGGAGCAGAGGCACAGGGTCACATCTGGGTTTCCCCCCAAGTCTCGAAACGCTGGCCTGGAAACCAGATGCCCTGGACATTGATCACATCGGGCAAAACAGCAGTAACAATAGTCACAGCAGTGTCATCTTTATCTGAAACAGTCCCCCCATCAGTTCTGGTAGAACACGCAGGTCCACTCTGCCCTGGCCTCCTGGTCTCGTCACTGACTGTCTGGTAGATCTTTCTGTTGTTCACGGTTTTAAGCTTCTTTACCCCACACAGATTCTCCCCTCCTCCAGGATTTCCTCCCAAAGTCTATGCCTCTATTTCATTTTTATTAAGAAATAAAAGAGATTTTTTTTTAATCAGGGCTGCAATTTAGTAGGATCCCATCTCCCCATGTGGATGGTATCACCCACTTTTCTTTCTGGTTCTTCCCATCTCTGCTGGATGCTGGGTGCTTCCCAGGGCAATGCTGGGTACTTGGGACCAGTATCAATTTCCTGGGGCTACAATAACACAGCACAGAGAGGGTGGCCCCAACCATGGAAATTTCTTCTCTCGTGGCTCTGGAGCATGCAAGTCCAAGATCGAGGTGTCGGCAAAAGCCAGAAATGGTGGCTCACGCCTGTAATCCCAGCACTTTGGGAGGCTGAGGCGGGCAGATCACTTGAGGTCAAGA
This sequence comes from Callithrix jacchus, assembly GCF_049354715.1. Lineage (NCBI taxonomy): Eukaryota > Metazoa > Chordata > Mammalia > Primates > Cebidae > Callithrix > Callithrix jacchus. The sequence continues at coordinate 135,033,959 of NC_133506.1, read as the reverse complement.
GTTTGAGACCAGCCTGGCCAACATGGCAAAACCCTGTCTCTACTAGAAATACAAAAGTCAGCCAGGCATGCTGGCAGGTGCCTGTAAGCCCAGCCACTTGGGAGGCTGAGGTGGGAGAACTACTGGAACCTGGGAAGCAGAGGTTGCAGTGAGCCGAGATCATGCCACTGCACTCCAGCCTGGGCCACAGAGCGAGACTCTGTCTCAACAGAATAAAATAAAATAAATAAAATAGAAAGGTGTTGGCAGCTTCCTTCAAAGGCCTAATCAAGGAAAGCCCTGTGGGGTACTGAGGTGCTGTCTAAAAGGAAATGCTGGAGGCAGGGATGTGGCCACTCCCCCTGGCATGTAGATGCCATCTTCTCCATGTCCTCACGTGCCCATCCCCCTGTCTGCGTCCCTGCTAATCTCCTCTTCAGGAGACCAGTCACGCTGGGTTAGGACTCACCCTAATTAACTCAGTTTAGCCAAATTTCCCCTTCAAAGTCTGTATCTCTAAACACAGTGATCCTTGGTATCCTCAGGGGGTTGGTTCCAGAAACCCCATGATCTTATGATGCTCAAGACTCCAGTATGAAACAGCGTGGCCCTCTGTATGTAACCCACTGGCACTCTACTGTACCCTCCAGATCACCTCTAGGCGACTCACAAGGCCTCATACAATGTATATGCCATGTAAATAGCGATTACACTGTATTTTTTCACTCCTGTCATTGATATCATTGGATTGTTATTTTTATTTATTTTCTAATACTTTTGATCTGCAGTTGGTTGAATCTGCAGATGCAGCACCCTAAGATCCAGAGGGCCACCTGTACAGTCCCATTCTGAGGGACCAGTGGTTAGGACTTCAACATAGGAATCTTGAGAGGACAAAACTCAGCCCTAACAGTGCCTGACACTGTCCAGGTTGTGTCTGGGTAAGCTGGGCAGGGTTTGCCAGGTTAGCTTTCCAGAATGGGACCCACCCCTACATCCCGCCCTCTCTGGCCTCTGTTTTGCCAGCACCGAGATGCTGCACCTGGCCTCTTACTTATCAGTTCATTTCCCATGTCCCTCCCATATTTCCAAGGCCAGCTGCATCTGCTGCCAGGGAGGATTTCAGCAATGCTGAATCCAGACAAACCTCTCCAGTTACAGACTCACGGCCTCCCGCCTCCCAGCCTCAAATCAGCAGGCTGCCGCCCGGTGCCACCACCCAGCCCTGATCGATTGCGCCTCTGGAGACTGTTTGCTGCTGTCTTGTTCTGCCATCAAGGTCAACATCACTCGTGTCCAGTGGCAGTGACATGTGGCAGCGATGCCCACACTACAGCCCTCTACTCTTCCACTTCCTTGGTTGAAAAACCACTCCAGCTCTCCCACTACCCCTGACACTTCTAACTCAGGGTGTATAAGTGGGGGCAGTGTCCAGAGGAGAGGCCCCCAGCTTGCCCAGCTGAGATGACCCTCAGATCTCAGGGGCACTTTCTGACGCATCACTGGCCTGAGTTGGCTTCCTTGGCAGGTTCTGGGTTTGAAACACGGTTCTCCCAGTGCCCCGCTTTCTACCAAGCATCAACTTGGTGACTTGGTGGCCGCAGAATCTTCCTGACCCTCTCCATCAAGTGAAGCATTGCCTTGCTGACTGCTGCACCCTTGGCCATGCTGCTTCCTGGCCTGGAAAGCCCTTGCTAGTCAAAAGCTGCTTGTCTTCTGATATTTAATCCAGGCGTCCTCTCCGAGAAGCTAGCCCCGACTCTCCCAGTGCCGCCTCTCTGCTTTCTGCACTCACCCGTCATGACACCAGACTCTGCCTCCAGTCCCTTCTCTACCAGGAGGGAGCAGCTAAAAGCTGAGATTTGTTGCAATTTAGCTTTGACCCCACCCACGCCTTCCTAGTGCCCAGCACTTATTTGGTATCTAACAAACTGCCCATTAAATGCAAATGTAGCTCCTTTTCCCTGGGGTGTTGCTCAATGGGGCGCTGCAAAGTAGCTGCAGATGCTTTTCTGACTTCCAGAGGACATTCCCAGTGCTCCTGGACCTGCCTGATCTGAGCTGCCTCACGTCTACCTTCAACTGTTTACTCTAAGATGCTGCTGAGTCCAGTGACTTAACCCAAAGACATTTTATATTTACTTGATAGCAAACTCTCCACAAGGAGAAGCTACCAGAATGGGACACTAATACCCATTCCATCTTCCCAGACACATGCTTTGTTTGTAATTCATAGGCTTGTTTTTTTAAATTTGACCATTTGGGTAGCATCAGACAAATAGGCTTTTCTGCTCAACTGTCTAGAACAATTTCTAAAAAGTAGCTGGAGTGGGGCGAGGAAGCACCAAGGACCTGAGTTGCCTGAGGACCTGAGGACCTGCTCCTGTGGCCCGATTCCAAGGGCATAACTTTCTGAGGGCCACCCCCAGGTGGGCTGGGACCTATGGACTGGTCAGTGTGGCCAGCTGTGTTTATTGTGAACAAACCACGACTTGGGCCTGACCCCCATGTCCCTGGAAAAGGCATGCTGTGCCCTGGCCTGTGGCCCCTGCTCTGTGGCAGGCACTAGGCCCCACAGCTTTTCAGGGTCTGTCCTACATCAGCTTTGCTCCTTTCTCCTGGAGACCAGCACACAGCCTGCTCCTGGGACGCTGGGATTGCAGATTAGAAGGGGTCTCAGTCGTACCAGGGGGATGGACCCAGGAAGCTATGTCAACAGGGAGAGATGAACCTTACCTGCTGTACTAGTTCCTCTTGGGGCTGGCCCAGGAGGTGCAGCAGCCTCCCAGCTTTGGTGCTTCTCCACAGGGCTGGCTCACATGAAGGGCACCTTGGTCATAGGTAAGCCTGCCTGGGAGGCTGGATCCCATGGGGCCTGTGGAAGGAGCACTCTCTAAATCCCTAGATGGGAGTCCAGGGTGTCAGCGTTTGCTGGGAGTCATTCTCATTCAGTTCTTATGTGACCCCAGTCCCCAATTCATGGCTGCTCAGAGAAGAGGGGGCAGGTAGTGGGCCTTGGGGTTCACTTTAAGAAAATGAACAAACACAGAGCAAGACACTGGCCAAGATCAGGAGGAAAAAGCCAGAGCTGCTGGGGAGAGGAGGGGGAGGAAGAGAAAGAAGAGAGGGAGGGGGAAGAGGAGAGGGAGGAAGGAGGGGAGAAGAGAGAGAAGAGGAGGAAAAGGAGGAGAAGTGGGAGGAGGAGGAGGAGAAAGGGGAGGAGAGGAGAGGAAGGAGGAAAAGAAAGAGGAGGAAGGAGAGGATGACAGGGAGGAAGAGGAGGAGGAGGGAGAGTAAGAGGGGAAGGGGAAGGGGAGAAGAAGGAGAGAAAGAAAAGAAGGAGGAGGGAGAGGAGGAAGGACAAGTGGAGGAGAAGACAGAGGAGGAGGAGGAAGAAAAAAGGAAGAGGAGGAAGGGGAGGAGGGAGAGGAGGGAGGAGAGTCTACAGCTGATGTGTGTGGAGGAAGCAGACCTCCCAGGCTGGAGGCCAGGCATGAACTCTTCCTCTGGGCATTTTCCTGGGAGCCCGGCCGGAGGGGTTAGACTGGGGCCACCCTGCTCCAGTCGGGGGACTGTGCCTGTTCTTCAGCGTGTTCCTTTAGTGACGTCCTCTCTATACTTGTGATTTTTATCTGCAGACGTCACATAAAGTCGGCCCTTGGAGCAGCATAGCCCAGCCCAGCTCTAGCGAATGATGTGATTATTACATAATGAGACGAGTCCCTTGACCACATGAGAAATGAAAATCAGACTGTGTGTGTGTGGCGTGTGTATGTGTGTGTATGTTTGTGGCTTTTTGCTGGTGAGGGTTAACATTTTAATTTTTTGGTGATGGCAGGTCGTTTTTTTTAAAGTTCTTTTGTATTTTCCTTTTGCGTCTGTGCACTGGGGAGCCCCATAAATTTGGAGCCGTTAAATCTGGCTGTGCCAGCGGCCTTCAAAATGAATTGATATTAAATACAACAAAAATCTCTAATTCACCCTGTTGCTGCCCTGCCCTCTTCCACCCCCTTCTGGACACCCCCTCCCCAGGTCCAGCCCCACCCAACTGTAACTGGGAAATGGAAGAATGAAGGTGGCCGTCAGTACTGCTGGGCCACCGGGAATGACACTGGCTCATCTATTATTTAAATCTCCTCAATTAAGTATTATTTACAAATAACTGCCCTTCCCCACTGCCACAGACAGACCCAATCAGGCTGCACAGCCCCCTCCCAGTGCTGCTATCACCCATCCTCAAGCACATCTCACGTTTTTCACCCCACCCCCAAGTTGTGCCTGAGCAGCTCGGCTCATCCAACCTTGTGGGATGGACACACGGTGCTGGGGGAGCGAGGGGAGCTGATGGTGGGGGCAGGGCAGGAAACCAGGTGTGACGTGGTGAGAATGACTGAAAACTCAGAGAAAAACAAATCAAACAAATTGTAAGCCAACAACTTCTGATCTTTCCATCAGCACTCAGACCCTGAGCCAGGCATTGCTCATCCCAGGCTGCCTGTGGGAAGCCCCTCCCCTTTCCTGAGCTGGAAGTCACTTGCTGGAAAGGAATTGGCTCCCACCCGAAGTGGACAGAGCTGCCAAGGCGGCAGGCATCCCTCCCTCGATCCCTCACCTTGCCAGGTTGTGCATTAATTTTTTCCTCCTGCTCTCCCTGCAAAACGAATCTTGGTTTAAGAAATCAGACCTGGCAGCTGTGTCTCGTCCTTACCATGCTCCGATTGCCAGGGTATGGAAAATCTGCTGTGGGCAGGCAGGATTGCCTTTAAATGCATTTCTAGCGCTGTGGATTTAGCGAGGACACACGAGGCAGATGTCATCTGCATGCTGCATGGCTCATGGGCCCCAGCCACTGGTGTCAGGTAAAACCGTGGCCTCCGAGAAGATTCCCAAATCCAGACACGTTCCCTGTGGCCATCTTCTCTCACATGGAGTCTCTGACCAGGGCCAAGGGTGTTAGGAAGGACGAGCTAGACTCCAAGTGACACAGAAACACACCACGATCGCAGTGAAAGTCCACGCTGCCTGAACTGGCCCCTGACCTATTCCATGGCAAAGTCTCACCCACCCCCAAAAGAGAATCTCTTCCTTTTGATGGACAAAACTTTAGGAAGCTATTCAAACAGGGAGTTGGCAGGGAAATGAATTATAAAGCAAGTGACGAGCAATTGTGTTTTGAATTAAATGAAGGCAGGTCTGAAGTGGCATGAGCCTTCCTGAGCACTGGCCACTGTTTCCAGATGATAAATGTGTGCCCCGTGGGGCACGGGGCAGAGCTGAACCAAGGCCTTCTCCAACGCAGCTCCCAGTCCAGAGAGTGGCTCCGGCTGGCAGCGCCTCCCACCGTGGGTCGCTGTCCTTGGTGCTGAACTCCTGCCTTTCCCTCCGACCCCCGCCTCCATTCCCCATCTTTCCTGTTTCTCTAAGAAACAGGTGTCGGCCTGGTGCGAGGTGTCTCACGCCTGCAATCCCAGCACTTTGGGAGGCTGAGGCGGGCAGATCACGAGGTCAGGAGATTGAGACCATCCTAGCTAACTTGTCTCTACTAAAAACACAAAAAATTAGGCAGGCGTGGTGGCACATGCCTGTAGTCCCAGCTATGCAGGAGGCTGAGGCAGGGGAATTGCTTGAACCCAGGAGGCGAAGGTTGCGGTGAGCTGAGCCCAGCCTGCACTCCAGCCTGGTTGCAACAGAGTGAGACTCCATTTCAAAACAACAGCAAAAGGCAGCAAACGTGTCTGGCCAAGCGTGGTGGCTCACACCTGTAATCCCAGGACTTTGAGAGGTTAAGGCAAGTGGATCATTTGAGGCCAGGAGTTTGAGACTAGCCCGGCCACCTGGCCAAAATGGTGAAACCCTGTCTCTACTGAAAATATGAAAATTAGCTGGGCATAGTGGTGGGCACCTGTAATCCCGGCTACTCGGGGGGTGGAGGCAGAAGCCTAGGAGGTGGGGGGTTGCAGTGAGCAGAGATTGCACTACTGCATTCCAGCCTGGGAGACAGAGTGAGACTCTGTCCAAAAAAAATAAAGCAAAGGTGTCTGCTACCAGAGTCGAGCACAGACACTCAAGACTAGAACTGGGTGAAAGGTAGGCCCCATCTAATCTGATAAACTTCTTCTCCAGTCCACAATTCTGCTGAGGGGACTGGAGAAGAAGTTTATCAGTGTGGAGAACCTGTTAGGGAAAAGCGGTGGCTTGTTGGAGAAGATTAGAAAGCTGGCTCAATTTGCCTTGCTTTTCTGACTCTATAAGGCAGGCATGTATAGTAGGCTGCAGTATGAATCTGTGCCTGCTCTGGAAGTCGGACAGGTGACTCTGTGAGTCTATGCCATTGCTTCCTCTGCCCTACCTGACCCCATGCCAGCTGAGGGCTCTTTCTCAATGCTGTTTCATCTCCCCATCCTGTAACAGCAGCTGGGGCTGAAATCCTAACCAGAATGGGTCCCTGACAGCCTCCCTATTTTTCTCTTCTCCTCCATCCGGCTCATTTGTGGACCATGCCACTGCTATAGGGCAGCATTCCTCCTTATCTGTCAGCCCCAAAGCAGCAGCTTATCTAAATAAAGAATGACTTAGGCTGGGCACAGTGACTCATGCCTATAATCTCAGTACTTTGGGAGGACAAGGCAGGTGGATCACCTGGGGCCAGGAGTTCGAGACCAGCCCAGCCAACATAGTGAAACCCCATCTCTACTAAAAATACAAAAATTATCCAGGCATGGTGGTACATGTCTAATCCCAGCTGCTCGGGAGGCTGAGGCAGGAGGATCACTTGAACCCGGGAGGTGCAGGTTGCAGTGAGTCAAGATTGCACCACTGCGCTCCAGCCTGGGTGACAGAGTGAGACTCTGTGATAGGATAGGATAGGAAGAAAAAGAAAGGGAGAGAAAGAGAGAATGAGAAAGAGAGAGAGGGAGGAATAGAGAAAGGGAGAAAGAGACTTGATATGAGCAGCAGACAAGCAACTTGGAACATTTTTGTTGACCCCATGTGACCCTGGGCAGGTCACTTTACCCTCCAGATTCTCAGTTTTCTTACCTGTTAAATGAAGATCATGAGATGCGCTCTGTCGACCTTCCAGGTCTGATGGGAAGGTCAAATGAGACAATATCTTTAAGTGGCTTTGAAAAACTATGAAACATAATATAAACGTGAGGCATTACTAACAGTGGCACTGTAAAAGAGAAGTGCTCCTCAGACTTTGGTCTGCGATGTTCCAGCCAAGCCAACTCTTCAGGGGCCTGTTTTCAAGGGGGATGGAAGGTGGTGGCAGATATAAGAAACCTATAAAACCAAAGTAAAGCCTCCAGGGAGGAATTGTCTTTTATACCAACTCCCCAAAGAAAGACTAAATTCCAAAATGAAGTCTGTTTGCTTCTTACTTTCCTAATATAAAGGCAGCAGGTGATTTTCCCCCCAAACGTAGTTTCATGTTGGTGGAATCAGAATACAACAGTAGGGTCTCTAGTGGCAAAATCGAGCGGAGGAAAGAAAGCAAAAGGATCTTTTCTGAGCACTTGGCGTACTGCTGTTCCCTCATTACACAGTGAGAGCAGTGTCCTCTGCCGCATCAAACACTTCTAAGGGCAGTGCACGGGGTCTGTGCCTGTGTGCCTCTGTGTGTGTGTGTGTGTGTGTGTGTGTACAGTGCTGAGTATAAGTGTGAGCGTAGCTGGGCATGGTGGTTCATGCCTGTAATCCCAGCACTTTGGGAGGCTGAGGTGGGCAGATCACAAGGTCAGAAGTTCAAGACCAGCCTGGCCAACATGGTGAAACCCCATCTCTACTAAAAAAAAAAAAATAGCCAGGTGTGGTGACGCATGCCTGTAATCCTAGCTACTCGGGAGCCTGAGGCAGGAGAATTACTTGAACCTGGGAGGTAGAGGTTGCAGTGAGATGAGATTGCACCATTGCCCTCCATCTCAAAAAAAAAAAGTGTGAGCGTAACCACGTTACATTATAGACTAACATTTTAGTTCCTTTTTCCAACCAGCATTCATTGAGAACCGTCCATGTGCTGGACGCATCCTAGCAACTGGTGCCACAGTCCCCTTATCCCCTGGTTGCTCTTGGTTAGTGGGGAGACACATAGACAAGAAAGACAGTGTGGAATAAATGCTGTACTGGAGGTGTCAGGGGTCCTGACACTTGTGGGGTCTGTGAAGATGCACATGAGTGCGGTTTTCCCTGCCCTTCCTTACCCTGGCTTCGCTCTTAGTCCCCACCTAAGGCTGTTCATCAGGTCCTGTGACGTGTCCTGGTGCTAGGCATCTCCTGGCTTCCTGTGGTTTTCAGACAACCCCTCTATTACCACAGTATGATTATTGGAAGTTTCATAGTAATCCAGAGCAACCCCAAAATATTGATCACCAGAAAAAGCCCTGGAATGAAGGGTGGGGGAATTAGTGTGGGAGTTCCGTGGCTGGCTTTGGGGATCCTAAGCTGCGGCATCTCAGTAGGGATGGAGGCTGGTTATAGTTAAACCCATGCCTCCAGCCCAGGTCTGAGACTTGGACATTGTGAAATCCAAGGTTCAGCTCCGTGGTGAAGTTTTTATGTTGGAATTAGCTAACTAAATCACGTGGTGCCCTAGTTTCTCATAGCCAACCTGCAAAGGTAGTTCCCTTGCTTGCTCCTGAACACAGAGGAGCCACATGAGGCCCAGAAAGGCTCCAGGAGTTGCCAGGGGAGAGGGGCTATGTACTCTCTGTGTTCTGTGAATACAGGGACTCTTCCACACTGCTGCCTGTCCCTGAGAACACAGATCAAAGCAGACATCAGAGAAAACTCCCCGTTTGGTCCTGCCTTCCTGGGCAGTGAGCCATTCCAGCCCTGCACACCCTGCTACTGACGCAGTAAGGGACTGTGAGGCTCAAGGGGGTGGACGCCTGACACAGGGCTCTGAGCGTGCCCTCAGCCCCATTCTTCCTGCCCAGAGGAGGAGCATCCCCAACCAAGAGCTTCTGCAAGACTTCAATAAATTCCCACACTTGAAGCTGAGTGCCGCAGATTTCTACTGTATTTAACGTCAGATCCATGCAGGCCAACTGAACACAGCCTCATAGCAACTTCTTATCTACCACACTCTAACCCAGCTGATGAAGTTACCCCGGAATCCGAAACGCAGCACTGCAGAGAGAGCTCTCGCTTTTTCCTCCTGCCCAGGGCACATCCGAGAGAGAAAACCGCCGCACAAAGATGCTCTGGCCATCAGTGTTGACATTTATGCTATTAATTTTAAAACAAGTCATTTCTTCTCTATCCACTTCGTTTTGTTGTTGACCCACTAAATAACTCTCTTCCTCAACTGCAGGCTGGCGTTTTCCCATGGTCTTTCTCTCCTCCAGCCCCAAGTGCCACACCTTTCATTTGCCTTTCCTCTCCTGAAGTCCCAGGAGATGGGTGGGAAGCACTGGGAGAGGTTAGACAAGCTAATCCTTCCAGAAAGGCAGACAGCCATGCAGGCTGATCCAAGCTGAGCCGCCTGCTGCAGGCGCCCCTCGCCCCAGCAGAGATTCCAATCCATGAACACAACTATTTCTGGGAGAAGACAGCCAGTGGTGTCAAGGGCAGAGTGGCCAGGGCCAAGGGCATGGGAGAATTGATTGCACGTTTAAAGTGGAGCCTCTCCAGCCACCAGTCATCAAACCCAGAGGAGAAGCCTCTGGAGGTGTGATGAGATGCACGTACCTATGCTTGTCTGTCTGCCTTGTCAGAAACGATTGCTGCTCTGATTTTGGTAAACATTCATCCCAAATATCATTTATTTCCCTTGGGCCTGACCTCGGAAGGCCCTTAGCAAGGGTCGTTTGTGTCAACCTCAGACTCCGTTTGCTAACTGCTAGCTCTTGGAGCCCCCCCCGTGAGTATACCAAGAACAAACGCAGCAACGGCAGGTGTGTATTGAACTGTCCCCCAGGCACCAGGCATGAGGCGAAGAACCGCACATGGCTGTGTTTTCCGATACCCACAGGAAGCCTGTGACACTGTCACAGCATGGAGAATCATGTCTCTACTTTCCAGATGGGGAACCTGTGGCCTCTAGAGGCTAAATGGCTTGCCCCGTCCCACAGAGCTAGCCAGGAATCCAACCCAGCTGGTTCACCCCAGAGCCTGCATTCCTAGCTGTGAGCCAGCCCCACCCCACTCCTTCCTTCCCTGTTCCTTGGCCATCTTTGTGGGCCTCCCAAGAGGTCTCCTTCACAAGGTTCCAAGATGCCTCCTCCAGCTTGAGAAGGTTCCCCTTCTGGATGTGCGCATCTCACTCTGGTATGTGAAGACCCCCACCCCCACCAAAGCACCTGCTTTTCTCCCACTGGCTACCTGCCCTCCAAGGAGCTTCCAATGTCTGAGAAACTTCTGCTCACCCCCTCAGACCCCCTGGGCATCTTGATTCTCCGCCTTCTGTCTGAACTCTTCTGGGAACTCACCTGTTGGAGGCGTGTCTGTTTAGAAGCAAGGGCCTGTCTTCCTTGCATCCGGTTTAGGGTGGGGTTGGAGCAGTCCCTGGCCACCCCTAGACCAGTGTTACTAGTTATTTTTAGCAATCAATGTTATTGATGTCATGTTCACTACAGAAAGCCACCAGAGAGCTGTTCTTCCAACTCATTACATTTAGAGTTGAACTATCCCCTCTTTATATAAATCCTGACACATAAAGATAAAATACACCACTTTCTGGGGGAAGCTCTAAACTGGAGGCCAAGAGCTGGGAGGCAGCTTTGAGTGCAGGAAGCAGCTTTAAAGATGACTCAGAAAGGGGAAAAGCCCCAGAGGGCTGTCCCATGAGCTGGGAAGTGGGACCAGAGAGTTAATATCGTACTGGAAAAGGCACAGACCCTGGGCTGTCACCAACACAGAAGGAAGAAGTCAGGGGAAGCTGTGGCTTGAGCAGAAAAGCAGAGATGATTTTAGGGAACCTCAGCTCTGAAGTCAGGGGCAAAGGCCGGCGAAGGGCTTGGCAGGGGCTGAGTGCTGGGCTCCTTCTGTGGCTGCTGATGGCTGACGAGGCCGCTGGGTCCCAGTGCTCGCTGGTCTATAAAGCTGGTCCTGGGTGTCAAAACTAACTTCTGGGGCAGAAACAGGCCTGAGTTTTGGAGAACACTCTATGACCATCCCCATCCCTCTGCCTTGAAGGGACTGAGGCTCGAGCTGGCCACAGGGCTCCAGATGGCTCTTGCCACGTGTCATGACCCACTGACTTGGGCCTGAGACTACAACGTGGGCAGAGGCTGTGCTGGTCCTATCGGAGAGGGCTGGGGCCCCTGGCTCTGCCGTAGGGGGGTGTCTTTTCGGATCTGGGGGGCAGCAGAAGGTTAGAGATGACATGTTCTGGTGAGGTCACTTTCTGAATGTGATAATGACAGGAAGGCGGCCATGAGTGACTCCCCCAGCCATCCCCGTGGATGCACCATCCCCACCCCAGTCCCTGGCCTGCACCCCTCAGTCCCTGCCACCATGTTCCATCCTTGCTAAACAACTCTGTCCCCAACAGGATCAGGACTGTGCTTTTCATGCGGTGTTCCTTCTGCCTAGAACACGCTACTCCTCCCCATTAGCTCTCTGATGAACTCTACAATCAGGGAGGATGTTGGGGTCAGCTGTATCAATTGGGGGGCATTATATTTTGGGGGACATGAACCATGGAGGTAAATAAGATCCTTTCAGGAGAGCACATTGCTGTGAGGTGAGAAGACCAGTGAATTGAAGGCAGGCCCAGGGGAAAGAGGCCGTGGGAGAGGCGCCCAGGCATTGAACGGGAGTGTGGGCCACTGAAGCGGGGAGCAGAGCCTCTGGGTCGAGGGGTGAGGGATCACGAAGGAGGTGGGGAGAGGCACAGTAAGGACGGAAACCACCTGTCACATTTTGCATCTGGAGAGTCTCTTGGCCACAGGCTGACCATGATGGAGGGGCTGGGAACCCAGCTGCTGGGGGTTGCGGAGAATGGAAGTGGGCGGTGGTTATGGGAGCCCAATACCAGGAAGTTCAGTCTGCAAAAGAAGCCTTGGGACTCCTCTCATCATGGAAGGACTTTCTTTGAGCAGACAGATGGGGTCTATCTTCTCTCTCTGATGGTATTTGTGTGCCCATCCGTCCTCTCTGGTGGCCTGTGGCATCTGGACGCAGGGATCACCTTTCTCAAAACAGACTTCCCAAAGAAACCCTGCCCTGGTGAGCTTCCCTGGCCCCAAGAGGGGACGGGCAGTGAGCAAGTGGTGTGATCCATCACATGTCAGGTGGGAGCAGGGCAGGGGCATCAGGGAGGTGAGGGGAAGGAGGAGATCAGAGGCTTCACTGAGAAGGTGGCATTTGAGCCAAATCTCAGAGGTGGAATCTGGAAGGTGCTGGGCATAGCAGGCAGGGCCTTGTGGGGACTTACACCGTGTGTGTGGGAGTGAAATGCGGAGCCTTAGAGGGATCGCAACAAAGCCCGGCAGGGCCTGACAACTGGCAGAGCACGTCCCATGCACACCCGCACCCACTGCCTACGATGAGCCCGGTGCCCCACGGAGAACAGTGTGACAATCCTGAGAAACAGCTGGCAGCGAATCCCACGAGATGATCAATCCCAGGAGCAGGGAAGCCAGGAGGTCAGCACAGGCTACGGTGTCCAGGAAGCTTCTGAGACAGGGGAACCCACTCTGCCCGGACCCCTGTGGGATCTGTCCCTCCAGCCATAACTGAGCCCTTCTTTCTTTAAGCTTTTCTGCCACCCTCGTCAGTGCTGGCACAGGGCAAAGGCCACCTCAGGATCCCTGATTCTCAGGGTGGGAGAGGCCCCAGGACCCTGGCCTGGCCCCTGGCTAGCCCCAGCCGGCTGTTGGCTGGTCTCACATCAGTGGGTCTGATCCTGCCCGGGGCACTGGTTGGAGACGCTCATGCTGTGGATTTGCCGAGCATATTCCGGAGCCCCCGAAGAGCAGCAAGGGGAGACACTGAGCCGGGAGTCCAAGGTGTCCCTCACACCCCCACCCCCAGAAACACTGAGCCAGGAGGCCAAGGTGTCCCTGACACCCCCACCCCCAGAGACACTACTCTGGGAGGCCACAGCATCCCTGATACCCCCTCGGATCCACCTCTTCCTCCCCCTCCACACCCCCCCACTTCCTACTCAATGCAAACCTAATCTAGAGGGAAAATGAATCCATTGAAACCCAATTTCTTTCCCTCGTTGCACAGAAACTCTGTGCCCAGGGCTCCCTGTGGGTGGGGAGAGCTGTGGGGGGCAGGGTAGCTTGGTGCCTTCCAGGTGGGAGTGCCAATTGTCAGCCTTTGTCTCACCTGGGAGCAGAAAGGCAGGGGGACCCTCTGCCGCGAGCAGAGGACCTCAGACATGCTCAGAGCACCAGGGCGAAGAGGCGATTGTCCTCTTGAAAAGAGCACCCCTTGCTCCACAAAAGGCCCTATCACTGCTCTGCCAACAGCGAGTTGTCCTCCTCTGGGTAAAGCTGTCCCGCTTGACCCCATGTGAGCCCTGTGAGCCACATCAGGGCCTCTGTGATGTGGAGAAGCACCCTAGTGAACCTGGCTTCATGCTGCTTTCTCAGGGTCTTTGGCCACAGGACCCCATATGACATGAGCATAGGGTCGGTTGGGGGACCCTGACTCCACAGTGCTCTTAGCCCATGCTGTGAGACCAGGCTTCTGCCAATGTCTGAGGAGGGCACCAGGGGTCCTCAGCGGGTATCTCCTCGCTGGGCACCTCCACCTTCCCCCAGCAAGCAGTTCTACAGGGTGGGACCTCCCTCTCCAGCTTCTGTGTTCATGCACAGCCTGGCTCCATCCTCTTTAGGGCCCCACCCTTCCCGTTCTTAACACCAAGGGAGAAGAACCAGAAAGTCACGGAATCGGCCCAGTAGGGGGTTAACAAAAGGCTTGTGAAAGGCAGCTCTCTCGGGGCGGCTGGCGAGGCCAGAGCCGCAGCATATTAAGCTCTGTCACACATCAGGAGGAAACCAGTCCAGGGATGTGCAAACCCTCAGTGCACAGTTAATAAGCGTCAGGGTCCGGGCGGGAAGTACCCTCTCTCTGTGTTTTCTGTTCAACAGGCTTTGCTGGTCTTTGGGAGCAGGCTGCAGGGAGAGAGAGGTGCTGGGGCGGTTTGGTGATGTAGGAGGGGATGCGGATGGGAGAGTCATATCTATACTTCTGGGCCAGAATGGCAGAGGGGAGCCAGGGGCATAGACAAAGGGGCTGCAAGGGGGCGTTCAGGGCCTCACTCCACTGAGTCCAAGACCTGTAGCTGAGAAGCCAGGGATTGCCAGGCTCTCCTAAGAGGCAGAAGGTCCTAGAAAGTTCCAGGTGGTGCCACTAGGACACAGGAGCTGAGCAGTCTCTGCAATGCCAATCAAAGTAGCCACATGACATCAGAGGGCCCTCACAAGGGCTCTGAGAGGCAGGACGGGGACATTTATTTGCAATAGACTGCATGAGCACTCAACTTCTAGTAGATCACTGTCTCAGCTGGAGGGGAACAGTCTCGAGCCAGTAACCACTCTGCCCACTGACTTTCTGTGTAGGACAGATGTACCCACTTGAACAAAACCCAATGTGCAGGCCAGGCACCATGGCTCACACCTGTAATCCCGGCACTTTGGGAGGCCAAGGTGGACAGATCACCTGAGGCCAGGAGTTTGAGACCAGCCTGACCAACATAGCGAAACACTGTCTCTACTAAAAATACAAAATGAGCCACACATGGGGGTGGGCATCTGTAATCTCAGCTACTTGGAAGGCTGAGGCAGGAGAATCGCTTGAACCCAAAAGGCAGAGGTTGCAGTGAGCCGAGATCACGCCATTGCACTCCAGCCTGGGCTACAGAGTGAGACTTCATCTCAAAAAAAAAAAAAAAAAAAAACCCAATGCACAAAAATGCAGCCTTATCAAAGCAGATAGAGGAGCAGGTGGTTTCTGGCACTGTCAGTGGATCTTTGGGAAGCCACATGGACTCACTGCAGGGTTCCTGTAGGACGAGCTCCTCTCTCGTGCATTTCAGTATTTGTTTACAGATCATTACCTACTTGATGGAGAGGCTGCAGGGCAGAAAAGACTGTGTGCTAGAGTATGTGGAGCCCGTGTTAGCTGAAGATGGTCAGGAATGAAGGTACAACATCTCTGGGAGTATCATGTAAATTAGCAGGAATATATGATTACGAACTAGCCCCATTTGCATCCACATGGGACTTTTCATCAGCAGGTCTGTTTCATTAGCTAATCATGGCTTGAAATCAGGAAAGAGCAAATGGGAATTCTTGTGGGCATATTAATCGCAGCTTGGCTATCCACCTGGCTAGGGCAGGAAAGGAGGACAGCACCATTGGCAGTTTCTCTGTGCGGGAGCTGGGAGAGGGTTGAGGCCCAGAGAAGGGGCTTGGCTGTTCTTTGCAGCGAGCCTGCCTCATAGCAGGAGATTTTCAAGCATCATCTTGCTCATCCTCCATCACCTCTGCAAGGCAGGTGGCACCACTCCCATTTTGTGGATGAGAAAATGGAGGCACAGGGAGTGGCATTACTTGCCGGGTGACACACAGGCTGCAAATATCCATACAAGGCTTTGCATCCATGACCATTTACAAAGCGAGGTCTACTACTGTGTCTGCCCTTCTTCCCTCCGAACACCAGGGCCCAAAGAGGATGAAGGGCCCCAAGCTTGCCGTCTCCAGCCCCTTCATAACCCTTAAGTCCATCAGGGCAGTCATAAAAGAGAAGGCATGCTGGGCATGGTGGCTTACGCTGTAATCCCAGCACTTTGGGAGGCAGAGACTGGTGGATCACCTGAGGTAAGGAGTTTGAGACCAGCCTGGCCAACACGGTGAAATCCCCTTCTCTACTAAAAATATGAAAATTAGGCCGGGTGCGGTGGCTCAAGCCTATAATCCCAGCACTTTGGGAGGCTGAGGCAGGTGGATCACAAGGTCAAGAGATCGAGACCATCCTGGTCAACATGGTGAAACCCCGTCTCTACCAAAAATACAAAAAAATTAGCTGGGCATGGTGGTGTGTGCCTGTAATCCCACCTACTCAGGGGGAGGCTGAGGCAGGAGAATTGCCTGAACCCAGGAGGCAGAGGTTGCGGTGAGCCGAGATCGCGCCATTGCACTCCAGCCTGTGTAATAAGACCGAAACTCCATCTCAAAAAGAAAAACAACAACAACAACAAAAAAAACGAAAATTAGGTGAGTGTGGTGGTGCATGCCTGTAGTCCCAGCTACTCAGGAGGCTGAGGCAGGAGAATCCCTTGAACCTGGGAGGGAGAGGTTGCAGTAAGCCGAGATCAAGCCACTACACTCCAGCCTGGGTGACTGAGAGCAAAACTCCATCTCAAAAAAGAAAGAGAGAGAGAGAGAGAGAAGGCCCATCTCTTCCTCCAAGTCTGCTTCCAGCCGTCTCCCTGTGACTGCTCTGAGCCTTCAGCTCCCATGAGGGCCCATCTCCATCACCATGCACTCCCCTCCCTATCTTTTTATGAATTTCTTGTTATTGCTGTTATTTTCTGAACAAACCAAAACATTTGGGTTGTGTATTTGGAATAACAAAACATTGAGGAAAGTTATTAAATATTATAACTCAGGTTTTACTCTCCCCAAAATATTTTCTGAACCCCAAGTGGCACACAGACTTCATAAACAATTCTCCCGAGCAACCCTGCATTTGAGACAGACAGTCCGCTCGTGCCGATGCCCAGGGAAACATGGCCCAGCTTAGAATCACCTGGCCTGACAATGCATTTCCGTTGATACGGACTGAAATGAGCAAATGACACAGCGTCTCAAACGAAGGGAAATTAGTTGGTTTCGAAGCAGTCATAGAGTTCCAGGCGATGGATCCAGCAAAGCACAAACAGGGAGGCTGGAGCCACCACGGCCACTGACTGCTCCGCATGACAGGCAGGGACTGGGATCTGATATCAGGAGTGTCACCAGCCAGAGGGTCTCGAAAGGCAGTTCTGGGTTGCCCGGGGCATCCTCCCACCAGGTTCTAGAGACTTCTCACAAGTATACACAACAGATCTCACCGTCATTCTGTGTACTTCTAAATCCAGACCGAATTCACATGTGGTGGCTCACACCTGTAATCCCAGCACTTTGGAGGCCGAGGCAGGCAGATCACTTGAGGTCAGGAGTTTGAGACCAGCCTGGCCAACATGGTGAAACCCTGTCTTTACTAAAAATACAAAAATTAGCTGGGTTTGGTGGCATGCGCCTATAGTCCCAGATACTCAGGAGGCTGTGGCAGGAGAATTGCTTGAACCCGAGAGGCAGAGGTTGCAGTGAGCTGAGATCTCACCACTGTACTCCAGCCTGGGCAACAGAGTGAGATTCCATCTCAAAAAAAAAAAAAGAAAGAAAGAAAGAAAAGAAAATAAGAATATTACCTTAGCACAGGGAGACTTCCATCTCCCTTATTTATTCTAGAAGCTATGAACAGAGAACCACGAAGGAGGCAAAACCTTCTAACGGCGGCTGCTTCTGTTCTGTGTAACAAAATATTGACGCCTTTAGCAAGCATTTTCTTCCCGCCCCTGCCTTGATTTCTCTCCTGAAAATTAAAATTTTCCAGGCCTGCTTTGAAAACAAAATCACTCAGATTGTATGCCTGTGATGCTGATGGCTTCTTTCCTTTTCAGTTTGGTTCTGATCCTCACATGAGCTAAAATACAGTGAGAGCCACTGGCTGGGTGTCTTCCACCTGAACCACCTCAAAGATGTCGATGCTTGCAGGCACCAGGCAGAGCTGAGCGTCTGTCTGGCTTTGTGGGTGTCCACGAGACCAGCCTCTTTCTCCAGCCTCCATTGGGCCAGGAACTGGCCCAGCCTGCAGCTGCCCTCACACTTTGGACTGATACTGTGTTGCTTGTGCTGGGTTTGGAAGAGGCAGGCTGAGGCCCCTGATGCCCGGGGAACACAGACAGCTGCCTGGAGTCCAGGCAGATGCAGGGCAGAAGTGGTCTCCCCTGCACAGTGCCTCTTATGGCCTCCTCCTCCAGGACCCCTTCTGAGTCAGCAGCCCACCCAGCACCCACATACCCATGGCGTGGCCCTCCCTGCCCAGCCCACAACCCTCTTCTCTTTGCTTTGGTAAAGGTAATGACTTCCCGACCAGACTTCCAGCTAAATAAACATGAAGCACATTGAGCCAGCAGTTCAGGCTGAGTACAAGCTGCTGGTCCAATTCACTCTCATCATTTTTCATTCCGAATGAAATTAAGCTCCTGAGAGCAGAAAAGAACCCTTTTCTAGAAAGGAAATGCATCAGCGAATCCCTTAGGGAAAAACATTTTGACATGGAAGTTTTCCTGTACTTTATTCAGCCAGCGGGGTGAGGTCCCTCTCCTCCTCACATCCCCTCCATTACCCCTGCTTTCGTGGCCGTGTTCTCAATCAATCTTCTCATGGATTTGTCTGTGGGAAAGTCTCCTCCGCCCGTAGCTCCCCATGCCCATCCTGTGGCGCTTCCAAGCCCCCTCCAGAACTGCCTGGATTCCTAATAAGCTTCGGGGCCTTTGGTCAGCACTACTTCAGAAAGCAAGTAAAACTGCAACCCCAGCCGACAACCTCTGAATTCACGTCACTCTCCAGCCGTCCCCTGCCCTCTCAGTGTTTCTTTCCTGATATATTTGTCTCCGCAAAGTCCATGGACCAGCTCAACAATGATAAAATTACTGGGCTGTGCCTGTGTCTGTTTGCAGCCTAATGGCTTGTTGGTTCCCTGATGATGGCTCCCTTCGCTGGGACCCCAAGCACCCAGTGCCAGGTCAGGTGAGCTTGGCCAAGTGCAAGATTATGCATCTTTTACTTAAAAAAAAAAACCCTCAAGGCTACTTACTGATTTTAACACCTTTTGATGCGTGAAAAGCCCTTGAGGAGGACAGTTAAATGCATCCACCATTGGGTGGCATTCCAGCCAAGACCACTGGTTTATTTGACCACTGAGCAGGACAGGCTGGCCGTGCAGAGACGTGAGTGCTGACAAAATATCTAAAGGGCAGGAGGGCCAACCCAAGCTAACTCCACAAGCCCGCGGCTCCTCCAGGCCCGAGGCACCTGGGTAGTCCCATCATTGTCCGAATCCTTCCCTCAATGCCACAAGGCTGTTCCCATTTTACGAATAAAGCAGCTCAGGTTGGAAGACACTCAGAGCTGGTCCGTGCTAGGGCTGGGCCCCAGGTGTGTCTGGCTCTGAAGCACTTGTGAAATCTGTCACTGCCACCTGCCAGTGGGGCGATAGATGTGGTCTGGAGGTGACAGGGGATCATCTTTCAGCAGCCCCTGTCCTCACCCACGTGCTCGCTTCACTGCCTCTTCTCCCATACTCCTGATTGATGGGAAGTTCTGCCCAGAATGTTCTAAGTAATATGTGATGGATGGCAGAGCTGTGTCCCACACGCCTGCAGGAGCTCCTCCTGACAGGCCAGCCTGCCTGGCAACTCTGTCCTGGTCTCAGGGTGATGTGCAGTCACAGGTTCCTGGGAGAGCAGAGGCAAACCTAGACGCTTCTGTTCATTCTGCTGGGCTTTGAGACAAGGATGTGCACATGTGCCACGCCACCCCTGCCTGCCGTGTGCCACAAAGCCCATTTACACGACTGTGACCAAAACATGACTCCCTAAAAGGAACACCCTTCTGAACCAGCATGTTCTCCTCAAAGGTGTTACGGAGCCTGAGCTCACTCTCAAGGCATTTCCAGTCCCTCAAGGCAGGGGTGAGGCCCTCCATGGACAGCTTGAGCTCTGGTGTTTGAGGTGTCGCAGGAAGGCATCACAGCTTTGATGGGTGGGCTTTGCATTCCAGCCTGCATGCGTCCTATGCCCAGGCCTTCGGTGTGCCTCCTCCAGTGTCCACTCACACAGGCAGCCCCAACAGGACTCACATGTTTTCTTTTTGTTGCATTGATGGTTTCCTTAGAGGGTGTGTGTGTGGGTGGGAGGTGTGTGCATATGTGTGTATGCATTTATGGGGCTGTGTGTGCATGTGTGGTGTGTGTGTGTGCACGTGTGTGTGCATGTGTGGTGTGTGACTTTTGTGTGCAGCGCATGTGTGTGTGGTATGAGTGTGTGTGCGTGTGTGTGTATGTGTGGTGTGTGGTTTGTGTATGTGTGCATCTGCATGTGTGTGTTATGTGAGAGTATGTACATGTGTGTATGTGTGGTGTGTGGTTTGTGTGTGTGCATGTGTGTGTGTATGATTTGTGTATGTATGCATGTGCATGTATGTGTTATGTGAGAATGTGTACATGTGTGTGTATGTGTGGTGTGTGGTTTGTGTGTGTGCACGTGTGTGTGTGGTGTGTGGTTTGTGTGTGCATACATGTATGTATGGTGTGTGGTTTTTGTGTGTGTGCATGTGTGTGCATATGTGTGTAAGTACGTATGTATATGGTGTGCCTTCTGTCTACAACTCTAGCTGCTCCTTTGCTCTTCCCATAGGAGTGTGGTGGCATTCTTAATTGTGACAGGCTTTTTCCTCTGGACTACCCACTACGATTCTAGAATTGTTCTGAGAAGCACACACACACACACACACACACAGGCACACACACACACATGCACCAGGCACACACAGATGAGGCACACACCAGGCACACACACAGACATACACGCACACACACACAGATGAGGCACACATGCACACCAGGCACACAGATGAAGCACACACGCACCAGGCACATACACACAGACACACGCACACACACACAGATGAGGCACACATGCAAACCGGGCACACACAGACGCGCACACACACACGGTGCCCCTTGGAGCACACCTCACGTCTCTGGTGCCTGGACTTGTTCAGACCTTCCAGTTGTTCCTCCCTAGACAACATGAGTCCTTTTCTTCCAAACTCTTAGTGACGAACACTAACCTGTGTCCCCTTTTCTCAGAGTGTGACCCCCACCTCCCCTGGGGTGAGAAGTGGAGCCCAGAGCTCCCAAGGAGCAAGGTTTGCATCTGCACCCGCGAGCCTGCAGGGCAGAGCTGTCTGCAGCGGGAGGGCCTGGCTGGACACAGGGAGCTGAGGCCTGTCTGCAGTGAGTTTGTGTTTACTGAGCAATGCTAGCTGGACAGAGCAAGGTGGCCAGAAACAGCTGGCTGGCAGAAACACGCAGAGGTTATTTGGACTGGGTCATGCACTCATTCTATTTGGTCACCCAGCATCTATCATGTGCCCACAACCCGCTGTGATGGCGCTGTACTGTGCCAGGCCATGCCATGCTGTGCCGGGAGGATGGTGGGGATGCGCCCCCTACCCACTGGAATCTCAACATCTAGGTCCAGAAAAATGATGAGAGGGAACTGGAACATTAGAAGTCCCAGAATGCAAACGTTGGAGGAAGGAATGTCCTGAGTGCCAGGGAACCCTGTCAGTAAATAGTGAGCACCTACTGTGTGCCAGGACTGGTGTCCCCAAAATGTCCAACCTAGAGAAGCAGAGATATCTCCTACTAATCCAATTCTGTGCCTTTTTCTCCTGGCTGTTCCTGAGGCCTTGTGACCACCTCCCATACCCACTCACCCCATTGCCACCTCTCCCCTGACCTCTTCCCTTCTCCTACCACAGTGTGGTTCTAAGCCAGGACTTTAGTCCCAGCTCTGCCACTAAGAACTGGATGGCTGAAGCTCTCTGAGCCTCAGTTTCCTCATCTGTAAAATGGGCGTATAACTAACAAGTGCCTCTGCAAGTTGTCAGAGGAGCGTGTGGAGATGCAGGTCGGGTGATAGAGGCAGAAGCAGCTGGCTTGATGGTGCTCAACCAGAGCCGGCTGCTGGCACCACTCCCCCACCTCTCCTCCCACAGCTTCCATTTCCTCATCTGTCCCTGGAGGCGCTGGGCCAGGAGACTCAGTCCCTTACGTTCTGGCATCATGTGCCCTGGCTGTTCCACTAAGCCGACCACGGGCTGCTGCCCTGGGCATGTGGATGCATCTTCATCCTGGACGGGGTCGGGGCTTCAATCAGGGGTACCTTTAGTGTGAGACTGCACCAGGATGCCAGGCAGAGTGACACAAGCCGTGTGGGCTGCAGTTGGCAGGGCAGCTCTCCAGGCCAAGATTAGGCACAGACCCAGGCAGCACAGCAGGCCACACCCACAGCACACAGGCCGGGTGGGGGTCTGCATGCTCCCTGGCTCCCCACTCCACTGGACAGGCCACTTCCCAGTGGGAGACAGCTGGGCAGGGGGTGCCCACCAAGAGGCAGGGGCAGCAGGGTTCTGGCTTCAACCCCACCCTCTGGGAGCAGGTTGCATGTGGCAGGCACCCATCAGCCAGGGTGATGCCAACAGCTTGGCATCAGGGGCCCCACTTCTGGGGTATCAGGAGCCAGGGTCCTCAGCCATTCTGAGGAGGCTGAGAGGGTCATCACAGAGACCCTCTTTCCCGTGATGCTGTTACAGCTGGTGGCCTGGAGCCACAGGCCAGGGAGCTCCATCCGTCTGGGGAGCAGGGGTGTGGAGTCCTGGTGCTCCCACTTCCAGGACTGGACCCCCGAGGGCCCCCATGGCTGCCGCAGGCCAGCATCCCAGCTTTCCTGGGCCCATCGCAGTTCCAGGTGTGGCCCCTCGTTATCACCACACTCCCCTGAAATGTCGGCGTTCTGTGTACATTCCTTTCCAGTCTCTCTCGTGTCACACAGAAGTCTCCAGACAGCTTTAGAAAATGGCCCCTGCCCTCCTGCATGTAAAGCTCTTGGGATTTTGCTTGGTTGGCAGCTCTGGAGTCCCTCCCCAGAGCTCTGTGGAGACAGCCTCCCATCTCTGCAGTCCCCCGCCCAACGTGCCGGGCTGCTGGGGGCTCCGGGGATATGCCTAGGGTCCATGTTTTCGAACGCTGCCGCTGAGCCCTCAGGCCTGCCCTGTCCTCTGCTTCCCCTGCAAGCAGCTCGCCCCCACCAGCCCCCACATCCAGCCAACCCTCCTTCCAAGGCTCCACCTGCAACAGTGACCTGGCTCTTGACCCAGTGGAATTTTCAAGGCTCAGCACGCTACGTGCCACCCCTCCCTGTCCAGGTGGTGAGCGGGGAGATTTGGGCAGAGGCCCGCAGCGGCCAGGCCATCCTTGGCAAACACACCACGTCAGCTCTAACAGCAGAGATTGGGCTGCAGGTTAATTTATGGTGTTTCGGGGAGCTGAGTATGGGAATGTCTTCTGGTCTTTAAATTAGTCATGAAGTTGGATCCCACCAGCACAATTAGAACCCTCAGCTAATGATTATTTATGGAGTTTGGAATGCGTATTAACCCAATTGTATTAAATATTAAACTCAATTGTAATGCTTATATCTGTATTTACAGTATAAGGTACCCGTCAAGCAGCACTACCCCCCACCCCCACTGGAATCCTTGGAGGCCTCAGAGCTTTGAAAGATCTTGGCAGAGCCAGGCAGGTGGCGCAGCACCAGGCTGTGCTGTATGTGCAGGACCCTAACCTGGTGCCAGCCTGGGGGGCATTGTGGGCTGTGCCAGGAAAGGGCAGAGAAGCAGGCTGGGCTTCCTCCAGTCCCTCGTGCAACACAAGGCCCAATGTGCCCAGGGTCACCCACCACCCTCCAGGGAAAAGTGGAGCTGGCACCGCCACCCTGGAGTTTGGAGAAGGCCAAGGCTGATGTGATCACTAGGAGCCACAGCAGATGGGACGGCTGAGCCTGCAGGACCTAGAGCCCCAGGGAGCTGGCTGCAAACTCTGCTCCACCCCTTCCCAGTCCTGAGACCTTGAGCAAGAAGATGCTCCCTGCCTCAGTTTCCCTCACATACAAAAGAGGTAGTGGTTGTTCATGCCTCCCAGAGCTTGCCCATTGGGTGAATCAATGCACATAGACTGCAGAGAACACACCTGGTCACTGCAGCAGTTTCAAAAACACTCTATTTTTTTTTTTTAAAAAGCAGCTTTATTGAGATAATGATTCCCATGTCATTCACTGCTTTAAGGTGTACAATTCAGCCGGGTCTTTCTGCAGCTTGGGTCTTTCTGTCCTTGGTTTTTAGTGTACTCAGAGTTGAGCAGCCATCCCCATAATCCAGTTCAGAGCATTTCCTTGCCCAGAAGAACCCGACCCATCAGTCACTCATGTCCTCCTCCGCCAGCCCCTGGGGGCTGTCCTCTGCCTTCCATCCCTGGATGGCTCTGTCCAGACGCATCACATGAGTGGGATCATGCCACACGGTGCCCTTGCGTGGCTTCTGTCTCTGAGTGTGCCGTCTTCAGGGTTTATTGGTGCTGCAGCGTGTGTCCCAAATTCCTTGCTGGTTACAGCCCAACACGAGTCCATTGTGTGGACGAACTGAAGCGCGTCGAGCCCCTCAGCACTTGATGACATTGGGGTTGTTTACCGTTTTGGGGCCGTGGTGAATGACGCTGCTGTGAATATGCAGGTACAGCTAGTTGTTTGAACGTACATCTTTGTTTCTCTTGGGTATACACTGGGGTGGAACACCTAGGTCCTCCGGGGACTCTGTGTTTAAAGGAAACGCCACCTCCGAGTGTTCCAGCTCCAAGCCCAGCTTGACAGCCTCCCACTTCCTGGCCGTCCACAGCCTACTGTGAGCCCCTGACTACACGGTGTTGGTAGGGGTGACGTGGGGTAGGGGGACTGCTGTAGCCAGATCTTAAGTCCTTTGAGAGCGGGGATGCACCTGGCAGAGAGCCAGGCACAGGCTCGTGATGGCAAACCCTGCCTGATACCTCCTGTGCTTCTGTGTCTGTGGGGAGGGGCCCTCACCCATCCCTTCCCTTCCCTTCGGGGACTTCAGTGAGTGTGTGGTCTGCACCGTTCAGGTATTGGGGGCATGGGTGTCCCTGAGCACATGAAGCCCACAATCTTGGCAGTGGAGGGGGACACCATTAGTTCCCAAACAGGAAACTATGGTCACGTGAGTGCTCAGCAGAGAACAGAACAAGTGTGAGTCCCAGGCTGTGCTTCAGGCCTGGTGGTCAGGGGCCTCTCTGAGACCTAATGACCCGGTGACATCAGGGACAGAGCAAGCTAGATACAGGGACAGCTGGTGTGCAGGCCCTAGCCCGGAACAAGCTGAGAAGGTCAGGAGAATCTGGGAGGAAACTTTAGTGAGGAGGGAAGGAGCATGAGGCCAGGGGAGCAGGGAGAGAGACAGAAAGAAGGGAGAGAAAAAGAGAGAAGGGGAGAGAGAGACATGGAGAGAGAAGGGATGGGGGAGAGGCGGGCTGGCTCAGGAAGGGTGCCACAGCCAAGAGTCTGAGGCAGGACCAGGTCGGCCCCTAGCTCTGGGGATGATGAATGACGGAAGCAGGACAGGGGTGAGATGGGGAGGCCTGCAGAGGCTTTGTGGAACCCTGGTATGGGGAAGGGTGAAGGAGACCTGATCGGGGTGCTAGCAGAATGTAGAGAGAAGGGGATTTTGGGTCGCTTTTGGAGGAAGGGCTGAGAGACTGCCTGGTTGGATTGTGCTGGCAGGGGCAGGGGTCAGGGAGATGGCCAGGAGCCAAGCATGCCTCCCGGGCTTTGGCTGAAGCCACAGGCAGGGAAGATGTTTCCTGGGGACAGAAAAGTCTGGGGCCAGCATCAGGGAGTGAGCCAGGTGGAGACATCTGTTATGTGCCCCAACCTCTTGGGGGATGAAGGGACCCTACTGGGTGCCCGGAGGTGGCATTTCCAGGTGCCACTGAGTCAGCCCTGCACCCCTACCCCACAAGGCTCCCTGAGCCCCACAACTGGGAACAGTCTCTGCCGAGGGCAGGTGGGAGAAGAAAGCACAGACCCTCATCCAGATATGGAAGCTCCAACTCCTCAGCCTCACAGCAGCGCCAAGGAGCTCCCTCCTGCCTGAGTGCAGAGAAGAGCTGAGATGCCTCGACTTGGCTGAACACTTACCACGGGCCAGGCCCTTTGCTGAGCAATCTTAAAATCCCCTCACTTCATCTTCATGGTGCCAGATGAGGCAGTACTAATTCCCTGTGTTGCAGATGAGGAAACTGAGGCAGCAAGGTCCTGAAGCTTGTGCCAGGTCACATGGGCAGGAAACTCTCTGCCATCCTGATATCCAACCCCACCCTAGTCTCTAGCCAAAAGGCAGGAGCACGCCTTGAGAACAATTGCAGGAGGGGTACCAGAGCCCAGACAGGTGGTGCCAGTGCTCAGACAGGTGGATGCTGCTGGTGGGAGGACCCGCCAGGGCACAAGGCCTTCACTCGGCCAACTGTGTGCAGGGGGTCAGCACCCACCCCTGCCCCAGCTCAGCAGCTCTGCTGACACCTGACCCACTCTCCACACAGCCAGGGTGGTGCTGGATGCTAATCTGGGGTGCACCTGTGCTGAATCACCAACCCTGGAAGAGATGGACCTGCAGGAAACGGAGGAGGCGGAAGCCTGGGGCAGCTCTGGCTGGCCAGGCCAGGTCAGATCACTTCTTGGCAGAAGGTGCCTCCTTCCCCCCTGCAAATGCTGCTCGTCACTGTGACGGGAGGCCCTGGGCCCCCTGCAGCCTGGGGGTCTTCCTGTCCTTGGACTTTAACTCTTCTTGCACTGAAGCTAGCTCCTGGCGCCTGACGGCAGCCATCCCAGATCTGCATGGATCAGACATCACCGCCAACGGGGCTGAGCTCCACGATACCAATGCCCATCTTGGGGCCACCTATATGTCCCAGAACCAGGGCCAGCCTCATGCTGCCCCCCAGGACTAGCCTCATCTGCTAGTTCCCCCAGAATCCCTGTTTATCCTATAGCCTGCCAAGCTGAGCCTGGCTTGGTGATTTCACTGGGGGACCAGCATGAGGACTCTGGGCACAGGGCAACCTCCTAAGTACAGGCCTCTGCACATCTCCCCCAACAACCCACCTATCCCCCCCACTCCAAAACACTCTCTTGCATTCTCACAGCCCTGGAGCCCAAAGCATCCTGAAAAATTCTCATTACACCAGGTTTCAGGCAGAGTGCTCTGAACACAGACTTTGGTCTCAGCCCTGTCCCCATAACCAACAAAAAATAACGAGAGTGCAGGTGGCCCGCAGTCCCTGGTGTTGGGTACCCCCCAGGGGCTTTGAGGCCGGCTGTGGAAGGGCTGACTCAGATTGCTGCAGGGGCTCCAAGAACACCCCAGATCTGCTGGCACAGGCAGGGCAGCGTCACCCGTCCAGTGGGAGGCAGCTAGGTCCTGCCAGGCACTCCTGGTGGACACAAGTCATACTCTGTTCTTTGTCTCCAAGCCCCGGAGGGAGTCAGTGCTACCTCTGGGAGGCAGAGCCCCAGCAGGATGCCCCTTGAAACACGGGAACATTTTTCAAATTCCTAACAGGGAAGCCACTGGGGATGAAGATCGCCTATAGTACATGCTCGGTGCAAGGCATATTGTCACGGTCATGCCAGTGGGCATAGGCCGTCGTCCCTCTGTGTGTTTGTGGATTAAAGCAGGAGGACTGCCCCACCTTGCTCCCCAGGCCCAAGGGAGGAGGAGCAGGGCCACCAGCACAGCCTTCTTCCCCTCCTTCCTCTTCCCAGGCCCTGCACTCGGAGGGGGACCAGTCTTAAATGCCCTTAGTGGTGCGTCCTGGCCTGGCATCGTCGTGTTATTTGGTGAGAAATGGTGACCCTTGTTCGCACCCAGTGGCAAAGGGAAGGAAGAAAAGTGGCCATATTACATAATAGGAAAAGACAGGCCTGGGTACCGGAGACTGAGGCATGGCAGATGGGCCACCGGAGTTTGACTTGAGCAACACAGGGGAGGGGTAACCGCTTTTGAGCTGGGGAGTGCAGGAAGAGAGGCGGAGGCTTTTATGGAAGGGTACTGAGATCAGCCTGAGTGGTTCGGGTATCTGAGGGACCCTAGCAGACAGGTCAGTACACCTGGAAAGATGATTCTGAGCTCAGGAGAGAGGCAGGAACAGCACACTTTGGAGGTGATCGGCACATGCCGCCACCCGCCCCCACCACCCCCACCGCAGTGGGCGGGCTCAGTGCTGTTCCGGCGTACTCACTGCTCAGAGTCAGCCTCAGACTCCAAGGTGCAGGGCCAAGTCCCCCACAAGACCACGCTCACTTCCAAGCCAGCTGCTAGTCTCGAGACTCAGCTTCCGACCAGCCAGCTACAAACTCTGGGCTTCCCATGAGCTCCTCAGCTTCAGTCATTGCTAGAACCTCTCACCGAACTCAAGAAAGCTACATACAAACGATTCCAGTTTTATTATAAAGGATACAGGGAGGGCGAGGTCTGAGCAGGATTGTGGAGCTCCTATGCCCTCACCCCATGGCTCTCCAGGCAAACCCACGTGTTCACCAAGCAGGAAGCTCCACAGTACTTAGAGGTCCAGAGCTTTTCCAATCAGGATTTCATGATGTAGATATGATGAATGATGTCCTTGTCCACCTGATTGGACCCAATCTCCAGCCCCCTCCCTCTCCTGAGGTTAAGCCAGTCTGAAGTCTCAGCCCTCTCATCACACCCGTCCTGAAGCTATCTTATCTAGGCGCCGACATGAGTCATCTGAGAACTTTCCCTAGACCGTCCTGGCGTGTGGGAAACTCCGTGCACTTCTGGAGTTCTGCATTGGGAACCAGGCCCCATAACAGCACCCCTGCAAGTCAAGTCACAGAACACAGAAACTCAGCAAAACAATTCCAAATCATACCCCCCAAAGAAAAGCACAGAAAGAGCTAGACTCATGGAACAGTCCCAACAGAGCACAGGAATCACATCTGGACGAGACGGGGGGCACAGCACTAACGTTAGCAGGTAAATTAGAAGCGGAAGAAAACAAGGTGAGAAGGTGCCTGGACCAGGAGGAGGACACTTCCCTTCAAGAGGCTGAAATGTCTTCAAGGGAAACTCGCCAGGAAGTCCAGGCTCCCACAGCCGCTGGGGATGGAGGCCAGGCCAGACCGGAAACTTGCTCACTTCATTCAAGGTTGTGTCTGCCCTGGGGGAACAGGCCACTATCACCAGGATCTTTTCCCATTGGAATCAAAGGATGCAGGGCAGGGCAATGCCCACAGAAGGCTGAACGGGGCAGGAAGGCTGGAGCAGACAGCCTCACCTGCCCAGTCCAGGTGAGCGGCCCTGTGGGAAAAGCCAGCTCTGGTCTAAATCTGTTATAGCAGGAACAGATTTGCACAGTGTTTGTATAGATTTCAATTCCTGCTGCCTAAGCAGTCTGGATGCTATGCCCTGAGCCTCCTTGACTTGAGCTACGTTGGGGGCCCCCTCCCCAAGCCAGTTCTGAGCCACCTGTCCAAAGTCACCTGGAGCTGGACACGACCTGCCCAGGGTTGGCAGTCTTGTCTAGCCGCAGGCTCTCAGGAAGCCGTTTATAAGCTTACCTGCAAAATCCCAGCCCACTAAATCTCCGGAATGGGAGAGGATTCACCTAACGGAATTAGAAAGTATAAAATAGCAGTGATCTTGAAAGGCGTTCAGAAACTAAGCCCTTTCTGGAAATTGGAAAGTCGCTACCATCAGCCTGGGAGACCCTGGAAATTACAGACGCATGTGCCCAGAGGTAATAAGGTCAAACAGCTACACATATCTAAAAGGAAATCGGACTCTCCAACTCACCAGAGTGCTCTAAAAAGTTAATAAAGTGGCAGTCATTCTGGCAGCCCAGTGGACATCATTTACCTGCGTTTTCAAAAACCTTTTGATGAGGTCCTTCGTGAGAGACTATTAGGCAAAGGAAAAGCCGAGAGAGAGGACAGTGTCTTGCTGAAACCCTCGTTAAGCAAGAGGCTGTGGGAGCCCCAGAGGCCAGCTGCTCCCCACGACCGCCTGCAGACAGTTAACAATTGTGGCCCCCCAGGGCCGACTTTAGGGAGGACACGGTGTTACATTTAAAAACAGGAGCAAGCTCATGGAGCCTGGTTTCATTTCCAGAGTTCCTCCAGGCTGAGGGGCAGGGAGAGGATTTTGTTCTTTGGAACTGTTTGTGTTCTGATTTTGTCCTTTGGAACGGGGGTCTGGACCGCATCTGCCCGCCTCACTCTGCAGTCACTGCTGAGCGTGGCATCCGGCAGGGCAGGTGGTGGGGAGTCCACTTGAAACGGAGGCTGCATGGGCTTCTTTCTGGAGTAGTTTGGTGCAGTTTTTATGATTACCACGAATCTGCACCCCCTCCTTCCGCACTGAGGGCCTCCAAGGGCAGTGGTGGCAGCCAGACCAGCAATGCTGGACACTTCCCTCTGCTCCCACCCAGCTTACCCCACAGAACCTTCCAGCGGGTGCAGGAGCCAAGGAGAAGGCACAGAACATGGGGGAGTTGAGGCCCGGTCTACAGGGCACACCCCATCTGGCAGTACGCATGGGACACACCAACCCGCCTATACCCTGGGCCCGTCCTTATTAAGGGCCCAGGGAGGAAAACAGAAACAGGCCCGGGTGGGTGAACTGGGGAAGCTACAAGGAGGATCTGCTCTTGCCAGACCAGAGCTCCAGATCAGAGCTTGTAGATCAATCTCCTGGGGCTGCTGTGACAGGTGACCACGAACTGGGTGACATGAAACAATGGAAATGGGTTCTCACCGTTCTGGAGCCCAGAAGTCTGAAATCAAGATGTCAGCAGGAGCCAGGTGCAGTGGCTTCTGCCTGTAATTCTACTAACTTGGGAGGCTGAGGCAGAAGGATCACTTGAGCCCAGGAGTTCGAGACCAGCCTGGACAACATAGAGAGACCCCATCTTAAAAAAAAAAAAAAAAAAAAATAGGCCAGTCATGGTGACTCACACCTGTAATCCCAGCACTTTGGGAGGCCAAGGTGTGCAAATCACCTGAGGTCAGGAGTTCGAGACCAGCCTGGCCAACATGGTGAAACCCCATCTCTACTAAAAATATAAAAATTATTCGGGTATGGTGGTGTGCACCTGTAATCCCAGGTACTTGGGAGGCTGAGGCATGAGACTCACTTGAACCGGGGAGGCAGAGATTGCAATGAGCTGAGATTATGCCACTACACAAGGGCAACAAGAACAAAACGCCCTTTCAAAAAAAAAAAAAAAAAAAGATGCCAGCAGGGCCGTGCTCCCACCAAAGCTCTCGGGAAGGGTCCTTCCTGCCTCTTCCAGCTTCTGGGGGCTCCAGGCATTCCTTGACTTGTGGCTGCATCTTCCAATCTCTGCCTCTGGCTCCACAAGTCCTTCTTCCTCGTGTGTCCCAAACCTCCCTCCCTTCTCTCAAGGGCAACAGCCATTGGATTTGGGGCCCACCCTAAACCTAGGATGATCTCATCTTACTACCCTTAATGTAATCATATCTGCAAGGACCCTTTTTCCAAAGGGCACATTCTAGGCTCTGGGGAGGAGGAATGGACATACCTTTTTGGAGATGTAGTTCCGCCCTTTGCAAGCGTGCATTTATCCAGGGGTTCGCTGAGACATAGTTCTGCCGCTTGTAAGCGCATATTCATCCAGGCATTCGTGGACTCCCCCTGTGAGTCAGGCACCGTTCTAGGCAACCACAGGCAGAGTCCTAGCTCTCATAAGCCTGGGCTCAGAGCAGAGAGGGTGTGGTGGCATTTGGGGCATTTGGTCTGCCTTCCATGTGGGTACGACCTGGCCACCCTAGAGAGCAGGTGGGACTGGCTCACGACGAGCCAGGGCGGCCTCTGCCTTCCTGCCTCAGGAAGCCGCTCCCAGGGCTTCTGCCACGAGCAGCACAGGACTCTCCCAACCAGGACCCAGGGCCCTGCCACGACCAGTAAAACCCTGACCAGGAGCAGAAGGCCTCCAAGTCCGCAGAAAGTCCACGTGCCTTCCAGTGTTCCAAACAAATCACACAAATTTCAAGTACTGCAGAATTTACGAAGTGCCTATAAATTACGAGCATTCACTTGGATTGCTCCTTAAAAGTGCTGGCCACCTTCCCAATGTTGGACCGGGAGAGAAGAAAGAACAGAAATCACAGAAAGTGTGCCCTTGCTGTGTTCTCCCTCTAGACTGAGTGTTTCCTGAGTCTGAGCCCTCCAAAGATGGGGGGAGGCAGCCGAGCCAGGGGGTGGCCCCAGGGTTTGCTCAGGTCAGAGTGGCTTCACAGGGCCCTGGGAACCCAGGAGGGGGCTCCCCAGACCTGGACAAGCTACACTGCCTGAGCTGAAGGCCCGGAGCCTGCTCAGCTAAGTCGCCTCCACCCAGAGTGGCCAAGAGCAACTCCTCCCGGGGGAAGCAGCTGAGGCCTTCCCAGTTCCAGCCTCACCTGCAGAGCTCATCAGCCCAGCAAGTGTCTGTCAACAGCTTTGGCAGCCAGACCACCTGAAACAAGGAGAAGGCAACTGGAGCTGATGCTTTGCAGCCAAGAAGCAGGCAGGAGCTCCGCCCTATCGGGGCTGCCCAATGCTCATGGCTGAAGGCATATGGGTAGGTTTCCACCCAACAGGGAGCAACTGGAGCTACTGGACCAGTCTCGGCCCGGCCATCCTCATGCCCCACATAGAGATAGATTCCAGCCTTGTGGGGCACACGGGGCAGCCACAGATCTGCAGCTCTGCTCCTGCCCCATAGGCCTGTCCACAGCCAGCACCGTGAGCCTGCAGAGAGGGCCCACAGCCCTTCCCAGCCTGGACCTCCCTCCACCTCTGGAGACTGGAGCAGGATTAAGGGGTCCTACCCTCTGAGCGGACAGCGGCGCTGACCTAATTTAGGCTCCTGATCAGTTTGACCCTGTGTGATAGATGGAGATCTGCCCATCAATTGTTGAAAGGAGAACAACCAAGGTGGGATTCATAGAGAATTGTGCAAGTCCCGGCCAGGAAACCAAGGTGAGGGGCTGTGTCCCCTCGGTGGGATCTGGTTGTGCAGGGTCCTGGCTGGCTCCCAGGCTGGTCCTGGCCACCCCCTTCCTACCCACAGCCCCCGTCCACATCCCCAGTGGCTGCAGGACTTGACCCCGGCTGCAGAGCTCTGGACTTGTGGGAGCCTCCATGGAGAAGCTGAGGCTCAGAATCGCCACACCTTGGGCTTGGCCTGGGCACCGCTTAGCCACATTGTGCCTGCTGAGCTGTGACCACGAGGGCCTTTTCCAGAGCAGTGGTCTCGGTCTAGAATACAGCCCAGGTGGAGAAAGGGAAGCCCAAAGTTACTCAAACTCAAAAGAATCTCAAAAGTCATTTCAAACCTCAAAAGGCATCTCAGAGGAACTGAAAGCAAGGTTTTGAGTGTGTGAAGGAGTCCGGATGCCCAGCAGTCCTGCATGAATACCGCAGGTGTTCGTGCACCTCCCCACTCCACAAGCCCAGTAAAAGCAAACCCACAATTCCGCTGGGCCAGCCGTGGGTACCTGAGGTCCCCTCTTCAGGTTCCATCAGAAACCGCCAAGAAACAGGAAGGGAAGCCTCTTGCATGAACAGGGGAAGCCTGGGGTGCGCAGCCCTCATCCTGGGTCCACACAAGGTCCTGTGGCGACCGGCAGGGATGGGATAGGGAGGGCCCTGCCACGTACCTGCCTGTGTGTGGGCTCCTGCTGAGACAGCAGCCTCCACGCCACCTGGACATTGTGAGAAATGCACCCCCAGCACCCCAGATCTGCCGCATTGAATCTGCACCGTGACGTGCCCTCCGGGGAATCCCGTGCAGGAGAGTGAGAGCCTCACAGGCCTGGGAGGTTCCTCGGGGACTCTGGCCATGGAGCACCACCACCAGCATCCTCTGCCTCCAGTTCCTTCCAAGGAGTCCATGCCCCTTAGGACACCACTTTCTGCAAGAGAAAAACAGGTCCTGGGTCTCGGGAGAGAACAAGGAAAGGAAAAAAGAAAGAGAAACCCTGTGCCCATGGTTTCGGGGGTGCTTGTGCCTCCTGCATTTACTCACACATTTACTGTCTGCTCTGTGCCAGGCCTGGGCTCTGGAGACACATCAGTGTTCGCATTCGGAGACAAAGCGAATAAAAATCCCTTGCAGTGCTTACGTTGCAGTGGGGGAGATGGGCAGTTGGGAGAACAGATAAATATGTTTGCAGGGTGCTGTAGGAGCTAAGGCCATGGGATGGGGTGTGTGAAGGCTTTGGTTTTAATTGAGGTGAAAAGAATTATCTGGACAAAGATCTAAGGGAAGTAAGAAACAGAGTTGGGAGAGGCCAGAGCCCCGGGGTGGAAGGGAGGGAGGGACATACATGGACGGGGGGAGGGGGAGGCTGGAGCTGATGCAAAGGCCCTGGGGTAGAAGGGAGGGAGGGACATACATGGACGGGGGAGAGGCTGGAGCTGGTGCAAAGGCCCTGGGTGGAGTGTGCCTGGCAGGTGCCCGGGCCAGCAAGGAAGCAGCCTGTGTGGAGCCCGTGGAGAAGGCAGGAGGGTGATGAAGCCTGGCACTCGGCCAGAGCAGGTGGGCCTCGGAGCTGGGAAAGGATTTGGAGTTGTTCTGTGATGTGGACTGAAAATCCCCTCTTATGTCCCGTTCTCGCACATTACCGTGTCTCCCTTGGTCATTTTCCTATCCCTAGGTGAGGGGCATCACAGTCGAATCAGGTCCCAAGGCCGGGCAAGCTGGCTGCAGCTTGGCTGTGTCCTCAGCCTCGGGCCAGTGTAGCCACCACTCTCTGGCTGCCCCTGGGGCTCTGGCTTTGGCCTTGGCCATAGGTGCTGCCCTCAGAGTCAGGGGCATGGGCCTGACCCCAGCAGCTGACCTCTCACTTGTGGTGGCATCAGTGGGCATCTCTGCTCTACTGGTGCCCACTGTGGGCACCTCATGGCTCTTCCGGGGGCCCTTCTGGGACCACATTCTTTCCTCTAAGGGGTCCTAGCTCCAAGGTGCAGGGGAAAGAGCAAGACCCCATCTAGGTTCCACTCAGGGCTCAGAGCATGTGGGGCAGAGGCCATAGACCATGCTGGGTCCACCGTGGCGAGAAGCAGGTAGCCGGCATGTGGGGCTGCTTTGTGGGTGGAGCTGCTTTGTGGGAAGGGGCCTGGGAGAAGCTGAGCCTCAGCAGGGCAAGGGTCCTCCACAACTGACTCTGGCCAGTGGAGAGGAGTGTGGGGAGCTGGGTAAGGCAGGCTCCCATTCCTCTTACTTCCCTACATCCTTATTTGTTGATTGAACCAGATGGCTGGTGGGCTGGGCCAGGCCCGGGGTACTGGGTAAGTGCTGGTTGGGCACACAGGGCATGCAGGCAGTGCTCCACTGTGCAGAGGGCTCCACACACCAGGGGGGCTCCCACAGTCCTCACTCCACCCAGGGAAAATCAGCGGCCAGGAGGGGCTCCAAGGCTGGCTGCCCAGCCCACCTGACTGGATTCACATCCCCCCTGCACTCACAGTTGACACTTCTGAGCATCAGTTTCCTCATTCGTAAAACGGGGATCATGCCCAGACGAGCTTCTTCTGGGGGGAGTGAGAGAAAATGCAGCGAAGTGCTGAGAACGCACCTGCCACGGAGTCCCTGTGGCTACCATGACCCTGAGGTGTGGGGGCACCCTAGACACCCGGGCCACACCCAGCCTGCGCCTGCATCTCCCGGCTCTTGGGGAATGCAGGATTGCCAGGCTCAGCGAAGGGAGCCAGGTCTACTGAGCAGCACGTCCCTGCTCTCAGCACCCCCCCAGCAGCTCCTGCTTCAGCTGAGCGCCCTTCCCTTCCAGGGGCAATGACGCATCTCACCTGGGCCCCCAGCGACCTGCCTGCCCCCTTCCCTCCTCAGGCCTTGCCTCACAGATGCGGCTGGTTTGCAGCTTGTCTTCTCAAGCACAGGGAGGCTCTTTCCTGGCGATGATCCATCTCCCATGCCTCCTGCCCCTGTCCTCAGCTTCCCATTTGCCTCTGGGCTCCAGGCACTTGCCCTCGCCATGGAAGGGCTGGGACCCCAGAACACATCCTCTCGCTGCAGGGCTACAGGTCCTGCAGGTGGACTCTGCCCAAGATCGGTGCCATGCCCACTCCCCGCTCCTGCTCCACCCTCGACCTGAGGCCAGCACAGCCCCCACTGGGGCAGAGTCCACAGATGCCAGGGTGGGCCAGACACCATCGGCGTGCTGGGTCAGTGTTTCGGAGAGACAAGTGGGTGAACAGAAAGACAGCATTCGGCACCCACCAGTGCCCTGCTGTCATCCCTGCAGACACTTTACCCTGAAGGGCAGAATTATCAGGAAAAGAGAATTTTGACGTTCCTGGTTTTGAGCAATGACTTAGAGCTGGGATTGCAAGTGATAAGCAACTCTGCAAAAGCAGCTGCAGCCGCTTAAAAAGCTCAGCCTTCCCTCCAGCGCAGCGCTGAGAAAGCAGGGCAACTTTGGGGACAGACTTTCCTTGTGGCATTGACCTGCCATGGCAGAGATTGTGACAGCTGGGTCAAGTACAAGGCAACCCAGGTTCGGGCCCCTTCTTGGTCACTGGCAGAACAGGAGGACGATGGAGTGGTGAGGGTGGCATTCCCACTAGCAGGTAAGCCCTTCCTGAGCAGGGTCCCCTTCAGTAGCTCTGGGAAAAGTCCCCACCAAGCAGTCCCGATCTCCCAAAGGACCTGTCCATCTCTCTTGCCGGGTGCACCAGAGAAGCACATCGCCAAGCTCCCTTTGGCCTAAGACTCTAGAGCTCCTTTTAATCTGCCCAGGATCCGAGCGCTGAGTGGTATGAGTGGCCCTGGCTCCATGCAGCCTGGAGAACCTGTATTCCATGTAGACAGGACCCCGGTGAGAAGGGTCGGCCCCGCACATTCCCGTGCTCAGTAAATGCTGAATTGTGACAGCAGCAACCTTGCCTGTGGTCCGTGGCCACACACCTGGTGGGTTTTGAGGGATGGAGATCTTATCCTCTGCTTTTGCCTTGGTACAGGAGTAGTGAGCAGGGTGTGAGAATTAAGCGGGAATCCGTTTCAGATACTTTCTCTGTGTCTGTGGCGTATCATTGGAGGCTGCCGTCTGGTGCTTCAGCGATGCCTGTGAGTGTGGCACTGCCTGCACTGGGTCAGCCCTGAGAGCTGCATGGGTTTAGCTGAGCTGTTCACCTTGGGGAACTCCACCACCATCTAGCAGCAAAGCAGAAGTCGGTTCTTCCGCATTTCCCAGGATGTTTAGCGTCACAGTCCCTGAACTCTGCAGGCTCTTCCTGAAAATGTCAAGAAGCAACCTTGGACTTCTGTGTAGGCATTGGTGTCTATTCCCAGTAAGGCCAAAAAACCAGAAAAAGAGACTGTGGGAGAGAAGGGGATAAAGGGGGAGAGATAAGACGGATTTGAGACCCCCATCCCAAGATTAGAAGCTGAAAAATGTACCATCATTGCTTTTTTTTTTTCTTTTTGCCCAAAACTAAAGCGAAGGACAGGCCGGGCATGGTAGCTCACGCCTGGAATCCCAGCACTTTGGGAGGCTGAGGCAGGTGGATTGCCTGAGGTTAGGAGTTCAAGACCAGCCTAGCCAACATGGTGAAACTCCATCTCTACTAAAAATACAAAAATTAGCTGGGCGTGGGAGCAGGTGCCTGTAATCCCAGCTACTAGGTGAGGCTGAGGTGGGAGGATTGCTTGAACCTGGAAGGCCGGAGTTTCAGTGAGCTGAGATCACGACACTGTGCTCCATCCTGGGTGACAGAGCAAGACTATCACAGAGTTAAAAAAAAAAAAGCAAAGGACAATGAGGAGGACCCAAGTGTCTTCCTGGCCCCATTGGTCCTGCAGCCCTTTGGCCAAGCCCCTGGTAGTGGACAGCTTCCGAGTCTGCCACTCTGTCCTCCGCTCAGCACAGGCTGTGCCCTCAGCATCTTGGCAGCAGACTCCTCAGGGCACCTGCTTGTCGGAGCATCTTTTTGGTCTCAGGTTTGTATTCTGGGGAAGCTATTGGAACATTGGACTCTCTGGGACTTCACTTGCCAAGCATGAGCTGAAAACTATCCCCACGCCGGCATCTCTGGAACCGCACGTCCCTCCTGGGGCTCAGGGCTTCAGGGAAGGACTGCTCAGAACACCTGCTGGGGGAGGGACTCACAGGAGTCCCGGAGGCCCAGGACAGTCGCTTCCCGGCATCGACTGAAGTGTGCGCTGCCACATTCCGGCTTCCCAGTGCCACCTCTCTCCCAGGGGAAGGATGTGAGTCGAGCTTCATGCTGGGTGACCCTCCCCCTTTCTCACAGCAGGACAGATGGAGCCACGGGACTCACCAGTTCCCCAAATTCCTCCCATCTGGGTCATGAACTTCTTTCCCTGTCTTTTTTTCTCACTCTCACCCAGGCTGGAGTGCAGTGGCATGATCTCAGCTCACTGCAACCTCCACCTCCTGGGTTCAAGCGATTCTCCTGCCTCAGCCTCCCGAGTAGCTGGGATTACAGGCATGCACCATTGCACCCAGCTAATTTTTGTATTTTAGTAGAGACAGGGGTTCGCCTTGTTGGCCAGGCTGGTCTCAAACTCCTGACCTCAGGTGATCCGCCTGCCTCAGCCTCCCAAAGAGCTGGGATTACAGGCGTGAGCCACCGTGCCTGGCCAAACTTCTTTCCCTGTCTTAGAAGAAAAGGGAAGATGATATGGTGTCTTCCACCTAAAGAGTTTCTCCTTCCCACGGCCATGGTTCTGAGATTTACATTAAGGGCTATAACGGGTCGGAGTAAATGGAGCAGGTTTGCAATTAGTTTTCAAAGTACTTATCTCATTAAAGTAAATGAATTATTGATTTAGTGACACTCATGCTTTTAGTGAGTGGCGTGGTGCCATCCTCACTCTGGGCTCCAGCTCCAGGAGCTGGTGGCCGGCGCAAGCAAACTTGCTTTGTGTGGGGATTTTTTTTTAATTTTAATATTTCCTTCTTGTTATTTAGCTTTATAATTAAAGTGGATCCACATGAGAAAGGAAGGGTTGGTTTATGGGAATAGAAGCCCCAGAGACAGGCGTGCTCCCTGCAGGAGGAGCAGAGCTACAAGAGTGATGAGGCTCTTGACCTCCACAGCTAATGAAGGTTGAGCAAGGTGGGAGGAGCACACCTGGCAGGGCTGGGGCAGGGTGGGAGGTTGAAAATGGGCTGAGGCTTCCCTACCCTGGACTGGTGGGTCAGCCCCTTCCATCTGCACAAGGGAAGTTCATGGTGTTGGAAGGCAGCACCAGAAATTCCTAGAGGACTATGACCAGGCATTTTCTGGGTGGCTGCTTTGGAAGCTCCCTAGGGAGTTGGCCGGGGAGGCAGCTGTGCCCCTCCGTGCTCGGCGGGCAGCGGGTCCAAGAGCCCTGGCCCCAAGCAGAAGAAGGGAGTCCTGGGAGTGGCATAGCTTCAGACCCTGCTCCAGCAGCAGCCACCGTCCCTGGGAGGTGCAGAAGGGTCTTCCTGTCTGCAGCCTCGAGGAAGGGGAATTGTAGCAGGGTAGAAGGAGAAGCCCAGGACGCTGCACCTGAGCTGCAGGTGCCCCTGGGACAGAGACCAGCAGGCTAAGAGGCCAGGCCCCATGCTGCTGCTGAGCAGCCGCCACCGTGCCCATGCACTGCTGACTCAGCAGCTTCCCGAGTCTTCCTGGGAGGTGCCGGTGGCAGGGGAAGATGGAGCCCCCCATTAAAGGCCGCTGGCTCATGCTGGTCTCTAATTTCTACCCTTGGTTCAAATGAACACAGCTTTGTTCCTGAGCACAGATGGGAGGCCAGGGCTTGAGGGTGGAGAATGGCGGCAGGGACTATTCCCTGTGAAGAACAGGGCAGATGTTGGAGTGTCTAAGTGTCTCTTTTAACAGCGTCACTGATGTCTGGCTACTGGGCTGAGACCCACCATAGTGATTCTATGGCACTATCACCCCAGATTCCCTCTCCAGTGCTCCTCCTCATGCCACACCCCCAGTACACACACAGACACGCACACATGACCACAGGGCCATTTAGCTCCCAGTCTCTGTCCTGGAGGCAGCACAAGACTGGCTGGGAGGGTGTGGCCTGGGCAGGGCCCCATGGGAAAAGCCTGGAGAGAGGTCAGGTTTCCAAGGAGTGGAAGGATTGGCTGAGCAGGGGAGGCCAAGCAGATAGAGGCCCTGGGGGCAGGAAATCAGCAAGGTCCGGAGGAGAAGCTCTCCCTCGCCCTGCTCTGACCCACACTTCCTGCCCAGGACAGAGGCCTCTGGGCACCTAGGCTGCCCCATACCCTACCTAGAGTGAGAGCCTGGGGTGTTGCCCCTCCCAGCTTGTCAGCCTGAAACCCTACATTGTCCTTATAGAGTTCAGACCTTGATCACAGCGAAGTGGCCATAACCGGGGCCATCTAGCACTTCCAGACATTCTGGGACCTCTCTTAGGCCCAGCCAAGACAAGGCAGCTGTCCACTCGGATACTGTCCAGGGTGGGCTTTTCATGCACAGCCTGGACTAACAGTGCGTTATGGGAGCAAGTCTACGAATTGCCAAGAGGGCTCAGAAGTGGCCCCTGGTGGCATCAGACCAACCCAAGCAAGTGGGAGGTCCCTGAGGCCAGCACTGGTTACCAGCTGAGGGTTCAAGGGCTCAGCTTCCTGAAGCTCCGTCTCTAGCCCCAGAACCCTCAGTCAGGGTCCCTTACGGGCTTAGCAACTCAGGGCCTTCCCTCCATCTGTGTTTGGAGGTCAGCTTGCAAGAGCCCAGCTGGTCAGCCTCAAGGCTGGGCCCCAGTGCCACATATCCTGGACTAGGGAAAGGGTCGGGGGTGTGGAGCTGGGGCTGAGGGTCTCAGGAGTGAGTGGGGTTCCTCACCTGCTGCCACCTGGGGGTTGGGGGTTGGGCAGGGTTCTGAACGAGGCAGGAATAGCACTGGGCAGAAGCTAGCCTCTTCCAGACATCAAGGTCCAGGGGCTCCCTAAAGCCAGGACATCTGAGAACCTTCTGGAAAAGCACCTTGACTCTCATGAACTGCAAAACTCAGCAAATGACTTCTGAGAGGCTCCCATGTCCTGGATGCTGGGGATGCAGTGGGGAACTTGCCTCCCTGTCCAGGACCTGGGCGCTGCAGTGACTTGGTTTTCGCCATGGAGGACTCAGAAGTCCTGACACCAGCTGGGGAGAAGTCTCCCTCCTGTGCCCACTCTCAGAGGCTGTGTAGGGGAAGAGGAAAGTGCTTAGGTTTGGGAATCTGACCTGGACCCCCACATGGCTTCTTCATCCATCTGCTACTGTGTGACCTCAGGCAGGATACTGAACCTCTCTGAGCTTCCTCCAGGATACTCCCATCCCACGACCACCCCATGGACCATTGCTGGGAGAATTGAAGATGATGGCATGTGACAACCCTCTAGGGCATTGCCCTGAACACAGAAGGTGTTCAACAAACAGCAGCTGGGGGCCTCTCCTGCTAGGCACACCGCCGTGCCCTCATCTGGGTGCGCCCCTCCCACCTTAACTGCAGACAGACCGGCCAGGCTGGGATTTGAAATTGCAGAGACATCCCCCCTTTCCCAGTACCCTCTTCAACCCACG
This sequence comes from Callithrix jacchus, assembly GCF_049354715.1. NCBI lineage: Eukaryota > Metazoa > Chordata > Mammalia > Primates > Cebidae > Callithrix > Callithrix jacchus. The sequence continues at coordinate 134,992,707 of NC_133506.1, read as the reverse complement.
ACGCCACCTGGAAGCAGCGACTCAGGGCTGTTGCTAACTGGCGCAAATGTGGCTTTAAAAATATATATCTTCCTTTGTGATAAAAAAAATTCATTTAATTAAAAATGTTGACATTGTGCCTGGACACCCCGCCAGAGAAAGCGGCTATAAATTAAACATTAGGCCTTTAATGGTCCATAAAGAAATATTCGTTTCTGGTTATGTATATACGGGATATAAATAGATAAAGAAGGGGTTTTTTCATCTGGGTGGGGAGGCAGACTTTTTTATTTAACCTCAGCTGGATAATCTTGTTAAGTGAATATAATTAAAAGTTAAATTAATCTGAGTCCTCCCCGGCTTTGCATCCGGGTGCATGTGGTGGAGGATGGATACTTGAGGCGGGGGAAGGATGGGCCCTGTCTGGCTTTAGCAGCTCTTAAGGGAGCACCGGGTGCTTTGTGCTAGGAGGACTCCTGGTTATCACCCTCTGGGGTGTCTGTCGGCAGCCAGGATCAACGTGGCTGAAAGAAGAAGGGGGACCCGAGGCAGCCTTGTCAAGCTTCACGTGTTCCCTTTTCTTGGCCTTCCCACACAGCACCCACTCTGCAGGGTCAGGTCAGCGGCTCCATCCAGGAAGCAGAGGCTGCTCAGAGAGTGGCTTGATTTTGCTGAGTGTAGATGGCAGAGAAGGCTGGGGTTTGGGGAGCTGGGGCTTGCCAGGCTGGATAGAGGAGGGAGGGTGGGGTCAGCAGATTGGAGATCTTTCAGCTCCCTGCCCTCCTGTCTCGTTGGAGAGGCAGAAAGGCTGGGTCCATGCCTCACTCTCTGTGCACATTAAGACCCGAAAAGGGCTGGGTGCGGTGGCTCACGCCTGTAATCCCAGTACTTTGGGAGGCCGAAGCGGGCAGCTCAGGAGGTCAAGAGATCGAGACCATGCTGGCCCACATAGTGAAATCCGGTCTCTACTGAAATATAAAAAGTAGATGGGCATGGTGGCTTGTGTCTGAAGGTGGGCACTGGTTCCAGGGCATAGGACATCTGGGGCAGTGGGAATGATTCTGCTGAACACAGGGCCCTCGGGGAGGTGATGAGCACAGCCCCCGCCCCATCCACATCAACTTGGAAGCTCTTCAGTCCCTTGGGATCAGAGGGGCTAAAGTATGACTTCTGCAGACATCTCAGGTGAGACGCGCCTTGGCATAAAGGAGCTTAGCACAGATCCCCTCATGGGGTCAAGAGGGAGGCGGACAGCTCAGAGGCTTTTAAAGTGGAAGCAATCCCAAGTTGTCCCATATGGGGTTAGAGCTGGGGGCATGAGAGTCTGAGGAAAGGATGATGGATCTGGGAGAAGAGGTTCAGGTGGTGTAGGAGTGGGTGAAGTGCCCCATGCTATGGAGGTGAGAGAAGCATTCTAGGGTCAAACTGACAGACAATGATGGATTGGAGGATGGGGGAGGAGGAGCGGGAGGGTCAGAGTGGATCCCAGCTGACTTGCTCACTTGGATTGGTGATGGCTCCATTGACTAAAATAGGGACCACCAAGCTAGGACCAGGTTTCTTGGAGAAGACCCTGATCCTCAGACACGTGGGGCAGAGCAGTCTTGGAAACACTAAGGGAAGCGAAAGGCTGGACCCACACGGACCTCAACTAAAGTCCTGGAGACACTAAGGGAAGCAAAAGGCTGGACCAGCACGGATCACGAGCATCAGGGTGGGGGTTGAAGCCAGAGCTTCAAAGTTGCTTGGAGCTAAAGTAAAGGGTGGAAAGAGAAAGGGTCCCAGGATACTCAGTTACCCACTAGGTCAAGGCAAGAGGAAGGGCCAGAGCCACGAGGAGACCAGGAGGGTGTGGGCCAGCCCAGGACAAAGTGTGCTTCCAGAGGCACAAGACATGGTCAGCAGGCTCACACCCTGCTGAGATGGAGAAAGGCTCAGGCCACCAGGTCTCCAGGTAAGAAGCTGCTGGGTAGAGTGATGGAGTTGGTCTTTTCAGGCAGGGAGAGGAAGATCCTGGAGTGTGAGCTCTGCCACTGGGGAGCTGGAAGAAGCTCTCCTCAGCCTGAGAGCAGATCCCTGGTGGGAGAGCTGAGGGAGAAGCAGCCAGGCAGGTAGGCAGGTATGAGGTGTGAGCATCCTCGGCCCCAGCCCCAAGAGGTCCTGAACCTTCCCCCAGCCTATGGGCAGCTGTGAAGCCTACAGTGGGGCAGAACCTGCCTGCCATGCAGCCGACTGGTCTGACAGCTGAGTTGAGGCTGAACATGGGAGGGTCTCTGAGCCAGGACCAAGTTCAGAGGCTGCACCATGTTCTAGGGAGAGAAGGGGGCCTGAACCATGTGGATTTGTGGGGTGGCGGGAGTCACACAGGCACAGGAGGTGATAAGGAAGAAGAATGAATAGGACCTAGAGACAACTTGGGTGGGCACTGGGGAGAAAGGAGGGAGAGGGGTGTGGCCAGAGATCTGAGTTAGGATGCTGGATCAATTTCAATGAGTTTAGAGGTGCTGGATCAATTTCAGTGAGTTTGGGGGTGCTAGATCAACTGTAGTACCATTGACTATACTGGGAGGGGAGGGGTGGAGGAGGTTTTGGAGGGGCCCTCATCTCTTCTCTGTCCCACATGCTGAGTGACTTTGGCAGGAGTAATCAGGGAGTAAGGTTTAGGAGGCAGCAGAGATCTGGACTGGAAACCTGCATGCAGTTCTTGGCAGCAGGTGGCGGATAGAGCCAGGCCACAAAGAGCATCCGGGGCAGGTCACTAGGACCAGAAGGGGACAAAGAAGAGGGAAGCCCCGGCAGCTCACACCTGTAATCCCAGCACTTTGGGAAGCTGAGGTGGGCAGATCACCTGAGATCAGGAGTTCAAGATCAGCCTGGCCAACATGGTGAAAGCCTATCTCTACTAAAAATATAAAAGTTAGCCGGGCACTATAGCCAAGCACCTGTAGTCTCAGTTACTCGGGAGGCTGAGGTAGGAGAATCGCTGGAACCTGGGAGGCAGAGGTTGCCCTGAGCTGAGATTGTGCCACTGTGCTCCAGCCTGGGAAATAGAGAGGAAGGAAGGAGAGAAGGAGGGAAGGAGGGAAGAGGGAATGGGGGAGGGAAAGGGGAAGGAAGAAGGGAAGGAAGAAAGGGGGAAGGAAGGGGGGAAGGGAGGAAGGGGGAAAGGTGGGAAGAGAGGGAGGGAGGGAAGAAGGAAGGAAGGGAGGGAGAGAGGAAGGGAGGGAGGGAGAGAGGGAAACAGGACAGCCAACTGTCCTGTAGCATCTGGATGCTGCTTTAATTTTATAAATCAGAGGTCCTCAAAGCATGGGAGGACACATGAAGCTCACCCTAGCACTTTTATCTGTTGAGGCAAATGTTCGTTCGGTATCTGCCGGCCAGTGAAGCTGGGTCAGCCTGCATGGTGCTCAGCCTGCCCAGGCTGAGTGATCAGCTCATTTAACCGCCCTCATCAGGGACTCCTCCTGCAACAAAAATTATTTTTGTTATTATTCTTTAAAGTCTGACCATGAGCGCCAGGGCCTCAGGAATGTCCGTGTAAACACATTCACAATGTATCGTGTGTTCCGTCTCAGCAAAGACCTTCTGTGTGAACAGAATCCAGGGAAGACAGCAACTATCTATTGTTAAATAAACCCAACTGTCAATACAGGCACCATCTGCAAATTAGCCGCTGCTCCATGCAGGTTAGTTGCAGGCAGATGTTTCCTGGGACATGTGTGTGATAGACGTCCATGTTCACTTTTCACTTCTGAGGCCTTATCCAGCGAGAGGCTGAAACTGATCGTGTGAGTAGAGATGTGTTAATCCCAAAAGGCAACTGCTGGGCAGTCATAGTCTTTCTGAGGCAGCTCCGGCCGTGAAAACGCCGAATCTGGTTGAGCCAGCAGCCTCTGAGCTGTACCAAGTGCTAAGGAACTCCTTTCCCCCTGGGGAAGCAGTCAGGTTTCATCCTTAAAACTGGCTCCCTCTCACAAAAGCCATAGCGATGCCAGGGACAGCAGCAGGTGCAGCTAGGATGGTGAGGCTGCTGGGTGCCCAAGGAGACCTGGAATGTGTTTTAATGGGGTACAATAAGACATGGAGATGCAGAAATGACTGGCATGGCAGAAGAAGCCTATCTAGGGACAGATCCCTAGAGACAGGGGGCCTGGCACCAGGCACCTGGGGAGGTACCAGGCTTGGTCAGGAGGCAGAGGGAATGGGGGTTTGCATGGGCAGGGGTCTTCACTGTGGTTTCCTAGGAAGGAATAGGCGAGGCAGGGGAAGGGGGTTGGGGCTGGCTGGTTTGGATGATTTCAGGGAGCTCTGGGCTGTGGGGCTGGCTCTGATCGTCTGTACCGGGCTCTGGGGTGATGAGAACAGGTAAACAGTGGCCTGGAACATGGGACCCCAGTAGAGGAGGGGCTTGGGGGTGGGATCTGGTCGACTGGTTTGCAGGTGAGAGGCCCGCTGTTTGCTGCCTCTAGGAATCTGCTCCTTTGGGAGGGGCCATCTCCACAGGGCCAGCAAGGCTTCAGATGTCAAAGCATCAGGATACAGACAGTAAAAGACGGTGACTACAGCAGGGTTGGAGCCAAGCGGACCGAGACTCTGGGAACAGAGGAAGGTGGTTACGAGTGGGCTCTGGGCCCTGACTTTGTTCACAGCTTAGCGTCTCCCCAGCCAGAATCCCAAGCACAAACAGCGGCTTTGAACACCTAAGCGTGCTTGGCTGCCACCACCCCAGCAGGCATCCATTCCTGTGCCTGAGTCCCCAGGCTTCAGGGTGGTTCCAGAGATGGTTCTCCAGGGCTTGGGAGGGTTAGTGGTCTCAGGAGTCCTTTGTCCGCTGCAAGAAGCGAAGCGGTGTGGCCGACCCAGGGCGGGCAGCCTTGCTCTGGGCTCTGGCCCTGCTGGCTGGAAGCCCCCACTGCATCCCAGCCTGCGGAGGCAGGTCCCAGCTCAGAATAGGGGCTTGGCGAGTGGCAGGTGGGAACGCTCCCACAGAAGAGGCAGGGGATGTGGGCCCTCCGGCTGCCTGCTAAGCTGCGGGGCTCTGAGGCCTCCCAGAAAGAGAATCTCTGCAGAGCTGGGGCCTGCTGTTAGCTCAGGCTGGATGCTGCCAGCCTCAGTCCCCAGAGAGAGTAAGCCACCAGGGACCCGCTTGCCTCAGCTCCTCACCTGTGCCTAGGGACACAAGCACCCTGCTGGCAGGGTTGTGGAGAGGATTCTGAGAGGTGCCCGGCACTCCAGCCATTACGGCAGGGGACGCCCAGCACCGGCCCAGCGTTGCCCATGGGAGCTGCTCCCGGTTTCGTTTTGAACATCGTCACCTCCCAGGGACACTAGCTAAGGTTGCGGAGCGCCGTTTAACACATGGAAGTGATGTTGCATTCGTCCAGGTTTGAGCTCTTTCCGGACAGGAGGGCACCTTGGTCGGGTGAACCCCACCGACGTGCCTAGGACCCCCACCCTCAGGGACAGACACCTGGCTGTCGATAACTTCAAAGCCACCAGCCTTTTTTTTAATCTCGATTTTGCTCCAATTTAATTACATTTTTTAGAAATTCAGGGTTTTTTTCCCACTTTTTTAATTGTACTTGAGGTCCTGGGGTCCATGTGCAGATCATGCAGGGTTGTCGCATAGATACATACACGGCAAGGTGGTTTGCTGCCTCCATCCCCCCGTCACCTGTATCTGGCATTTCTCCCCATGTTATCCCTTCCCACCCTCCCCTCCCCACAATGTCTCTCCCTTAGCCCCCCTCAACAGACGCCAGTGTTAGATGTTCCCCTCCCTGTGTCCATGTGTTCTCATTGTTCAACACCTGCCTATGAGTGAGAACATATGGTGTTTGATTTTCTGTTCTTGTGTCAGTTTGCTGAGGATGATGGTTTCCAGATTCATCCATGTCCCTACAAAGGACACAAACTCATCATTTTTTATGGCTGCGTAGTATTCCATGGTATATATGTGCCACATTTTCTTTGTCCAGTCTATCATGGATGAGCATGTGGGTTGGTTCCAGGTCTTTGCTATTGTAAACAGTGCCTCGATGAACATACGTGTGCATGTGTCTTTATATAGCAGAATGATTTATAATCTTTTGGGTACATACCCAGTAATGGGATTGCTGGGTCAAATGGAATTTCTATTTCTAGGTCCTTGGGGAATCACCACACTGTCTTCCACAATGGTTGAACTGGGAGAGGGACAGACGTTCGGAACAAACCCTAGGAAGACTCTGCATGTCTTGGCCCCAGGCTTTTAATCACTTGGGGCCAAGAGATGCAGAAGCCTTCCTGGGGTTTGTTCCAAACGTCCCTCCCTCTCCTGGGCCCCGGAGGTACAGGAGAGCCCTGCCCTTTCTGCCCTGTTTGGGTGAAACCTGCAGCTCAGAGTCTGCCCACCCAACTCACTTCAGCCCCAAGCAGGTCCTGCCCTGACTGCCTGGGGCGGCTGTGTCCCCCCAGCATGGGCCAGGCACTGTGCTGAGGCCTGGCTGCCTTTCATCCCCACACCTAGAGGTGGGGGTCCCGATGTCACCCCTGCTTTTACATGTGAGTAAACGGAGGCACTTTGACATTGAGTAACCCCCGGGAGGTTTACCAGACATCCCAGGCTTAACCCAAAACGTGGATCAACTGCCAGATCCAAGTTCTGCGCACAGCCAGGGTCCTGCCTCACTTTCTCTTCTCTGGCACAGGAAGAGCGGCAGATGCCTCACCCTGTGATTTTTCCCCAAATGCAAATCACTGTATTGCTGTTCTCTGACTCTACAAATGCTTATCTAGTTGTTGCCTTAAATCAAAACATTATGGGGGCTCAGCGCAGCAGCTCACACCTGTAATCCCAGCACTTTGGGAGGCTGAGGTGGGTGGATCACTTGAGGTCAGGAGTTCAAGACCAGTCTGGCCAAAATGGTAAAATCCCTTCTCTACTAAAAATACAAAAGTTAGCCGGGTGCTACAGCCAAGCACCTGTAGTCTCAGCTACTTGGGAGGCTGAGATAGGAGAATTGCTTGAACCCAGGAGGCAGAGGTTGCAGTAAGCTGAGATTGTGCTGCTACGCTCCAGCCTGGGCAATAGAGCGAAAGGAGGCAGGCACATCAGTCCCCATTTCTCCATCTTGACCAGAAGCAGAACGCTTTTCTTCGTCACACCAGATCCGTCTCCGCAGTAACTGCCTGGCTGCTGGAACACATCCAGGCACATACACAGGCTAGGCCTGGCCCTTGTCCCCAGTCCCCTTTGGGGGGAAGGAGTGAGCGTGCAGGGCTGTCAGAAGCACTCGTGGGCCTGGGACATACAGTCCTAGTGTAGAGACAAACACCTTTGCTTCCCAGGCCTTGAGAAGAGCCTCCTCTCCTCAACGGGGAGCGCTCTGCAGGAGCCAGGACTTAGCTCTGGAGGCTTAGCAAGTGCGCTTCACAGCGTTTCTGCTCAGGAAAATTTTGATTGTAAAGAATAAGGAGAGTTGGGTGCCATAGCTCACGTCTGTAATCCCAGCACTTTGGGAGGCTGAGGTGGGCAGATCTCGAGGTCAGGAGATCGAGACCAGCCTGGCCAACGTGGTGAAACCCCAACTCTACTAAAAATACAAAAATTACCAAGGCATGGTGGCACACACCTAATCCCAGCTATTCAGGAGGCTGAGACAGGAGAATCATTTGAACCTGGGAGGCAGAGTTTGCAGTAAGCCAAGATCATGCCACAGCACTCCAGCCTGGACGAGAGAGTAAGGATCTATCTCCAAAAAAAAAAACACGATGATGTTCTCCATGTGTGTCTATCTTGTGGCATTACCGAAGGTAGTTGGGGTAGGGGGATGGGGCTGGCCATATCCCACCCGTCGTCCCGGGCATCTCTCTGACTCCCACCCGGCTCCCGTGGGCTCCACAGACCATCTGATCTAGCAACCAGCCTCCAGCACGCTTGGCCTATTAACTACTTTTATTTTGTAAGTAGGTTGATGGAGACGCATTTCTGAAAATCTTAAAGGAATGAACAGGTTGGTTTCTTAGGGGATTTGCTCAGGAAATGAGATTTTTCCCATCTCCCAAAGGAGAAAGGACATGTCTAAATTATTGATAAGGAAGCACGCTCATCTAAGAAGCGGTGTGTTCCAGCTGCCCGTGCGCTGAGTGGTGGCGTCTGCCCTGTATTAACTCAGCTGCTTTTCCTGTCTCCGCCATTCTTCCCACCCACCCCCCATCCCATTGACATTGCTAACAGCCACACCTGGGGAGGACCAAACCCAATGCCCCCCCACTCCCAACCCTTCTGCTGGGAGGCTCCCATCCTCAGTCCAGCCATGTCCCTCTCTTCAGGTCTCAGTTTTCATCTCGCCAAGGAATGTCAGATGGGTCTTAAAACCTCACCCTCGTAGGAGAGAAATCCCAGCCATGGCTGTGAACATAGCCAGGCTCACTCTCCACGCTTAGGGGCAGGGGGACAGGAGCAGGACACAGCAGCCACGTGGGGACCGGATGGCCATCCAGACATCATCATTACCGAACTCCGTTTCAGCTGAGTGCTGGAGGGAACTTAGCAGGCAGCGCCAGCTCCAAAGGGACAGCTCAGACGGGGACTCCACTTCCCCTAAGTACGAATTAGAAGGAAGAACATCCTGCTCAGCGTAATCAGACACCAGCAAGGGAAGGTGACCAAGAAATCTGGGAGCCCAGAGGTGCTCGTGGCACACAGTCCATGCGCAGTCGGGGGTGGGGCTGTGTGGCTCTCATGCAACGCTGTGCCCTGTGCCTGGCTGCAGGGCGGGGAGAGGAAGGCAGCTCTCCCTCCCAGAGGCACACAGCCCGCTGTGCCATCAGGGATGACTTGGAGAATGACCTAGACAGGGTGGTTTCAGCTTGTCTACATCTCGTTCTGTAGATGGTTTCATCCATTGTCATAGCCACGTGAAATCAGACAGAAACGTGTCAGCAGACAGAAGTCAAGGTCAGACAATGGAAGGCGGAGGGCAGGAAAATGAGGCTGTGGGGCTTCTAGATACCACCAGCAAGCCTGAGCCAGAATTATATTTCCTCTGACTTGCTCGTGGCTGGAGAAAAATGGGAAATGTGGCCAATGACATGATTCTCATTGTCTTAAAAAGTGGATTAAAATCCAAATGTCCTCCCAGGCACAGTAGCTGCTGCCTGGAACCCCAGCACTTTGGGAGGCTGAGGCAGGTGGATCACCTGAGGTCAGGAGTTCGAGACCAGCCTGGGCAACATGGTGAAACCCCGTCTCTACTAAAATATAAAAATTAGCTGGGCACGATGGTGCATGCCTTTAGTCCCAGCTACTCAGGAAGCTGGGGCAGGAGAATCACTTGAACCCAGGAGGTGGAGGTTGCAGTGAGCTGAGATCACGCCACTGCATTCCAGCCTGGGTGACAGAGTAAGATGTTTAAAAAAAAAATGTCCCTCTGTAGATGAATGGATAAATATATCCCATTAGAGTCCATGTAATGGAATATCACTCAGCCTTAAAAAGGACTGAAATTCTGTAAAATTCTGACCCAGGCTGCAACAGGGATGAACCTTGAGGACATTATGCTGATTGAAATGGTCAGGCACAAAAGGACGGATACCGTCTGATTCTGTGTAATGAGTGTCCCTAGAGCAGTTGGATTCAGAGAGAGAGAAAGTAGAAGGGGGTCGCCAGGGGCTGAGGGAGGGGGAGTGGAGGGGGTTGTTTAATGGGGACAGAATTTTAGTTTGGAGAGATGAAAAGTCAAGGAGATGAGTGGTGGGAATGGGGGAACTGCAGTGTCACGTGCCTAATGCCAGTGAACCATGCACTGACCGGTGGTGTAAATGGTACCTTTTAATTTATGGGCATTTTACCACATAAAATTCAAACAAACAAAAAAAAACAAAAAAGTGGCTTCCAAATATGCATCAAAGGAAGAACCATTTTCCTGGGGTCCTTTAGTCTGAAAGGTCTTTCGCGGGATGTGAGGCCACTGTGGCATGTGGCCTCTAGGTTCCTCCAGTCTTCCCCATTGGGAGTTCCAGACCAGCCTGTACAACAAGGTGAAACCCAAAAATGAGCCCAGTGTGGTGGCGCGAACCTGTAGACGGCGCTACTCAGGGGGCTGAGGTGGGAGGAGCCGAGGTGGTGCCACTGCACTCCAGTCCGAGGAACAGAGTGAGACTCCATCAAGAAAAGAAAAGAGGAGGGGAGGGTAGAAAGAAAGAAGGAAGGAGAGAAAGGAAAGAAAGAAAGAGAGGAAGGGAAGGGAAATGAAAGAAGGAAAAGAACAAAGGAAGGAACGGGAAAAAGAAAGAGAGGAGAGGGGAGGGGAGGGAAAGTGAAAGAAAAGAAGGAAGGAGGAAGAGAGGGAAGGAGGGAGGGAGGGAATGAAGGAAGAAAGGGAGGAAGGGAGGGAAGGTAAAGAAGGAAGAAAGAAAGAAAAGGAAGGAAAGGAAACGGGGAAGAAAGAGGAAAGGAAAGAAGGGAAGGGAAGGAGAAGGGAGGGCTCTAGGAGGGGCATATGTGACAGGGTTTGCGTAGTCAGGAATAACATTATGGAGTTGTGGAAGGGCAATGACCGTGAAGAAAGGGCCACCGTGCTCTGGAAACCAGTCCCAGCAAGCCCAGGGTGAGTGGGGTACAGGCACGGGGTGAAAGCCAGGCCCACTGTGCCCCACAGCCCTCGTGGGCACTGCCCTGAAGGTGAGAGACAGCCGAGGGGAGGGCAGGTGAGCTACTCCCCTGAGGCTGCCCTAACAGACGAGCACACACTGGGAGGCTTCACAGGACAGAGATGTATTATTCTCTGACAGCTCTGGAGACGGAGCCATGAGGTCTGGAATGCAGGTGTCACAGGGCCCTGCCGTCTGAAAGTTCTGGGCAGGCTCCTGTTTTCCAAGCCCCAGCAGTTTTCAGTGCGACCTGGCCTGTGGCTACCTCCCTCCAATCTCCACGTCCATCCTCAAACCGCTTCTCCCCGTGTGTGTCCCCTGGGGTCCTCTCCCCCTCTTACGAGGACCCCGGGCATTGGATGGAGGGCTCACTCCGTTCCACTCCAACCTCATCTTCACTAATTACATCTGCAAAGAGCCTGTTTCCAAATGAGGTTCTGGGCAGACATGGACTCCGGGGAGAGCATTCCAGCCCGTGTGGCAGCATCTTCTCTGCATGCAGAAGGCTGTGGGTGTCTATGGATGGGTGGAGATGACCCAACGCTGGGCTCCAGCCCCCTAAGCTTGGCTGTCTCAAGGCACTCCAGGGTGTAGATGCCATTCTGGCTCTCCCACCCGCCCCACACCTCTGGGCCCAAGGGTCGTTTCTGCAGCCTTAGTGGGGTCTCTGTCTCCCCGCTGCCATCTGCTTGGTGGCATTGGGCCTTCTTCTCTTGGCTCTGCCCCTTAGAAGTTGTGTCAACCTTGGGAAAATCCCTTCTCTGGGCTTCTGTTTCTGAGCCTGACTGACGGGGACAGGTGGAGGATAGGCGATGGAGTCCCTGGCACGCCTTGGGTGTTGTAAATGTCGCTCAGTGGTAGGCCAGTGAGCTCAGCTCAGTCCACAGGTGTGTGCTAAGTTCCACTCAGGCAAAGACGGCCCCTTCCCCACAGCCCCCCACCTAAGGGCAGCCCCAGGTGCCTGCAGACCTCACCCCACCAGACAGAACCCCTAACATCTCACTCAAGCAATTGACTGTGGCCAAGTCTGCAGTCCCAAATGACATCCCTGGGCAAAGGCACATGGGCCTTGCAGAGCCCAGCACAGCCAGAAGAGTCAACTGGTCACAGAAGGTTTGGGTTGACACTGTGCATTGAGGTGGCACATGTGCTGGGGCTGGAGGCAGGTTGGCACTGGACCCAGCAATGGGAAAAGAAGCACAGTGGGCTTGCACCCGGGGCCAAGTGGGGTTGCCCCCTACTCTCTCTGATGCTCCAGGCTCTATCCAGGAGTGCTCGCCCTGAGCAGAATGATCAGCTGTGGTCAGGCGGGTCTCGACGAGAACCCCAGCTGCACCTGCTGAGGCATTTAGGGCCAACTGCTTCACTTCCCCAGGCTTCAGATTTGATGTCTGGAAACTGGAAGTGATGGTGGTACCTGCCCCCAGGGGTGTTTGGAAAGCTGGAATGATATCATCAGTGATAAAAACCCAGAAAAGCACAGTCCCCAGCAGGAGGCCTGGCACGCATTCGGCAAGCACGAGGTGTGCATGCTGCTGTCATGGGGCCCACAGCAGTGTCCACGCAGGCAGAGGGAGAGTAAGGCCCCACTGGAGCGGAACTAAAGGCCTAGCGTGCCCGGAGGGACCTTGAAGGTGGGACTGCAGGCAGGTTGCTTCCAAGCCCTGGCTGGGCTTCCTGGGAGAGGAGGCCAAACTGCTCTGAGCACAGCATGTAACTCTAACCCCTGCCCTGCTGCTCTGTGGAGGCCCAGTAAGGGCCCAGTGATGGACCTAAGTATGGGCTGTGTACTCAGAGCCCAAAGCCACTGCAGGGGCCACTGTGATGGCCAGAACCTGCTAGAACTCCTTGGTCTCCCTAATGATGGCTCAGAGCCATAAGCCAGATCCCCTCCCCTGCCCTCCTCTGCCCTCCCCTGCCCTCCCCTGCCTGATGCTCCCCTACCCTCTCCTCCCCTCCCCTCTCCTCAGATTAAATGGATGTGTCTCTCCTGCTCTGATCACCATCATCACAAGCCAGGTTGAAGCCACCCACAGCTGATTTTTTATTGACAAAATTGTGCCTTCACCTCCAAGTCCCCTTAGGGAATGAGCACAAGCAGATCGTCTCATAAAATCCGAAGTAACACAACAAGACAGCGGTGCGTGGGCATGTCTCCGAATGGCCCAGCCCCATCCCAATGCTCCCCAGGTGGCACCCCGCCACCAGCAGCAGCACACTGGGAACCAGAGCTCCTGAGCCCTTTCCTGGCACCAGTGCCTCTGCTGCGGGAACTTGCACAATGCCCAGTAAATCTACTCTGACCACAAACTAGGTCCAGGCACTGTCACTGCACATTTAGGAAAACATGGAAGGAAGAAAAGCAGAGAATAGAGTGAATATGCGGAAACTGTGTGTGCTGGACTGAATGTTGGTCACCCCCCAAAATTCCTATGTGGGAGCCCTGACCCCCTGAGGGATGGTATCTGGAGACCAGGACTTTGGGAGGTGATTAGGGTTAGATCAGTTCATGAGGGAGGGTCCCTTGTGCAATGGGACTAGTGCCCTTAAAAGAAGGGACACCAGGGAGCCTGGTTTCACGCTGCCTCCTTGCCATGTGGAGATGCAGTGAGAAGGCAGCCGTCTGCAAGCCAGGAAGAGAGCCCTCACCAGCACCCGCCACGCTACTCCCTAATCACAGACTTCCAGCCTCCAGAACTGGGGGAAAGACACTTCTGTTGTTTGAGCCCCCAGTCTATGGTATTATCATGGCAGCCAAAGAGATGGAGACCATCTCCCTGCTTCAGACATTCAAGCTTCCTCCCACACAGGCAGCTCCATGTGGTCACAGTGATCTTCCTCGCCACCTTCCACGACAGCATCCGTTGGGTCAGCTCTCCTAACCCTGGCACCAGGACAGGTCCCTCTGTTCTCTGCCCCCCTTCTCAGCCATCATTTGTGACTGATTCAGTTGTTCTTTCCAGTGGAGTTAAGAAGAGGTGCAGGTGTCCCAAAATGATGGAATCTCCACATAGCAACTCCCCAGAAGTGCAGGATGGTGTTATACAGAGGGCTTTACCTAGTTAGAGTGAAACAGGCTGAGTGCCATGGTTCACACCTGTAGCCCCAGCACTTTGGAAGGCCAAGGTGGGAGGATCACTTGAGGCCAGGAGTTCAAGACCAACCTGGGCAGCATACTGAGATACCCCATCCCTACCAAAAAAATTGTGATAAATGATAGCTAGATAGATAGCCAGCCAGGCATGTTGGTGCATGACTGTGGTCTCAGCTACTTGGGAGGCTGAGGCTGGAAAATGACTTGAGCCCAGGAGATCGAGGCTACAGTGAGCTATGATTGTGGCACTTCACTCCAGCCTGGGCAACCAGAGCAAGATCCTGCTCCAAAAAAAATTGTTTGAGACAGAGTCTCAGTCTTGTTGCCCAGGCTGGAGTGCAATGGTGCAATATTGGCTCATCACAAACTCCGCCTGCCAGGTTCAAGTGATTCTCCTGCCTCAGCCTCCCGAGTAGCTGGATTACAGGCACCTGCTACCACGCCCAGCTAACTTTTTGTATTTTTAGTAAAGATAGGGTTTCACTATGTTGGTCAGGCTAGTCTCGAACTCCTGACCTCAGGCCATCCACCCGCCTCTGCCTCCCAAACTGCTGGGATTGCAGGCATGAGCCACCGTGCCTGGCCCCAAATTTTTTTAATGAAAAATTTCAAAAACAAAGTGAAACAGACAAGGAGAAGCATCAGAAAGCATCAGAGCATCCCTTTTCTCATCTTGGAATCAAGGGTAGGAATGTGTCCCTAATGGGACTGACTTTCGGTCAATGATTATATTCACTGCCTGACACATAGTAGATGCTCATTAAATAAAAGACGCGGCTGCTGTTAATAAATTGACTTTATCAAAGAGCCAGGACACAGCCAGGAAGAAATCCATGTTCCACTTGCTTTGTGCCTTCCTAGACCTTCCCCAGAATCAAGTAACTCGCACCTAACTGGGGAGAGAAGAGATGTATGGGTGACCGTGCAGCTGAAGAGCCACCGATTAGTGGGAGGGGTCTGAGTTCAGCATGAGGGTTTTTTTTCTGGTCAGTTGTCTTGCCTGATTCACTAACAATGAATTTTACTAACGGACACTTGTGCTCTTCAAGGGCCACACAAGGAAGCCACGGTTTAATTTCTGAAGAATGAAATCTTTTATGGATAGCTAGGGTTAAAGTCTGTGGGAGGTGGGAGACCTCCGTCGTTTGGTCGGAGTTAAATAAATCACATGTCCTGGAGGAGAATTGCAGAGAAAAGCCCACAAGGACCTCATCTTTGGAGGAACTGGTGAGAAGGTGGGAGGCTGAGCTGTGAGCCAGGTGGAATAAGGGACCTAAAGGAGCAATGGGACAGGGAAGGAGAACTTGAGAAAAGTCCTTTCCGGGTGGATAAATGCACAGCCGTGGCTGGGATTCCCCAGGAGCAAATATCACTCTTAAAGGATCCGATCCTGTGCTTCAAAACAGAAGGCCAGGCTGGGCGCGTTGGCTCACGCTTGTAATCCCAGTACTTTGGGAGGCCGAGGCAGGTGGATCACCTGAGGTCAGGAGTTCAAGACCAGCCCAGCCAACATGGTGAAACCCCATCTCTACTAAAAATACAAAAAAAAAAAAAAAAAAACAACTAGCCGGGCATCATGGCACATGCCTGTAATCCCTGCTACTCGGGAGGCTGAGACAGGACAATTGCTTGAACTTGGGAGGCGGAGGTTGCAGTAAGCCGAGACCGTGCCATTACACTCCAGCCTGGGCAACAAGAGCAAAGCTCTGTCTCAAAAAAAAAAACAAAAACAAAACAAAAAAACAGGGGTCCAGTTCTAACCTCTGGAGGCAAACACTCACCTTTACAAGTTCATTCCTTTGTTCATTCATGCAGTAAACATCCACTGCCTCCCATCCATGGTGGCACCATGGATGCCACACCAGTGTCTGGGGACACTAGGACCTCTAAGATATGGTCTCTGCCCATGGGGGCTTCACAGTCTTGTGGGAAGGCAGACCAGGGGCTCCACGTTGGGCGCCCACCCCATCCACAGCCCACATTGCTCCTCGGGGAAGAGTGTGGAACCGTGCAACACCCACCCTTTCCTGGGGGAGTGGGCTGGGAGTGTGGAGACAGTCTGAGCCTGGCAGGTGGGTCTTGCCCTCTCTGGACTTTGCTGAGGGCGTGACTGCAGGTGTACAGTAGGGGGGGGCGGGGCGGGATTCACCGCCACTGTGCTGATGCCTGTGTTCCTCCAGGAACCCGATTCATGAGGCAAAAATTACCATAAATGATTATCCCACTGAGCGGCTGAGAGCAGTGTTTGCTAACATCGAGGCTGAGACTCAGCTGCGTGTTTCCCGACCCTGGGAGCACGCGGTGGGATGGCATCCGAAAGGCCCAGCCCGAGGGCTCCCTCCTTCCCCCAACTCCAGGAGTGGGCAGGTGGGACAGAAGCCAGAGAGATAGAAAATGCTGAGAGCATAGAAGAGGAGAGGGGCTGACATTCATCTCAGAAACACGAAGCCAGGTGCCGTCCCAGGGACGGGCAGCCAGGCCACTACCGGAGTTCCTTGTGCCACTACATGGGCGGGAGACCATGTAGTCTCCGCAGGGAGACCACCTTCCTTCCCACACACAAGGGCCTCTGGGGAGGCGCAAGGAACTCCATGACCTGGAGGTTCTGTGAAAGGATGGAGGACGAACCTGGGCTGAGGGAACTCCTGGCCGAAGCGCCAGGGAGACAGGTTGGACCCATTGCTGAGGCATCAAGCTTGGCTGGCTCTTTGACCACCCTCTAGTTCTGGAGCTTTCAAAAATGGAGACTCTTTGGTGATTCAAATGGGGCCCAGCCCCTGGGTTCACGCAGTGCGGGTAGGACGTGTTGCACTTTGACCAAATAAAGATGCTCGCAAGTGTATGACGTATGTAAGAGAACTCAGGGGATATCAGGAATCACTGGGAAGAGAAGGACCCGCAGAAGCGGGGAAGGTGGGACGGGTGGGGCGGGGGGGCGGGGGCCCCCCCCACCGCAGAGGCGAGAAAGGTGGGGCAGACGGGGCGCTCTGCCAGCTCCCATCTGGGCTGATGTGGCCCAAAGACTGGGAATTCCAGGGCTGAAAGTTGTTCTTGTGCTGGGAGGAAATCCGAGGGCTTGGGCACAGAACCTGGGCCAGTGGAGGAGAAAGGGCAGACACACGAGGCATTCGGGAAGAGAGGCGAAATCCCGAATGCTTGGCTTAGTCCTTCTTCGCCTTCTCAGCCCTCGGGCCAGGTCCCGCCTCCAGCAGATCTGCAGATGACCCTTCCAGCACTCAGGTCCTGGCTCCACATCCAAATGCCCCGCTGTGTGTTTTTTCAGTGGGGCTGGATTCAATGGAACCAAATTGTATTGAGTTGGAAGCACAACTCACTTCAAGAAAAGAAATCACCAGTTAAAAAAAATTCTGCTGGGTATCGTGGCTCACGCCTGTAATCCCAGCACTTTGAGAGGCCGAGATGGGTGGATCACCTGAGGTCAGGAGTTCGAGACCGGCCTGGCCAACATGGTGAAATCCCGTCTCTACTGAAAAAACAAAAATTAGCCAGTCATAGTGGCGGACACCTGTGATCCAAGCTACTTGGGAGGCTGAGGCAGGAGAATCACTTGAACCCAGGAGGCAGAGGTTGCAGTGAGCTGAGATCATTCCATTGCACTGAAGCCTGGTGACAGAGTGAGACTCCGTCTCAAAAAAAGAAAACAAAAATCTCCCAAATCAGCAAAGGCAGCAGTTGGTGAAAGCCGCTCAGATGACACATTTCCTTTCGAAGTGACTCATTGGCAGTGTCTTCCCATCACCCCTGCCCTTCTCAGTGCCACTTTGTGAGCTGTGCATGGAAACAGCTCCATGGGCCAGAAGTTGCCTTTTCCATTTTCCTGGGGAGGAGAATAGGAGCTCCACGGGGCCACCTTGGAAATGGCCTGCCCAGTGCCCAATTCAAGGTCAGCTGCTCCTCCGCCCACAGTCCTCCCTGATGGGGCTGGGAGGGACCCACCTGTGACATATGCAGTACTGCCGTTGTGATCTACACAGACTCCAGCAGGGAAGCCAGGCCCTGTGCAATCTGCAGCCACATTCATTCTCGCCTCCCACAGGGCAGGGTACTCCTTCCCACCTGTGGATGAGACAGGGCGGCGGTGGGGAGGGTGGTAGCGGAGATTGGGGAACCTGCTCTGGGGGACGGGTCGGCTGACCCAGTCACTGTGGCTGCAGTTGCTTCGCCAACTGGGGCTTGGTTTCTTTATCTGAAGAATGGGAGGAGTAAGAAGTGTGCCAGATGCAGTGGCACGTGCCTGTAATCCCAGGAACCCAGGATCTGCCTGCTAGAGCTGTCGTGGGGTGGGGGGGGGGCGGAATGAAACAGTGTACAGGAAATGCCTGACTCATAAAACATGCAGGATAAATCACCGTGGTTACCTTTTTACAGTGATGTGGATGAGGATAGCGGTGGTGGTTTTTCTACATCTCAACAAAGAGGCTGAGTCTGACCGTCTTTCAACTCCAGAAGCATTTCACTTGCTTTTACTTCTTAGGCTAAGCGTAAAGAAATATGCACGCATTCACAAATGCACGGGAGGCTGGGGACAGGGAGTGGTGTCTTAACAGGGATGGATTTTCCTTTTCGGGGAGTGAGACGGTTCAGGCATCAGAGTGGTGGGGAATGACAGCAGTGTGAACATACTTGATACCACTGAACTGTACATTTGAAAATGCTGAAAATTGTACGTTTTATATGATGTATATTTTACCACAGTTAGAAAATGTGCAAGTCATGTACACGGAAAATTATGAAACATTACTCAAATGAAGGAAGAAAATCTGTTTGTTTAAAGCATGCTGTACACATACCCCGTTGTTTCCAAACTCCTCAATGACCTACTCAGAAAAGGGAGGTGTCCCGGCACATGTGTGCAGTCCCAGGCCCCGGGAGCTAGCTCTGTGACTTTGGGCAGGAGCAGATACCCTGGCCTTGGGCCTCAGACGATAAAGTGAGTCAGTGTGGTCCCTGCCAGTCTGTCCTCATCACTGATACACAATAACACACAGCTACTGTCTCTAGAATTATGTTTGGTGGGATTTAGAATTTGCTCACTGACTTTTCTTTAATGATATTAAAATGAATGTGCAGGTTGAGGAGTTAGTTATAGGTGCACGCCACTACGTCCAGCTAATTTTTGTATTTTTAGTAGAGACGGGGTTTCATCACATTGGCCAGGCTGGTCTTGAACTCCTGACCTCAGGTAATCTGCCTGCCTTGTCCTCCCAAAGTACTGAGATTACAGGCTCGAGTCACTGCTTCTGGCCCATTAAATGTATTTTTGACTTATAATATGTTCACTTTATGATGGGTTTACCAGGACGTAGCCCCATCAAACGTTGAGAAGCAACAAACTTTTATAATAATCCCCCCAAAGTAAAACTCTGCAAGTGAATCCGAGGAGGGGGTCAGCCATAGGTGGCACACTGAGACCACACTGAGTCCCATGGCAAGACCCCATCTCTATCAAAAATACAAAAAATTAGCTGGGTGTGGTGGCACACACCTGTAGTCCCAGCTACTCAGGCGGCTGAGGCACGAGAATCACTTAAACCTGGGAGGCAGAGGTTGCAGTGAGCCAAGATTGCACTGTTAACTCCAGCCTGGTGATAGAGTGAGACCCTGTCTCCAAAAACAAACGAATAAATAAAATGAGTGTGCATGTTGTGATCGTCCTCAAAGTGACCCCCCACCCACAGCTGGAGGAGGAAGCAAATCCCCGCAGCGTGGTAGAGGAAACCCAGTGTGGGGCTAATCGTCAGCATCAACAAGCCACGGGGCCTGCATCTGTGGACAAGCCATGGAGCCTACATTTGTGGACAACCTCAAAACCAGGTTGCAGGGGTGCTAGGAGAAGGGGAAAGGGATTGCCTGGAGTTTGAGGCACAGGAAAGAAAGAGGGGGAAAAAAAGGAACATGCCAGAGTCAGAGAAAACGAGTCTGGGTGGCCAGTCCACAGTGCCCTGTTCTGTTTTAGCTCTGCCTATTATATAAACACCACCTCCCAGCCATGTTTGAGATGCAGATGGCAACCGGAGGTTAACCTGGGCAGGTTTCCTTGGACTCCTGGGGAGATGCTTCCGCCTCCAGACTTCCCTAGTCGATGAGCAAACAGCATCGCCAGCGACCAGATGCATGATGACAGCATTGATTGTGATTCTCTCTCCTTTCTCTCTTTTTCTTTTCTTAGAGAGCCCAGAGTGCCTCGGGGAAAATTGGCGGAATAAAAGGTATAAAGACTTTCTCTATTTTTCCTGAATAGTTTCTGACAGATATGAGCATGTTGAACATCTCGGGAGCTTCTGATAATGAAAGCCAGGAGTTTCTGGGGTTTCCTGGCCACCAGAGGGAGGAAGAGTTTGGGGGCTGCGGAGGGAGGCTGGGCGCCGTTTAGCACCTCTGTGTTGTCTTCTCTCTTGTCCCCCATGGGCAACCCCAACATGTGCTGGGAAGGCAGGAATGGAGGGCAGAGGGGCTGAAAGGGAAGTGGATGAATGGGGTAAGGATGGAGGACGATGGTTTTTAGGCGATTCTGGCTGGCCTGTGAAGGAGTATCATGTCCTTCCTGATCCCTTCCCTCCCCCAGCCCCGAGGTCCCCTCACCAGGTGCTCAGTTCTTGGCCACCCATCCCTCAGGCAGCCCCAGCTCGCTGGTCCAGGGTGGTCCGACTCACCTCCATGGCCCGGTCTCCTCGGGGAAGGGGCTTCAGAGATCAGCTCAGTTCCCAGTGTCGACCCTTACTGGGGGACTGGTTGCTACTGCCTGAGCCTGTCAGTCCTTCGCTCTGTACCCCCAACCCTGACTACCCACGTGTGGCTGACCCCCTCCTCGGATTTACTTGCAGAGTTTTACTTTGGGGGGATTATTATAAAAGTATGATGTTTCTCAACTTTTGATGGGGCTCCGTCCTAGTAAACCCATAGGTGAAAATATAATAAGTCGAAAATGCATTTAGTGGGCCGGGAGCAGTGGCTCGAGCCTGTAATCCCAGCACTTTGGGAGGCCGAGGCGGGCAGATCACCTGAGGTCAAGAGTTCAAGACCAGCCTGGCCAATGTGATGAAACCCTGTCTCTACTAAAAATACAAAAATTAGCTGGGTGTAGTGGCATGCATCTATAATCCCAGCTACTCGGGAGGCTGAGGCAGGAGAGTCACTTCAACTCCGGAGGTTACGGCGAGCTGAGATTTCACCACTGCACTCTAGCCAGGGTGACAGAACGAGACTCTAGAAAAAAGAAAAAATGCATTTAATGCCCCCAATAAACCCAACAAACATAAAGTCAAGAAAGTGTAAGTCAATCGTTAGTCAAAGCGTGGTAAGCTGGTGACCATCTGTGATACATATTTATTATGAATAAAATTAGAAAATGCAGGCCAGGCACAGTGGCTCACGCCTGTAATCCCAGCCCTTTAGAAGGCCGAGGTGGGTGGATCAACTGAGGTCAGGAGTTTGAGATCCGCCTGGCCAACAAGGTGAAACCCTGTCTCTACTAAAAATACAAAAATCAGCCTTAGCCGGGTGTGGTGGCAGGCGCCTGTAATCCCAGCTACTCAGGAGGCTGAGGCAGGAGAATTGCTTGAACCCAGGGGGCAGAGTTTCTATGAGCCGAGATCACACCATTGCTCTCCAGCCTGAGGGACAGAGCAAGACTCCATCTCCAAAAAGAAAGAAAAAATGCACTGAATGTCCCCAATAAACCCAACGAACATAAAGTCAAAAAACTGTGAGTCAATCATAAGTCAAACCATTGCAAGCTGGAAACCATCGTCATGTATATTTATTGTTAACAGAGTTGGGAAATGCAGGTTTGCCATGTATCTGCAGCCCTTGGCCCTCAGGTGGCCTCTCTTCTGCTAGCTCCTGAGTTTTGGGTGGTGCGTGCACAAGGCCAGCGTAGTGTTTTTCAAAAATCAGGAACAGAAAGAAGAGCCATCAGGGTTAAAGGAGTCGGAAATCATCTTCAGCCAAAACTAGAAAAGTCTGGCAATCTTTTTATACTGCATTTGCCCTAAGCCCACCCTTGGCTTGGAAATGGACACTGAGCAAATGGCCTGGGGCTAGAGCTGAGCCAGGTCCTTCTGTCCTAAAAGCTGTGGGGCCACTCAGGGCTGTGGGCAGAGGCGGCTCGGACTCTGGGCTTTCCCAGTTTCCAGCAAGGAGAGGACAGAGAGACAGAGCCCAGGGGTCCCCCACACATGGCATCAGGCTTCCCATGGTGGGCGTGTATAACAGGGTCCCTTCTACCAACTGGCTGCCCAGTGTCTGTCGAGTTAGATGCAGCTCTCTGTGGGAGGAGACAGGAGTGGCACCGGGGCTGGCTTCACAGGCTCTCCCAAGTGTTCACCAGGAGGAGGGCAGCAGCCTTCACACAGCTGCCTCCTGAGATGCCACCACTGTAAACAGAATCTATTTTACAGGGAAGCATCAGAAGGAGCCTCCAGGTGAGTCATTTACAGAATATAAAGATTCCATTTGTGGAATCCCAGCACTTTGGGAGGCCAAGGCAGGCGGATCACCTGAGGTCAGTAGTTCAAGACCAGCCTGGCCAATGTAGTGAAACCCCTTCTCTACTAAAAATACAAAACTTAGCTGGGCATAGTGGCAGGCCCTTGTAATCCCAGCTACTTGAGAGGCTGAGGCATGAGAATCACTTGAACCCTGGAGGCAGAGGTTGCAGTGAGCCGAGATTGTACCACTGCACTCCAGCCTGGGCAACAAAGAGGACTCCATTAAAAAAGAAAAGGAAGAATCTATTTGCACTCTAAGTATTGATGTGGCAATTTGCCTGGCCCTGTAGACTTGGATTTTTGCATGTTTATATTTTAAATAGCTTTACTGAAGTCCAATGGGCGTATGATAAACTTCACATAGAGTGTGCGATTTGATAAGCTTTGATATGTATGGATACCCATGACACCATCACCACAATCAAGATAATGGATATATTCACCACCCCCAACCATTATGTTGTGCCCCTTCCTCATCTCTTCCTCACACCCCACCCAATCCCCTCTTACAAGGCAAACAGGGACTCTGCTTCTTGTCACTGTAGAACATTTGCTATTTTCTGGAGTTTTAGATAAATAGATCGTAGCATCTCTAGTCACTTTTTGCTTGGCTTCTTTCACTTATCGTAGTTATTTGGCCGTTCCTCGGTGCTGTCGTGCCTATACATACTTTCTTCCTTGTTCTGGCTGAGTAGTATTTCACGCCAGGATTGGACTACAGGGCGTTTACCCATTCACTCTTTGGAGGACATTTGGGCTACTTCTCATCTGGGACTGTTGCAAATAAAGCTGCTGGGAATATTTGCGTGCAAGTCTGTGCATGGACATATTCTTCCTTTTCTCATGGGTGAAATGGCTGGATCCCAAGGGAAGTGCATTTTGACTCCAGAAGTAAGTGCCAAACTCTTCCGGAGTGGCCACCTGACTCTGCGTTCCCACCAGCCACGGGTGAGAACAGCAGTTCTTCATCCTCCTCGGCCCTCAGTGTGGCCAGTCTTTATAACGAGCTGTTTGACTAGGTGTGTGGTGGCCGCTCACTGGAGTTTTAATTTATGTTTCCCTAGTGACTAATGATGTTGAGAATCTATTCACGGGGTCATTTGGCATTTATTATGTCTTCTTTGCTAACATGTAAGGAGATTTTTTTTCTCCTGTGCTTTCTCCTAGATGTTCTACAGTTTCAGGTTTTACATTTCATTCTATGATTCATCTCGAATTAGCTTTCGCACGGGGCAAGCTGTGGATTGAAGTTTATTTTTCTGCTTAGGGATGTCCAATGATTTCACTATCACTTGTTAAAAAGATCATCCTTTCCCCCATTGAATTATCCCTGCAGTCTTATCAAAAGTCAGTTGTCAGTGTTTGTGAGTCTGTTCTGGGTTCGATATTCTGTTTCTTGGATCTACTGGTCTGTCCGGACACCAGGCCTCCGACAGCTATTACAGTGATTGTTATGGCTTCACGGTAAGTCTTGAAATCAGGTAATCTTCCTGTTCTTCGTCCTTCTTTTTCAAAGTCGTATGGGCTCTTCTAGGCCCCTTACATTTCCTTATGAATCTTAGAATTAGTGTGTGAATTTCTAAGGAAAAAAAAATGCCAGCTGGGATTTTGATCGGGATTGTATTGAATCTGTAGGTTTGAGGGATTGATATGGTCTGGCTCCATGTCCCCACCCTAATCTCACCTTGAATTGTAATCCCCGGTGTCGAGGGCGGGGCCAGGTGGAGGTACTTGGATCATGGGGGCAGTTTTCCCCATGCTGTTCTGGTGATAATGAGTGAGTCTCATGAGATCTGATGGTTTTCTAAGTGTCTGGCATTTCCCGTGCTTGGACTCATTCCCTCTCCTGCCGCCCTGTGAAGAAGTGTCTTCCACCATGACTGTAAATTTCCTGAGGCCTCCCCAGCTATGTGGAACTGTGAGTCAGTTAAACCTCTTCTCTTTATAAATTACTCAGTATTACTGGGTATTTCTTCACAGCCGAATGAGAATGGACAAATACAGCCATCACTGACACCTTAGCAATACTGGACCCTCTGACTCATAAACAAGGTATTTCTCTCCATTTATTTAGAACTTCTTTAATTTCTCTCATCAATGACTTGTGGTTTTCAGTGTATGGATTTTACACATCTTTTCTTAGATTTATTGCCAATGTCATTCGTATTTTAATGCTTCTTAAAATGATATTTTTCTTTCCGTTTCTGATTGATTATTGTTAGTGTATAGAAATAAAATAGATTTTTGTACATTGATCTTGTGTCCTGCTAAATCCATTTACTAGTTCTAGTAGATTTTGTGTCAATTGCATCAGGTTTTCTACATAAATGATTGTGTTAACAAAGACAATCTTATTTTACAATAAATACAGCCCCAATGTGCCCGGGGCTGTATTGTTCCTGCTACTAAGGCAAGACTCTGCATGCTCTACCCAGTGCCCCATGAACAGTAAAGAGTTCCCCCGGTCCAATCTGACTAGTGAGGACTGAGCTATTCCTGGCCCTGTGAGGGTGCTGAGCACTGGGTCCCTAGTCCCTCGTCCCTCCAGGGAGTTCTTGCCTCAGCCTTGGGTGACTTCCTCCCAAGCTTGTGCTGATCAGTGCTCAGCTGAGTGCTCAGTGGGACCCTCTGAGTATCTATAGAGCTCTTTCTCTGTCCAGCTCCTTCTCCCTGCTCTGTCTTACAACTCTAGCCACCTTGTCTCCCCACCTCTCAGCCCTGTCTCCTCAACTCGGGAGTACATGAGGCTTCACGTGGGGTCCCTGCACCATGGCCTGAAAACTTCCTCCAGTCAGCTGGGACGATTGTGCCACTCCTCTATGGCCAGCGCTGGGGGTCGCTGCACTTCATGGTGTCTTGTTCAGTGTCATGAAAACTATTCTTCAGCTTGTTATTGTTCTAGGAGGCAGGCACATCAGTCCCCATTTCTCCATCTTGACCAGAAGCAGAACGCTTTTCTTCGTCACACCAGATCCGTCTCCGCAGTAACTGCCTGGCTGCTGGAACACATCCAGGCACATACACAGGCTGGGCCTGGCCCTTGTCCCTAGTCCCCTTCGGGGGAAAGGAGTGAGCGTGCAGGGCTGTCAGAAGCACTCGTGGGCCTGGGACACACAGTCCTAGTGTAGAGACAAACACCTTTGCTTCCCAGGCCTTGAGAAGAGCCTCCTCTCCTCAACGGGGAGCGCTCTGCAGGAGCCGGGACTTAGCTCTGGAGGCTTAGCAAGGGCGCTTCACAGCGTTTCTTCTCAGGAAAATTTTGATTGTAAAGAATAAGGAGAGTTGGGTGCCATAGCTCATGTCTGTAATCCCAGCACTTTGGGAGGCTGAGGTGGGCAGATCTCAAGGTCAGAAGATCGAGACCAGCCTGGCCAAAATGGTGAAACCCCAACTCTACTAAAAAATATAAAAAATTATTGGTGGCACATGCCTGCAATCCTAACTACTTGGGTGGCTGAGATAAGAGAATCGCTTGAACCCAGAGGCAGCGGTTGCAGTGAGCAGACACTGTGCCACTGCACTCCAGCCTGGGTGACACGGCGAGACTCCATCTCAAAAAAAAAAACGAATAAGGAGAGAAAGAGAGAGAGAAACAATACCTCCAACTCTCAAAGATTGGGTGGTGGGGAATGTCAGATACCAGGGAGAAGGGAATCTAGAGGCCCCCAGCAAACGTACCAGCCTCTCTCTCACCATGTGCCACTGCGCCTCCAGGTACACCCTCCTCGCCCTCAGTGAGAATAGCTGAAGAGGACCCATGGGAAGCTAAGCCTGCTTGGTGTTCCAAATCACGATCCCTGCACCTGCCTCAGCTGGCTCAGGCACACTCAATCCTTTATCTGGACACAGTATCTCCCACTGACAAGGAGCTTGGACACAGGTTACTGCAAGTGACACCTGCCATCCTGTGTCATCCTTGCAATAGGCCTATTTGGAAGGCAGGAGCAGCGCTGGTGTCCCCATTCTACAGATGAGGAAACTGAGGCTTAGGATGGGTCAGTCATTTGCCCAGGCCCACGTTGGAAGTGGCCAAGGCAGGGCCACAGCCCTCATTGTTCTGGCTTCTTTTCACACTGAGAATCTCCCTGGAGAGGTCCAGGCTCCCTGTAGGAGACTGCAGATGTCATAGGCTTGAATTTCTGAGCCTACCCCCATCTGTGCCTCCTCATGCCGCCCCAAAGGAGCTCTCTGACCAGTGGGAGACACAGAGGACGCACATGAGCTCTCCTCTCTGCTTTTTTTCTTTTCTTTTCTTTTCTTTTTTTTTTTTGAGATAGAGTCTCGCGGTGTCACCCCGGCTGGAGTGTAGTGACACCATCTCAACTCACTGCAACCTCTGCTTCCAGAGTTCAAGAGATTCTCCTGCCTCAGCCTCTTGAATAGCTGGGATTACAGGCATGCGCCACCATACCCAGCTAATTTTTGTATTTTTAGTAGAGATGGGATTTTGCCATATTGGTCAGGCTGGTGTCAAATTCCTGCCTGCCTCAGCCTCCCAAAGCGCTGGGATTACAGGCAAGAGCCAACACACCCAGACCTGTCCTTTCTGTTTTGTTTTGGTTTGGTTTGGTTTTTTGTTAAGACAGAGTCTCACTCAGTCATGCCATGGTGCGATCTTGGCTCACTGCAACCTCTGCCTACTGAGTTCAAGCCATTCTCCTGCCTTAGCCTCCCAAATAACTGGGATTACAGGCACACACCACGAGGCCCAGCTAACTTTTTGTATTTTTAATAGAGATGGGGTTTCACCATGTTGGCAAGGCTGTTCTTGAACTCCTGACCTCAAGTGATTTGCCCGCCTCAGACCTCGCAAAAAGCTGGCATTACGGGCATGAGCCATCGTGCCTGGTCTTCTCCTGTCCTTTGAGAGACCATTTCCACTGTCACAGTTGCTAGCGTCCTAGCTTCATAGGACTGCACGGCTCCTGCCTCACCAGAGGGTTCTGTAATACGCGTCAGGTGGTAGGAGTGCTTGGTGTACACATGCATGTGTTTGGGCTAGTGCATCAGTTCAGCTTCTGTGGTGGGGGAAATAAAGAGATGCCCCAGAATGTTGACCACAAAGGGTTAACGCAAACTCTCAGCCACGTCTGACTCTGAGAAGGCCAAAGCTGCTTTGCTCCATATCAGGGATGCAGCGTGGGCACTGCTTGCTGGCAAATCAGCTCCCAAACTCTCAGGTTCTGCATCGCAGAACCAGAAGAGGGTCCCTGGTGTCTCCCTTGGCTTTCTGGATATATCCAGCTGGGTGGTTTTGTGCTACCCATGAAAGCAGCAGGGCATTAAACATTTGAGCTGGAATCGGAGGAGAGCAGAAAGAAGTCTGTGTGTGTGCGTGTGTTTGTGTGTTTGTGTGGAAGTATAAAAACCCCGCGCCTGTGTTCTCCCCAGAGTATTAATTACAGCTGGAGAGGAGACTTGTCCAGGCGTGTTCCGCTTGGGCAGAGTAATTTCTCCCTGGTTTTCGGGGAGCGGGAGGCGTCACGGTGCAGAGAGCAGGACACACACCTCTCTCCCCGGCTTCATGGCCACCCAGCCTGCTCTGGAGCGGACAGCTTTGCCAAGGCCTGGGCCAGAGGGAATGCAGAGAGCCTGCAGATAGGGCCAGGGAGGACAGGCAAGATAGTGAGCCCTTGACAGAATTCCACCTAAGACAGAACAGGCAACAAGAGAGGCCTGTGAGCGGCTTAGGAGGAGGAGGAGGCCCAGCTCCCTGTGATGGAGGAAGGGCAGGGAAGACATGAGCCCCCGGCCAGCCTGGCTGCCCACACCTAGGTCCTTCTGCCCCTGCAGGCCTTGCACTGATGCCAACTGCCAGAGGGATTCACAGGGGAAGGGGGAGGTCCACAGAGAAGGCCGGTGTGATCCCTATTGGTGTCTGAAAAGCTGCAGTACCTATCTGCTCCCTGCTAAGCAAAGTGGAGGACCCTGCACAGTGATGGCTACAATTCAGGACCTCGCTGGCCTCGGCATGACCAACACAGAGGCCCGAGCACACCTTCCCCTGCCCTGGATTCCTCCCAACCTCGCTGGACACTGAGGCCACCTGCCTGCGTCCCTGGGGCTGGTCGGGGCCTCCCGGAGTGCTTGGCCTCTCGGCCATCTCATGTGTCCAGTTACAAGCCATAGAGCAGAGGGTGCCCCTGCCAGTCAGTCTCCCCACGCCGCCAGTTCCAGGCAGCCTCCCCATGCTGCCAGCCCCAGGCAGGTGACCGTGAGCCAGGCCCCGTGCTGAGTCCTTCTCGATGGCAGAGTCCTCAGTGGCACGAGTGACCTGTTCCTCTTGTGAGCACACACGACATGCTGGAGATGCAGAGGAGCCGGACACAGCCTCTGCCCTGAGTGAGCTCAGGCTCAAACAGCACTCGCCCCTCCCGGGGGTGGGCTGGATTTCTGACATCCATGGGGCACCTGTGTCTGGTCTATGGGATTAAAGGACACCAGCCCAGGAAGAAAAGGGGAAGGCACTCAGAAACTGAGGCCCAACCTGCCTCTGCAGGTGTTCCCGGCCGGCCACTGCTTCACTGCGTCTCTCGGGACTTACTTTGTCTTACTCTGCTGGAATGAGCCCCTGGGGACTCAGCACACAGAACTGGTGGTCTCGGCCAAAGCCAGCAAGAAGTCTCCGTGGCTCCTTTGCTGGGAGTCTAGCCTGCCAACTGGCTGGCGCTTGCAGATGAGTTAGAGGGAGAGGGAAGGAGGGAGAGTGAGAAGGGAGCGAGGCAGGGTTGGAAGCACCGCAGCCTTCTGCTGCTTCTGCAGATGCTCCGTGCAGGCCAGAGTGAGAGGTCACTGTCCAGAATGCTGAGTGGGTTCCCCCAGGCCTGCCAGGTCCCAGAGCCTCCCGAGCAATCTGGGAGAGCCAGAATCTGTCCTTATCCCGTCTCACGCTGGTGGAAAATTTACCAGCCTCGAGCTCCCT
This sequence comes from Callithrix jacchus, assembly GCF_049354715.1. Lineage (NCBI taxonomy): Eukaryota > Metazoa > Chordata > Mammalia > Primates > Cebidae > Callithrix > Callithrix jacchus. Next base: position 134,963,564 of record NC_133506.1, on the reverse strand, counting down.
CTTTCCTAACTCACATACCTGCAAATGCCCATGTCCCTTGATTAGTGGTGACTTTTTTATCCAGTACCTGTGTGCCAGACCCTCCCCCTTGGTGATTGCTAAACCACCATAATCACCCCAGGAAGGTAGATGTTGCCATCCCCACTCTACCAAAAAGGGAACAGAGGCTCAGAGAGGTTAAGTAATCTCCTCAAAGCTTCCCAGCAGGACAGCAGCTGGTCTGGAATTTGAGCTCAGGTCTGAGTGTTGCCGCATCCTAGGCTCCTGCCCTGCAGAGTGCTGCCCAGGGCACGCTGGGTGCAGTCACAGACCCCATGCATTCTCTTGGCCACGGTGGGAAGGATAGACAGCAGGCGACTGCTAATCAGGCCAGGAAGCCACCCCCACCTCCCCGTGAACAGCAGCCCTCACAAAATCCTCAGGCTGAGCGGAGATAGTCGTGAGGTTCATCTTTAGACACCTGGCCCACCTCTTGTTCAGGGAATGCGCTGCTGGGGGTGATGCTAGAACTGCAAAACTCCAAGTTGGACCATGCTCCTCCTCTGCTCCAAATCCTCTTGTGACTCCTACTTCTCCTGGAGAAAGGCCAAAGTCCTCACAGTACCCTCCCTTATAAGACCTCCTATGATCTGACCACCTGTCCCACTGCTGCCTGCTCACTCTCATTACTCCAGCCCATGGGCCACCTCACTGGTTCCCTGAATAACTAGACACATCCCCATGATGTGGAACGCCCTCTGCCAGGGGTATTTTTTGCTGGAATATTCTCCCTAGAGAGCCTGAGATCCCCTTCTTTGGACTCATCCAGATGGGCCTGAACATCACCTCATCAGTTACGCCCACCCTGACCACCTGGCTGAACACTGCAGCCCCCTCCTCTGCCCTCCCAGACCCCCACCCTACTTCCCCCGCCACTATCACCCTTTGACATGCAAGAGGATTTTCTAATTAATTATGTTTGTTGATTTTCCTCCCCGGTACAGGATAAAGCACCGGAGGGCAGGAAAGTTAGCCTGTTTGGTTGAAAGCTGGGTCCCTTGTGTGGAACAGCGCCCAGCCTGCAGTTGGCACCCCACACACATTTGTGGATTTGTTGATGAGGCAGAAGGGACCCAGCAGCCCCCTGCCCAGTTGGGGTCCATTGGTCCTCGAGGCACAGACACACACTTCCCTTGGCTACAAGGAGTTCCAGAGTCAATCCAGCAACCAAGCACCCAGCTGAGCACTTACAGAATTGATCCAGGGGGCCCGATGCGTGGCTCACACCTTTAATCCTAGCCCTTTGGGAGGCCAAGGCCGGCAGATCACTTGAGGTCAGGAGTTTGAGACCAGCTTAGGCAACATGGTGAAACCCTCCCTCTACTAAAAATACTAAAATTAGCCAGGTGTGTTGGTGCATGCCTGTAATCCCAGCTACTTGGGAGGCTGAGACATGAGAATCTCTTGAACCCGGGAGGTGGAGGTTGCAGTAAAGCCAAGATGGTGCCATTGCCACTCCAGCCTGAGTGACAGAGTGAGACCCTGTCTTAAACAAAAAAAGAATGGAGTGGGGTAAGAGCAGTGCTGGGGAGGGGGCTGGCCAGTGAGTGATGCCCGGGGAGGGAGCTTGAGACTGGGAGATGGCTGAACTTTCCAAAGGGGAAGAGAGGCTGACAGTGCGTACCATGTGGGCTGTGTACTTGCTGGTCTCCTTTCATTGAGGACTGGATGATAGGGGCGTGTTTCTCGGAGGTGACGTGTGAATGGTCAAAGGGCACTGGCTCCTGGGGTGTCTCTAACGGTGTGCCACAAGCCTCCGTTCTCAACCCCGTCTTAGTCACGCCTTTTGCCGGCGGCTTATGTAACCTGTTAGTAGGTGTGATGATCAAATTGTGATCGGTCTGCTGATGAGAGGAATAGCTAACAGTTCGCCTGGTCTGCAGCCTAGCGCCAGAGGTGCGATTAACTATATGTAACAAGTCTAACTGTAAAATCTTGCTCTGAGTTCCAAAAACACTAGTGGGATGAGTACAGGAGGAAGAAGACTTAGGGGCTACCATTGATCACAACTTCAGGACAGTTAGAGAGACTGGAAGACTATCCTTCAAACTGGAGCGCTGTTAACCATTACGGTGTAAACCAGTCGTGTCCCGGGAAACCCGGAGGCATCGTGACTCCAGGGATAAGTGGCTGCCATCCAAAGCTGCTTCTGTTTAGATGGCAGAGGTGAGGTCTGCTCCCAATCACTGGAAGGGATCCCTGGACCTCAGAGCCACCTGGAATGTTAGGTTCACCCTGGACTTCCCAGCCAGGGCCAGGAGATATTTCGTAGCCAAGTGGAAAAGATGAGGTGGATGTCCAAACACACCCTAAGGGAAACGGCCCCAGGTACCAGTTCTGTGTGCCCAGACCAGGAAAGAGCTGGTTGGTCTGTCTTGGAAAGTTCAAGGGCCCGCCTGGCCTGTGGAGGAGGAAGGCCACGCAATGCCTGTGGCCTCAGATGGTGGAACTAAGATCAGCAAGGAGAGTCTGGAGGAGATGAATTTCAGGCTGCTTAAAAGAACTTCTGAAGGTGACAGCTGGCAGCCAGGGGGTGGGCCCCCTGAATTCTCTGTCCTTGGTCCTTGGAGGCATCCATGGTGGGGAGGCTGCAGAGGAACTTCCTGTGTCCTGGGAGGGGAGGGGCCAGGTGAGTCTCAGGCTCTTGCTGGCAGTCCTGCCTCGGTGGCCACTGTATATTACTGTTTGGGAAGAAGAATCTGCCCAGAGACTCTTTCGATCAGGACACACGCAGAGAGTGGGCGAGGTGTGCGGGAGGCAGCATTCGCATGGCCTTCCCTCAGCCTGCCGCATCTTCCCTTCTGCTGTCTCTCTCTGCCCCCCAATAGACACACCTTCGCCTTGTTCCTCCTGGCCCCTCTCTCGATGCTGAGGTGGATTTTCCCTTCCTAAGTCCCCTCTCCTGCTGCTGAATTATTGAAAGTGTTGTTTGCTTTATCGCTGTGCTGGGGTAAGGGACACTGCCGCAGAGCAGCTGAGCTTGGAATGCATCGCTGGCCCAGGACAGCTGCCCAGGCCACAGAATCCCTTCCCCAGAACCCCTCGGTGGGGGAGCATCCTGCACCCCAGCCCCACTTTCTCCTCCTTCATCATTATTTATTCATAACTGCTGGCTTTCTGACCAGACATGCGGCATCCTGCCACGTCTCAAGCCACCAGCCTAGAGGGCTGCAGGCAGAATGTGCAGCAAATGTCACCACCTGGCCCAGGTACAGGGTCGGGTCTCTGTGCTGGGGTCTACAGGGACCAGCTGAGACCTCCAGGGCATGTATGGAAGTGTTCTGTCCACTGGGGGTTGCCCCAGCGGGGCTGCCACATTGGTACATTTCTAGAGAAAGGTACATTTCCTGCATGCAGAGGTGTGTGTGTGATCACACATGCTATGCAGCTGTGTGTGTGTGCAGGAGATATCAGGGCATCCATGCATGTATGTGTCCAGATGTACATGCAGCTGTGTATGGGGGGGAGTCGTGTGTGTGTGTGTGTGTGTGTGTGTGTGTGTGTGTGCAGGGGATATCAGGGCATCCATGCATGTGTGTGTCCAGATGTACACGCAGCTGTGTGTTGGGGGCGTCATGTGTGTGTGTACAGATACACGTACAGTTGCATGTGTGGTCTGCTGTTGCCCCATGTCCACTCCAAGTGTGGATTTTTAGAGCAGAAACCCTGGAACTTAACTTGACAGAGGTCTTGCCTGTGAGCTCATTTCTCTGAGGAGGGTGATGGAGTGGCCACCCTAGAACTTAGAGGATCCAGGAGACAGGCAGCTTGCTCAAGGCAGACACGCCATATGGGCAGGACCCCAGTGCATGCAGGAAAAGGTAGCACAACCACACCTCCACACCCCAAAGGCGCAGCCTGGGAGATTCACCACTGTCTTCTCAGACCCTCCAGACTGGAGCCCAGGGGCACAGGATCCAGAGGAAACTGCTTCTTTCTCAGCTGTCCTCTCTAAAGAGCAGCCCACCCCTCGCTCGGCCACCTCTTCATTCTCTATTCAGCCCCACAGCCAGCATTTGGGCATTTGCACCATGCTGGCCACCTGAACATAACAGGTGTGGCTGAGCCTCTACCCTCTAGGAGCTGCCCATGTGCCCAGGGCAGGGCCAGCCCAGTCCACATGCAATGACCAGGCCGTGTGTGAGGGGACAGGAAGGAGGGGCTCACGACCATCTCTGGCAGGCACTGCCATCCTGTGAGCTTTCTGAGCCCAAAGCTCAGCTTTCTGGACATATGCAGGGGGAAATGTGGCTGCAAGGGGCCACAGAACACCACCCAGAGTCTCCAGTGCAGGGGATTGTGCCAGCTCAGGCTCCCCAGACCTCTAGCCCTTTGAAAAGAACAGGAGATAGGAACTTCCCCAAGCAACCCTGGAGCAGGGCTGGCCCTGCCGCCCCAGTTTGGACATGAGGACACTGAGGCAGAGAGCAGTGACGTGGCCCACAGCCTGCAAGGCTGGCAGCAGCAGGCTGGGTTTAGATGGATCTCAGGCCTCTGTACCTTCTGGCCAGGGCTGCTTCCTTGGCATGAGCTGGCACAAAGTGTTTGATCCCCAGGGAGCCATAAAGGTCCTTAGACCTGCTAGAAATCAGGCAGCAGGTCCCTAGGGCATCGGCTCTGGTGGACACCTGCTTTCCCACCCCCGCAGTGTTTGTGGCTGGTGGAGGTTTTCGGGCAGTCTCATTCTAGAGCTTGCAATGTGAGCAGAGGATGCTCTGCCTTCTGGTATTCCTCTCATACTTCTGCCCTCTGCACCCTCCCCATCTGCACCCCCACCCTTGCCCGCTTCCACCAGGCATCTGTGTCAGCCCCACAGACTCAAAGCTGAAGATGCTGCCTGCATCCCGGCGCTGCCCCTGGGCTTGCCCAGCCAGGGAGCTATGGGTGGGGGCCTTGGAGGGGAACCAGAGAGCAGAGCCAGAGGCTCCAGTGGCCGACCCCCACCTCCTCCTTCCCAGCTGGCCCTCCTTCCACTCAGCCAGGTCCCCAGTGGAGGAGTGACAGGGTGGGGGACCTGTGTGGATCTGGGGTGAGCACTCCCTGAGGACGATCGTGAATTCGCCTGGACCCCACCTTACCGCAGCTGGACACGGTTGGGTTGGGAAACCCAAGTCACCCTTCAGGGAAAGGAAGTCCTGGGTGTTCAGTCTGGGGCTGGCCCCTGAGGCCACCAGCCCAGGGCCAAGGGGGACAGGGCTCTCCAGAGGGAAGAGTGGAAGCATGAGAACTAGCAGAGCAGGGGCGTCGGACTCCTCACAGCCGCCCACCCTCAGCCCCCAACATGAACGGGCCTCTGGGCCTCAGTGTTTCTTGTTGGAAGAAACTCTGAAAACCATAGAAAGAAGTCTCTCTCATCTCTTCAAAGAGCAGGTGACAGCACACGGGCTCTGGCCCTCAGGCCGATGGTGGAGCGGCCTCCCCACCTGGCCCTGGGGCTGGGTCACTGGGTGTATGCAGCACATGGGTGGCACTGGCCAGAGACAATGGGCTGTAAGCAAGGCAGGTTGGCTGGGAGGCTCCTGTCCACACAGCTCAGCCAGCATGGGCCTTTCAGCAGCGCTAAGCAGAAATCCCCACTGCAGGGCAGTGAGTCCCCAAAGGCCCCGGCCCCCAGCAGCATGGGTTAGTGGAGAAGGCACCCAAGTCCCTCTTGGATAGGGCGTCCTGGAAAATGCTGAGGCAGGACAGACGTTAGACGCAGACTCTCCGGCAGGCGGCCCCACCTCCCTGCAATCCACCCTCTCACCCCCACTGCACCCAATGCACATTCAACTTCTGCGCCTTGTCTCTGATTGGCCCATGCTCCAGGCCTAGAGAGCTGCGCCACCCCACCTCTGCAGAAGCTGCTCCTCCTCTCTCCCTGCTGCTCCAGACTGGGGGCTGGGGTCTCCAGGCAGTGTTACCTCTCCATCACTTCCAAATCTCATCTCCCACCATCTGAAGCCAAGAGAGGCCTTCCGAGAATTGTACTAACCTTCAGTGAAATGTCCTCCCCATCCCTGTCCCCATCCCGTCTCCATTCCAGTATCCGTGAGATCTGCCAGGCTGGAAGGTTTGTGCCACCCGCCCCCCACCCCCCCCCGTGTCCCCTCCTTGGCGAGCGCTGGAGTTAGGACACTGTAGCTCAACTCCGAGCAGAGATCTGGACAGCAGAAATGTCCAGGATGGGGCAGTGCCAGGCAGGACCCCATCGATGAGCGAGCAGAGAGCAGGCAAGGAGCTGAGCAACCTGGGGAAATAAACCGACAGAGGCAGAGACACAGGGAGGGGTAGAGGACCTAGAGTGAGCAGGAGCGAGCTGGAGGACCCAGAGTGAGCAGGAGCGAGCTGGAGGCAGGGAAGAGAATCGCACTTGCTAAGACAGCTGCAAGTGACAGCTAAACTGAGCGCCAGTGTGGGGGGACCGAACCCCCACCCCACCAACCTGCCTCCAGCCGCTGCTCCCCTGATTGGGTCTTGTCCCCGCCTCCCCAGGAGCCTGCCGTGGAGCCGCAGTTCCAAAATGATGATGTATTTTTGGGTATGTACCAAGCGTGGACTGCGTGTTGCTTTTTCACTCTGGGCAGATCTGGGGCTGAGATGTTGGGAGGGTCAGCGTGCCCACACCCCCCCGCCGCCGTGCCTCCCCAGGCCATGCCGGCCTTTCCCCCAGGGCCCAGCAGGCAGGGGTGCAGTCGGAGGTGTCCCCAGGCAGGGAGCGCTCGCTGGCTTTCGGCCACTCTTCTGGGTGGGCCTCGGATGTAGAAGGTGGGGCTGAGACAGGGGGCTGCGCCCAGGCTCCAGAAATGCCGGCAGGGGTTACGCTAGCCCAGCCCTCTCTGGGCGATTCCTCGGCCTGGTCTTAAAGGAAAACCTTGGCAAATTCCCCCAGCCCAAACTTTAAATGGCTCCCAGGAACCCAGCACACCAGCCCCAGCCCCACGAGCTCCCCTCCTCCTTATCCTGCACCTTTACTCTTCCCCTTCCCATTCAAAATCAGGTGTGGGAAACTGGACCCTGGGAAGGAGGAAAGGATCACCCTGCTAGGCGGAGCCGGCCTCCCGGGGCTCTGAGCCCAGACAGGAGCAGCTTGCAGAGGTCCTGGGGAGAGGAAGTGCCCCCACCCTTCGGCCTCCCCCACCTTCCTCTGCAAGCCCCTGTGCCTTTTGGCAAAGGAAATGAAAGACCAGAGTAGGGGTGGGAAGGGGCAGCACCTGACAAGGCCAAACAGGAAGGGGCCTCACTGTGAGGGGAGGACCAGGCCATCCTAATTCAGCTGGGCAGAACTAGGAGAAGGAAAGGTTTAGGGTGTGTGTGTGTGTGTGTGTGTGTGCACATGCTCACACTTTGGAGAAGGCTGCATATCCCGGGATCATCAGCCTCTAGGCTTGCACAGAGGTGGTTTGGAAATCGTGAATTTCCTGTGCTTTCCATGTAGGGTGAGTGTCTCCCCTGGCCCAGCCAGCAGCCTCAGCCCAGGAACACGACCCAGGCAGGGGCCACCCATATCCGGGTACCTCTTCCTCCAGGTTACCCTCCCAGGTCCAGAAATGACCTGCTCTGCAACTGGGACTCCCCAGCCACAGTCCAGCCCTGTCACCAGGAGGAGGACTCAAGGTCCAGGAGCCCCACTGGGAGAGCCTGAGCCTGCACAGGTGCCTGTGAGGCCCACACCAAGCAGCTGGACCATGGGCCAAGCAGGGGTCTGCAGAGCAGGCTGAGGCTTACAGAAGCCACGGCAGCCTCTGAGAAGGGCTGATGGCCCCCGGGAGTCTGAATGGCCATGGTCAGGCTCACCACCTGTCACCCCACAGGCTGAGCTCTGCTGACTTCGCTCCCATTCAGGGCAAAATTGGGGCCAGGTGCCCCAGCCTCCGAGTCTGCACAAAGGCCTTTGTTCCACCAAGAATGTCCTGACATGTCCCACCAGTCCCCCTCCTCATTCTTCAAGGCCAGCCTCAGGGGCCACTTCCCCAAAAACATTCCCTGAACCCACAGGCAGAATGGACTACTGTTTCCCGGCCTCCCCCATCTCAGCTCCCTGTCCTGACCTGGCATATGTGAGCTGGCCCAGGAGCCCCTTCAGAGCCCGGAGGGGGCTTCCCTCTCTGGTGGGGGTCTGGTTGCCTGGCTCCTCTGGGGGTCTGGCTCCCAGAATGCCCCCTCTCCCCAGCAGAGGTTCTGCCTGTCCTCAGCCTTGCTCAGCCAAGCCCTGGGGCCAGGCCAGGCTCCTCTGCTGTACCTTGCAGGCTATTTAGGATGGGGTGGAACCTGATCAGGAACCTCATCTACCCGGGAGCCAGCTCCCCAGCTCCACTTCCAGGCTGGGATTCGGAGCTGGACAGAGAACCGGGCCCCCACAGAAGGACCCTCCTTCTCGCCTGCTCTCCCTCCCTGAGCCATGTCACCACCCCAGTGTGGGAGACGACACCGAGACGCTGCCACCCGCCAGGCCCCCTCACAGCCTCACCAGCGCCATTCCTGTTGTCCACCTGGTGCCCACACACTCCTCAAATTCACACTCAAAACGGAGCCTTGAAAACTGCTGTTTCCTTCAGATTGTCTCCTCCATCCTTGCCCTGCCCATCACCAGTGGGTGCCACCATCTGCCCGACCCCAGCTCCTGGGGTGGGTCCTGCCTCCCTCTTGCCCACCCCCAACTTCCCACTCAGCTTCCAGGCCCATCCCCAGCCCCACCTGCCCCAACCAACAAGGAGCGCCAACTTCTCCCCACCCTGCCCTCTCAGCTCCACCTCACCCGCACCTCCTTCCAGCCCTTCCCTAAGCACCGTGGGCCAGCCAAGCTGAGCTGCTCCAAGGTTAATCCCAACATCTGCCGTGTTCTCCCTCAGGCTTGTTCCACCTAAAAAAAACTCCCTCCCTCCCACCCTACCCCCCTTAGCTGGCTCCTGCTTAACTTCAGAGTGAGCTTTCAGGCAGGGGGACACTAGGGGCTGCTGCAGGCATGGAGTCAAAGGCTGCTTAGCTGTCACCATCTCCAGGAAGCCCTCCCAGAGCATCCCGCAGCCAATGTCATTTCCCCCTCTGCACCCCTGCCCTCATCCTTGGGTGCTCCTGTTACCGTTCACCCCTCCACCTCCCCTCTGCCGGTAGCTCCCTTGAGCTCCCTTGCCGGGTCTTATTCAGTTCTTGTTCCACGTACCTGCTCTGTGTCTGATGTTTGGCTGAGGTTCTGGGAACCCTAAACAGTGAAATGAATAAGTGACTGAATAAGGAAATGAGTCTTCTGAGTGCAGGAAGGGGCCTGGCCAAGGTGTTCCCTGCAGCAGTGGCTCTGTAGGGCTCCCCACTCAGGTGCAGCCTCCTCTCCCATCCCCGAATGAGCATGTCTTCACCTCCTATGGGCGTAGCTTTTCAAGGGCAGCACTGGAGATATTGCCGCTCCCGTTTCCAAACTGGCAAAAGTTGTGGCCGATGATTTCTGTGCTTGTGAAGGGGGGGCCTGGCCTTGGCAAAGCAGGGGTTGGGTGCAGGGAGGAACCTGCCCCAGGCCCTTTCAGCTTGGTGGTGTAGGGAGGCAAGAGGGGGTGTGGAGGTCACTGCGGTTCTGTGAGAGAGGCCCGAGGTGGGGGGCCTGCCTGCTTTGGGGGCATCTCTGCCTTTGGATGGTTCATCTGGGGACACCCCCTGGAGGAGGGCTACCACCCCGACAGGGAGACAGGGGTCTGGGGGGTAAAATGGCTCCTGGGGTCTGGACAGTAGGCCCAGTGCTAGAGGCAGGGGACTCGTGTTCCTCAGGCCTTCCCTGGGATCTGGCTCTGCCACTCGGCAGCTGTGTGACCCTGGACAGGTCGCCAGGTCTCTCTGAGTCTCCGGTGGCTCCTCTGTAAAGTGAGATCGCAACGCCAGTGTGCAGGCTGGGTGAGAATTACTGTTTGCATGTTCCATGCCCGGTCAAGCAGGACAGGGATATTTGCCAGCAGGACGGGGGGACCCCAGGGTGAGTGGGCACGAGACTCTTGTCACCCACCTGGGTTCTGCTCACTGCCACAGAGAAGCCCACACCAGCTATGGGGCCTGTGCTCTGGGTCTGGAGAGCCACAGTACCTTCCTCCCTGCAGGAGATGGGTTCAGCCCCACGTGCTTCTCTTCTTCCTCCTTTTCCACACTCCCAGCCCCTGGCCTCATGCTGGTCCTGCCTCTAAGCTGCTCCTGGAACACCCCGCCCCTCCTTCCTACCTGCCCCCAGTCCATCTCTGCTCCAGGCCCTCCAAGTGGTCCCAGCCCAGGAGACCCCTCCCCGCCTGCTGTGTGGTCTCCGCCTTCTTCTGTCAATGGCCACCACTTTCTCACGTGGACCACATGTCCTAAGAACATGGCACACGGCAGAGACCATTGTGGCTCTCAGAACCTCCTCACAGATGGCTCCTCAGCTCACCTCACCAACACCGGGGAGGCAAACAGACTGGGCTGCTCTCCCCACGAGGAGCCACAGAGGTGGCAGGGATGTATTCAGGTCACCAACTCAACTGTGAGGTCCAGAACAAGAACCAGGCCTCCAAAGCCCAGTCAGTTGCATCTTGACCCCTGCTGGGCCAAGGACCCTTGGGGACAGGGGACAAGTGCTGGACCCCTGGGTGATCCCAAGACCATCAGCTCCAGCCCTGCCCCTACTGCTTGAGAGGCTACCGGATTAAACCTGACACCGGCTCTGCCCTCCATTCGGGGAGCCCTCAGGATGACATCCAAATGCCTACACCAGTGTCCACAGCCGCTAATGGCTTCCCACTGCCTTAGAGAGAAAAGCAAAGGACACGCTGAGCCCAGCCATGTGACCAGCATACACCAAGGTGCTGAGTGCTTCGCTTCAGGGCAGGCTGAGAGAGGGCTGTGCCCAGCATGGCATAGCTGCCCACAGCAAAGCCAGGCATGGGGACACATTCCTGCTGGGCCTCTGCCCCGACATCCTCCCCCGGCCCCACCCCAGGCCTTGTCCTACGTCCAGCCCTGCACAGCCTTTGGGGACCAGTTTGTTCCCCCACTTGCTGTTCCTTGCCCTTCCCTCCCATCTTCTGTGAGTCCCTGCACACCAGGGCACCTGCCTTACCCAGGGCACTGGCAGACGGTGAGCCCCATGTGGGCAGGAAATGAGGCTGAGCGGTCAATGGTTCCAGCAGTACCCTGGAAAGGGGAGAGCTTGGCAAGGACTCAAGGAGCAGATGGAGAAGGAAGGGAGGTTGGCGGGAGGCAGGGAGCATGTTGACAGTGGTACGTTCTCAGCATGGCAGAGCAGGGACCACGCCTCTGAGCATGGGCAGGGCACTTTCCAGAGGTGGCTCCTACCAGGGAACATCCATGGGTCTGGAAACCAGTGTGACTCTTCGGTTGACAGGGGCTGCAGCCCAGAGCAAAGGCTCTCCCTGCCCTCCACAGCCTCAGTACTGCTGGGCTCAGCTCAGAGCTGCAGGAGGGCGGCACGTGCAGTTCAAGGCCTGGGAGCTTCTGCCGGGGCCCTGCAGCGGCCAGCACCTCCCTCTTCCCCCAGAGCCTACCGGATGGGACAAACAGATGGTGCTGGAAGACAGCCTGGGGCGTGTGAAAATCTCTCTGCCCAGGAAGGGGAAGGGGAAGGGCAGGGAGCCCGCGTGGGCTAGTGTCACTCCCCAAAGCCCTGCAGCCACCAGGTCTTTCAGGGGCAGGAGAGACGGGTGTGGGGGCAGCACCAGTGGGTGGCTTCATAATTGACCGGCACCAGGCAAAGATGCCAAAGCAGAGCATCTCCAAATTAGCAGTAATTGCCAGAGAAATAAAGAACAAACAGGGTGAGCTGAATGAGGCTTTCCATAAATATTATGTTTTTTAAAGTTTGCCCTGGAGTAATAGAAGCTGTTTAAACGCTAATATCCTGTCTGTGCATTTAAAAAGCCTTGTAATGAGGATTGAGTGTCTGTTTCCTAGGGCCACCTAGTACTGGAGCCCCCAGGCCTCCGGCCTCCGCTCCTTGGTTTCCCAGATGGCCGCCCTCCCATGAGTCCGGAGAATACCCCTCACCTGGTCCAGACCCCGCTTCAGCCCCACCTGGGAGCCTAGGCCCCTCCTGCCTCTCCCTGGACAGCCAGAGCCAACCCCTCCTGCTTCCTCCGAGACCCCAGATGTCCCTGCCACTTGCCCTGCCCTATGGAGCCCCTCTTCCCCATTTCTTCTTCTCCTCCCTGGGTGCCAGGGTGGGTGGGCAGCAGCATCCTCCCAGTCACACTGATCCAGTGTGTTCGCATCACTATCCTCTAGAAGAGAGCCCCACACCCACCTGCGGGCGGGAGAGCTTGTCTAACTAATGAGGAGACAGGGCTTTCCTCCAGGAGGCCCCTCCACAACCATGTCTGATTTTTATTAAAAATCATTAAGCAAAGTGTTTTTCCATGCCGGCAACCAGCACAGCCACTTTCCCATTGTGAGACAGCCCTGTGCATCAACAGAGAGGTAGACTTTATCAGGGGCCTGGAACCCACGGTGGTAAAGCTCTGGTGAGGGCCACTTCCCAGAGAGAGGTCCATCATGGGTCACCCAAGAAGCTCACTTAATCCGTTTATTTCAGCCCCTCCGGCCTGGGCAGGGCAGTGCCATGCGAGGGTCGGCTGTGGCCCGCTGGGCCACCCAACATCCGCCCCGGCACCACCTTCGAAAACAGAAGCAGGTCTGATCTGCTGAGCGTTTCGGGGCTGTTGCCACAGGTCACAGGCAGCACTCAAGGTCCTGGCTTCCTCCACATCCGCAATTCCCAAAACCCAGCGGTGCCCAGTACAGAGTGGCGGGGGAGACCCTCTGGGCTTGTGCATGGGGTGTGGCCGAATGTCACGGGGAAAGTCAGGTTTCCCGTGACATTCGCAGCCCGTCATCCTTGGAGTACACATGTTCGCAAAGTTATATCTGGTAGGGGTTGAAGACAAGAGGAGAGATTTGAGCCATCAGTCGGTCAGCGTTGTTGGCGGTGCCGAATGGATACACCCTATAAGGTGCAAAGTGGCCTGAGCCGTAACAGTCCCCAGGAAGGCTCAGGATGTCCAAGATGGAAGGACTTGGGAAATCTCACCAAGCAACAAGCGTGTGGGTAAAGGGGAGGGCGGGGAGGGTAGGGCTGTCCCTAGAGGAGGAACCTCTGGACAGCAGGACGGGAGGCAGGGAAGGAGAGGACCAGCCGTTGCCTTTGGCCCTCATCTCACCCTGCCCCATCTGGCTGTTGCTGGACTCAGGTCCCGGTAGCTGATGTGGGTACATATTTTGGGGGCTTGACACTGCTGGGCAAGGCCTGGACTGCTGGTGAAGACACAGCTTCCCTTGCAGCAGAATCCACAGGCACGAGGATGCAGGTGCTCCCCCAAGTCCTTCCTCTTCCTGGGTGAGTTGAGGGCAGAGAGGCGGGGGAGCCACCTGCTCCCACAACACCACCCTAAACCCTTGACTCTCTCACAAGAGAAACGGGAACTTTAACCTTTTTTTCACTGTCATTAAAATATTCATGTCCAGGCTGGGTGTAGTGGCCCACACCTGTAATCCCAGCACTTTAGGAGGCCGAGGTGGACAGATCACTTGAGGTCAGGAGTTCAAGACCAGCCTGGCCAATATGATGAAATCTGTCTCCTCTAAAAATACAAAAAGTCAGCCAGGCATGGTGACGTATGCCTGAATAATCCCAGCTACTCAGGAGGCTGAGGCTGGAGAATCGATTGAAACTGGGAGATGGCAGTTGCAGTGAGCCGAGCTCACACCACTGCATTCTAGCCTGGGCAACAGAGCCAGACTCCAACTCAAAAACTGTAGCTGAGAGGACATCTGTTTCTAGACCCCAGGAAGTTGGCTGGGTGTCCTAAGGGAGGAAAGGAGCCTGGCTCCTGTTTAGAGGCTGACACTTTCTCCTCTTCCCCTGACCCTCCCCCACAGCCTGCTTTTCTCATTCTAGGACAAAAGGGGAGACATGGGTAGTTTGGGGTCTGTTCAGGACATTTGTGATTGAAAAAGAGCAGAGAGAGTAAGGACTGCAGGGCTGGGGAAGGACTAGGCTTTGGGATTTGCTTGTGAAAGAAGTAAATTGCTCTGAAATCTACTCTTTATGAAGAACAAGGAAGGAAGTGCAGAGTGGGATAGGGGGGTTGCAGAGCAGGGCTTGAGGGGTGAGATTTGACCCCCTAAAAGCAGGGTGGTCCCTGCAGGGGTCCTACAGGAGGGAGAAGTTGGGAACAGGGAGCACAAGGAGCCTGGCTGCAGGAGAGAAGGGAAGAACGGTCAGAGAGTCTGGGGCAGGTGCAGCGTCTTCCTCCGGTGTAAATGGGGAGGGGAGGTGGCAAGAGGAGTAACCCAGGAGCCTGAGCAGAGCAGCCCTGTCCCCTAGCCCCAGCCCGGAAGAACCCAGGGCAGGGCATGACTGAGGGTGTCTAGGGTTTGAAGATTTTCCTGGAGAAGAGTCCAGAGACCCCTGCCCTTCTCCCTGGGGCCATTTTTCCGCCATCTTGTCCCTGGCATGGTCGAAGATTCCCAGGCAGGGCCCCACCTTTGGGTGTGGTCAATTTCCCCAATGTGGCAGGTCTCCAGGCGGAAGGGTGCTGGCTGGTTGTCTTCCGATGCCCCAGGAGACCAGAGCTTTCAGGAGCTTGGCCTGGCCACACCCTCCTGGGCCCGCTGCGGGAGTTCCTGGTGGGCAGGGGCCTCATATGTCTTGTTCCCTCCCCCCATATTCCTGTCCTGTTGTGCAGTCAGCCTGGCACAACCCGGGTGCCCAGGAGAGGTGCCAAGTGAGGGCATAACTGCAGGTCCAGAGTTTAAGGAGGACCAGGGCACAAAGCACTGTGGTTGCTTTGAGGAGACTTGCCTGTGGTTCTGGGAATGGGATCTAGAAATAACCCAACCAACAGGGGGAAGTCATATTAGGATTGGGGGAGTCAGGGCTGGAGACGGACCAGGGCACAGCCCTGCCGGAGCCCGGGGCTCTGACCTTGGGGTGTCTGCAGCTGCCCCCCACCCCGGCCCCGCCATCTGTCCAGACCCCCAGGGTCTGAGCATGGAGAAGAGGCATCGCCTGGGGGGAGCAGGGCTCTTCCGAGCTGCTGGCAGCGGCAGCACAGCCCCCACCCCTGTTACCGTGCACCAGCATCCACCTGGAGCCGGTCCCAGCAGCTCTGCTGAAACCTGGGTTCAGCATACGGCGATCTCAAAACTTAATTATGGAAAGAAGTTGGGATTAAGGACCCCTCCATTTATCTTCCTGCCTGCTGTGGCTTGTCAACAGCTCGGATCCGGAACGTCCTGCTCACGGTTCCGGAGGCTGAGCGGGCGGGAGGCGGCAGACGCTGGCGTTGGCAGGTCAGAGGCACAGGCTGCCCTGAGCCAAAATGAGCATCCTGATTCAGGCCTAGTCCCTCCCCTCCACAGGAAGGGGATGGAAGCCACAGCCGCCCACCAGGCCAGCCTGCCTCATGCTGGGAAGCCTGTGTTCCCGCCTTCTGCTCTGCGGCCCCATGCTTTCGAGCCAGGACTGAGACCGCCGGACGCTGGAGAACGTGGTGTAACCTCCAGAATTCAACACCCTCATGGCGTTTTGGAGCTCCCGCTGCGGGCTGCAGCCTCCGCCCACGCCGCACAACCCTGCCAGGTAGAGGGCAGTAGGGCATTCCTCCACGTTACCTACCCCAGCCCTGTCTCTGAAAGGGCAACCTGCAGAATGTGACAAGAGCCACCCAACCCTTCGACTCCATAATCCCGCCCCGGGACCATATCCCTCAGAAATAATTCAAAAGGTGAAAAAAGTTTGATGTGCCAAGGTATTTATAGCAGCAGAAGAAATCCCGCTGGCAACATCTTACCTGTCTACCGTCAAGGGATAGTTAAGTGAGGTATGCAGCAGCCACTCGATGGGATACTGTGCAGCCGTCAGACCTGATGGGTAGGAAGTCCAATACCAGGGAAGCCGTCTCTGAACATCGTCAAGCAAAAAAGCAGGACTCCTGATTAGAGCGAGGTAAAAACTATCACTGCACGGAGATGAAGAGCAGATGGAGCCAGAGATAAATGAAGTGTTAGCGTGAAGACGCCAGGGGTCCGACTCTGAAAATATATTGAAATAAAAAGAGTTCACAAAAGAAGAGCCTCCCTCCTGGACCAAGCGCCTGCCCACTGCCCTAACTGAGTGGCCCCCTGCACTCCTCACCTACATCCCTCCCCACAGGCAGGCACACTCTTCCCTTGAGCTTCAGAGGTTCTCCAGCCAGAGCAGGAGCCGAGCCTGTGCGTCTGTTGTTTTTACAGGGCTCACTAAGGCACCAGGTACACACACAGAAACTCAGCCCTTCCATAGCACGTGTGAGCCATGTACCCTACCTCTTGCTGTGTCTCTGCAGGCAACCTCCTCCTGTGTATTTCATTTATGAATTTATCTTTTATTGAGACAGTATCTCTCTGTCACCCAGGCTGGAGTGCAGTGGCACAATCTCGGCTCACTGCAACCTCCGCCTCCCGGGTTTCAGGGATTCTCCTGCCTCAGCCTCCCGAGTAGCTGGATTACAGGCGTGCACCACCATGCCCAGCTAACTTTTGTACTTTTAGTAGAGATGGAGTTTCACCATATTGACCAGGCTGATCTCGAACTCCCGACCTCAGGTGATCCACTCACCTTGGCCTCCCAAAGTGCTGGGATTATAGGTGGGCGCCACCACGCCCAACTAATTTTTGTATTTTTAGTAGAGACAGGGTTTCACCATATTGGCCAGGCTGGTCTCGAACTCCTGGCCTCGTGATCCACCTGCCTCAGCCTCCCAAAGTGCTGGGATTATAGGTGCGAGCCACTGCGCCCAGCTCTTCCTGTTTATTTTTATGGGGCAGGTACAATATGCAGGCACCTGTGCTGGGCCCTGGGGATACCGAGGTGGCCCATCCCTCTGCACAGGTGCTCACTGCCTAGAGGAGGAAAAAGGCAAGTCTCCAGTATGGGGGACAAGAGGCTACCCTGCAGTAACGGCCATGTTTTGTTCCATGGTGCTTTGGAAGTGGGAGTTCCGTTTGGTTCAGTGGGTGTGTCCTGACTGCCTCTGTGCTGCCCGCCACACTCAGCCCCGGAGACACACGGGGATGAAGCCTTGTCCCTGCCCCCTTGGAGGTCCTGGAGCCATGCATTAATAGATACAGGCCAGGTGCAAGCATGGTGATGGGGTTCAAACAAAGAGGGAACCCAGGAGGAGGCATGGGCCTGCTCCCGGGATAGGGCACACCACAGAAAGCCTGTGCAGGAGGGCTGGCCCGGCCGCTTCACCAGCCACAACTCAGATGAGTGGCCTGGTGGGAGAGGGGAGGAAAGGGCAGGTACAGAGAGAGCAGCCAGGATGGAGATGGGGGTGAGGTCCCGTGGGCACCATAACGCAGGAGCAGGGCCCTAGGAGCAAGCGGGGGACACTGTCAGAATACATCTGGCTTCAGATGACATCTCCCCACCAAGATTCTCCCCTCTCCCTCTGCCTCTGCCTGGGAAGGGCCTCCACCAGCCAAGTGGGCATCTTTCCCTCAGGGTTGCTCAATGCCACCTGCCTGGCACCCACGCTTCTGTGAGATCAACAGCTTACCATGTTTTCAAAGATACCACCCGGAGAAACCGCCAGAAGCTGGAAGTTCTCCAAAGACAGAAGTCAGCCAGGGGCTGGAGACCCCAGCAGAAGGGAAGCGAGTGCCTCTTCTCCTGGACCCAACCTTCCCAACCAACCCCCAACTCCACCTCTTTCCCAGACTGCTAGGAGGGCTGAGGGGAGCCCCTTTGGTTTCCAGGCAGTCAAGGCCTGTGGCTATTGGCTGGGATGGACTGGCTGGGTGTGTGTGTGACAGAGCCAGCCTGGCTGGGCAGGAAGGACCAAGAGTCTTGGTTTTGTGCCTAAATCCTGTCTTGAGAGCCACAGCTCGGGGCTGACAGCTGGAGACCCGCACTGTCGGCAGCATCCCGGCTCTGCTGTATCTGCTTGGTTACGGTTCTACCAACAGAGGAGAGAGGGAGTGTTTCTGCAGTGACTGTAAATAAGCCTTTCCCTCCAGCCACAGGAAGAAGGGAGTGAGGGGAGAACAAAGGGAGGGAGATGCCGAGAGCCTGGCCAGAGAAGGGCCACCGTTCACCCAGCCCAGCCGAGGACTGCGGAGGCTCCCACAGTCCCGGACCTGTAGCCCATATTGTTTTAAAAGAAAGAGCCAAGACACTGATGAATTGTATAGCTAAACAAATAACCATTCCTCCTTTCGGGGGCAAGACTGGCTGGCTGCGACAGAGCCAAGGATGAACATGAAGAGAGAAGAGGAGGGAAAGGAGGCGTGAGTGTGCCGGAGGCGGAGGCGCTGCCAGAGGTGCCCTGGTGTGCACCCCAGTCTTCAAGAGGCCGACGGGAAAGTCCCTGAAGGCAAGCCCTCCCAGGGCAGCGCTGACACTTGCAGACACCACCCTGGAAGCGGGAAGGGAGCTCCGGCCTGAGAGAGGAGGGCGTGTTCCAGAGTGTCCTGTTATCCCTGGAGATTGTCCCAAGCAATCCCAGATCCCTTTTCCCAGTGGGCCCACCCCACAGCCCATAGGCCCAGGGACCCAGCCCTCGCCTGGCCACAAGGAATAGCCCGGGAGGCTTCTCGGTGAAGCTCGAAAGGGCCCCTGGTGCCATGCTGGGAAAGGTTCAGGCCTCACTAGGGGTGGAACAGCGCCCAGGCACCCTCTGAGCGCAGCTCGCTGACTCTGAGCAGGTGGCTAATCAAGGGACACTGGGGGGTCTCACTTGGGTCCAGCAGTGAGTTTGGGCACATGGA